>NC_057814.1:239144490-239467412 GCF_018294505.1 Triticum aestivum | reverse complement strand
GGAGACGACGGGGCGGCGGGGCTGGGCCGTCGGCTGGGCCTTTGGCCCAGTCGGCGCGCGGGCGGATTATTATTTTTTAAATAAGTTCCGCGGAAAATAATTCGTAGAAAAATAAATAAAAATCAGAAAAATATGAAATAAATTTTCCCCGTCTAGTTAGAAAATATAGAATAGGGTGAACAGTTTTTTAACACAAAATAAATATTTTGAAAACATGCAATATTTTTAATGCAATAAAAATTGCATATAAAATCCAAATAAATTCCAAATAATGATTTTAACATTTTTCCTCCAGTATTTCAATTGTTTTGGAGAAGTCATATTTTCTCCTCTCGTTTATTTTAAAATGAAATATTTTTCCGGAGGGAAAATAATTAAAATAAAATCCTCGTCTTATTATTTGATAAAAATCAAATATGAAAATTTAAGAAAAATCCCCAACTCTCTCCGAGGGTCCTTGAGTTGCTTAGGATTTATCGAGGATTTGTCAAAATGCAATAAAACATGATATGCAATGATGATCTATGTATAACATTCCAAATTGAAAATTTGGGATGTTACAAGCAGGCAAGCTCTTGCGTTTTCTGGTTTCTGAAAGAGACATTGAGGCTAACCCGAAAAAGATCAAGGATATTACTTCCTTGGCTAAACCGGCGTGTATTAATGATGTTCAGCGTCTGGCGAGTCGTATCACGACCTTGATAGATGATGAAGAAGACAGATCACTTTGTCTGGAGTGATGCTGCTAATCAGGCGTTTGAAGCCTTGAAGAAACAGTTAGCTGAGCCGCCGATCCTTGCCGCTCCTATTGATAAAGAGCCCTTGTTGTTATATGTTGCTGCCAATAGCCGAGCTATCAGCGTGGCGATTGTTGTGGAAAGGAAGGAGTCAGGCAAGGAATTTCCGGTTCAGCGGCCGGTTTATTATATCAGCGAGGTGCTTATTGCGTTCAAGCAAAGATATCCGCACTGGCAGAAACTGGTATATGGAGTATTCATGGCTAGTCAAAGCTCAAGCAATATTTTCTGGGTCATCCCATCACTGTGGTTAGTTATGCTCCCTTAGGGGATATTATTCAAAACAGGGAGGCCACAGGTCGGGTAGCCAAATGGGCCATTGAGCTTGGACCCCATGGTTTGAAATACATGCCTCGAACAGCCATCAAGTCTCAAGCACTTGTGGATTTCATCAATGATTGGACAGAGCTGTAGATGCCTGATGAGAAGCCGGATGGCACATATTGGACTATTCACTTTGATGGATCCAGGCAATTGGAAGGACTATTCACTTTGATGGATCCAGGCAATTGGAAGGACTATTCACTTTGATGGAAGGCTCGGGGGCTGGAGTTATTTTGACTTCCCCACAAGGTGATAAATTTTGTTATGTTTTAAGGTTGATGTTCCCTTGTACTAACAATGCAGGTGAGTATGAGGCCTTGCTCCATGGTCTTCGGATGGCTAAAGAGATGAATCAAAGCGGGGTGAGGTGTTTTAGCGACTCAGATTTGGTGGCTCAGCAAGTTTCAGGCACTTGGGATTCTAAAGATCCACTCATGGCGGCTTATCGCCGAGAGGTTGATGCTATTGCTGGTCATTTCAAAGGTTATCAGCTGGAACATGTTGATCGCAGGAAAAATGAGGCGGCTGATGCTTTAAGCAGGCTAGGGTCCCAGCATAAGCCGGTACCACCTAATGTTTTCCTTGAAATCCTGCATAATCCTTTAGTCAAATTGCCTACGGAGGAAGAAGATGAACTTAAGTCGAGTGAGGTGTTTCGGTGACTCAGATTTGGTGGCCCAGCAAGTTTCAGGCACTTGGGATTCTAAGGACCCACTCATGGTGGCTTATCGCCGCGAGGTCGATGCTATTGCTGGTCACTTCAAGGGCTATCAAGTGGAGCATGTTGATCGAAGGAAAAACGAGGCGGCTGATGCTTTAAGCCGGTTGGGGTCCCAGCGTAAGCCGGTGCCACCCAATGTTTTCCTTGATATTCTCCATAACCCTTCAGTCAAATTGCCTATAGAGGAAGATCTTGCTATTACTGACCCGGAGGCATAATTGGTGGCGGCTCTTCATGCTATTCCTGATTGGACAGTTCCATATTTGGCTTATATGACCCCGGGCGAGTTACCTGAGGATGAAACTTTGGCCAGGCAGATAACCCGGCGGTCTAAGTCAATGACTATTGTTAATGGAGAGTTGCACCGCTGCAGTGTCACAGGGGTGTTTCAACGTTTTGTTTCTCCTGAAGAGGGTCGTGAGATTACACGAGAGATTCATGAAGGAGATTGTGGTCATCATGTCGGCTCTAAGTCTCTCATGGCTAAGGCTTTTCGTCCTAGGTTTTATTGGCGGACTGCTCATGCTGATGCAGAGGATTTGGTCAGTAAATGTGATGGTTGTCAGAAATTTTCAAGATGAGCTCATGTGCCGGCTCAAGAATTGAGGATGATTCCTATTACTTGGTCGTTTGCAGTCTGGGGGCTTGATATAGTTGGACCTTTCAAAAGGTCCAAGGATAAAAGACCCACCTTTTGGTGGCGGTTGACAAATTTACAAAGTGGGTTGAGGCAGAGCCGGTTAGTAAGTGTGACGCGGCGACAACGGTTCAGTTCATCAAAAAGGTGATTTTCCGTTTTGGCTATCCACACAGCATTATAACTGATAATGGTACTAATCTGTCCAAGGGTGCTATGAAAGAGTTCTGTCAACAAGAACATATTCGTCTTGATGTATCATCAGTAGCTCACTCCCAGTCCAATGGCCAAGCTGAAAGAGCCAATCAAGAAATTTTGAGAGGCATCAAGCCTCGGCTTATGGTCCCTTTGCAGAGGACGCTGGGTTGTTGGGTGGAGGAGTTGCCCTCAGTGTTATGGAGCATCAATACTACCCCCAATAGATCTACGGGTTACACGCCTTTCTTCATGGTTTACAGAGCAGAGGCGGTTCTCCCTAGTGACATCCGTCACGACTCGCCCCATGTGGTGGCTTATGTTGAAGCTGATAATGAAAAAGCACGTCAGGATGCACTTGACCTGTTGGATGAGGACCGTGACCTTGCGGCGGCTCGTTCAGCGATTTACCAGCAAGATCTGCGTCGTTATCATAGCCGTCGGGTTAAAACCAGGACCTTTCAGGAAGGCGGTTTGGTGCTCCGGCTTATCCAGGATCAAACTGATATGCACAAGCTATCCCCACCTTGGGAAGGGCCTTTTGTGGTCAGCAAAAATCTGAACAAAGGGTCATACTACCTTATCGATGTTCCAGGCCACAAGGACTCACGCACGACGGAGGAGGAGACCCGCCAGCCGTGGAATATTGCTCATCTTCGGCCTTATTACACTTGAGCCACCGGCTCTTGCAGTGTACATACTTCTATCAATGTATATATTATGATGAATATAATAAAGCCGGCATCCCTGATAATTCAGGGCCTCTATCGTTTCATTTCTGAGAATATGAGTCTTTACTGTCACTTCATACGACCACTTGGGGGCTTCCTGCTTACTGAGCATAGCTATGATTACCCTCTTGGTCCGGCTTGTACGCCATGATTATAAATTACTTGGGGCTTCCTGCTCATTGAGCATAGCTATGACTACCCTGCTGATCCAACTTGTACGCCTGGAATAAAACATTACTTGGGGGCTCTTTGTTAATGAACAGAGCTATTTGACCCTTGTAATAGGCTTGGACGCCAGGTGTATTCACCAAAAAATCCGGGTTATCCTGCCTTTGTAAGTCTGCCACTCCACCCAGGTAATCCTGGAATGACTCGCCGTACTCTTGACAGTCAATCTTATAAAGACCCTGAACTTGTCAAAGTTAAAACGGCGATTGGTCATGTGAGGCCCGACTTACAAGGTTTGAATGAAGGTTTAACTCAGCGGCTGTGCGGCCCTTGAACAACACTTGACTTTGAGGCTTGGCAGCCTATGAAAGCCTTGTTTTCTGATTTATATTTGATTTGAACATTTCTTGAGGTTCATCTTTTGTGCCATGTTGATACATGGTTGAAAATTAACAAGGGCCATGTTGCCTTATGGTTCATCTGTGAATCTATCTAGAGTTTTATTAACTCGGCCTGGTTTTGGACTTTAAGTCGCCAGAAGATGATGATTATGTGCTTGGAGTTCTGGCTCTAAGTTTTGGGATACTACCCCTTGCTGCATGCGGTGTTGTAAGCCGGCAATATGAATAAATTGAATAGGGCGTTGTGTTTCTGTTTTGGGCTATTGCCCTTACTGTACGACGTATGATAAGTCGGCTGCATGAACAAATATTACATGTATGATATTTCTTTTATTACGAGGTTTTGGTAAACCGGCCCTGATTATGGACTATTTAGTCATCAGCGGTTTTTTATATGGGTGTTATGACCTGCCCTGGGGTAAACCGCCAGGGCACTTGTTATCTGCTTCTGTGCAGGGAACGCTGATAAGCATGGTGTGCATAATTGATGATATTCTAAGCATAAGTGGCAGATCTTCAAGTGATGGATCGACAGTGTTATGCAAATAAACACGCACGATGGCGTGACAGATCAGAATTGTTTAATTAGCCTATTACAAGGTATCTGACGGCCCAAAAAGGACAAGTGTTTTTCAAAATATATCATCAAAACGCTATGACTGGCAAGCCGGCTCATGAGTTCAGACTTCTACTCTTGGCGGGTTGAAGCCTCTGGATCATCTTGTGCTTCTTCTTCTTCTTCTTCTTCTTCAGATCCTTGATTATCCATTGGCTGGAAGTCAGCCGCAGACCAGTTGATACCGGTCAAAGCTCTAAACACAGCTTCATCGTCAATAAGGTTGGATGGATCAATGTCAGGAGCGAAGGTATGCTTACGCGTCGGTGGGATGAGATCCACCTCTTGATGAACCGACGCCTTTATCTTCTTGTTCTCAGCATCATAAGCCGCCTGGTATTGGGATAATTTGGTCTCCTCAGCCAGTTTGCTTGCTAATGGACACATTGCTCTTGCTATTTCTGCAAATTCATCAGCGCTGAAGGGCGACCCGTCTTCTTTTACACTTGGGCAACCATTGGCCAAATCTTCTGGATCAAGATCTGATTGCCATGCTTTTGCCCGGCTCAAGGCAGTCAAGGCGCCGGCTCTGGTAGATGCTCGCTTCAAGTCGTCAATCCTTTGGGGCAGCACTGATAACTTCTCCAATGTTTCTTTGATAAGGGTTGGCGGATGTTTTTTATGAATAGCAGCAGCAATGGCCCGTTGAGCACCAGTGTATAGCTCTTCTACAAGAGTATAGATAACCTTAAGCTTGATGCGCATGTCTGAGCCCAACTTGACATTGGGAGCCTGCATCAGTAAAATTATTAATAAACCGACAGATGATTATGATATGCCCAGTGGTGAAAAGGAGTCAACTTTGTTGCTTACCGAAGATGGCTGATGTCATGTTGTTGATCTGATGTTTTAAACCGGACAACTCATCAGTCACCGGTTTAAGGGCTGCCTCGGCATCCTCTGCTTTCTTTAATAGAGCCGCCTTCTCGGCCTCCCAGCCGTTTTTATCAGCACTGAAGCCTTGTTTCAACTGCTCAATGTTTTCCAATGTAGTTTTCAGTTCTGAATTGGCCTTGGACGTCTCAGATTGCTGAGTTTTAATATTGGACTTCAGATCATTGATCTGTGTGTCCTTCTCAGTCAGTTCAGCCTGCGACATGAACAAACATGGAAGGTATTATTATTATGATTATCTTTGAAGTCCCAAGCACAATACAAGTATTTTCCTTGGCACTTGGGGGCTAATGCCTATTGCTTTTTTCAAAATAAATTTATCCGATGACTCGGGCAAAATGATATGATCCGGTTTATATGGGCTACATATTGGGATATTGGTTTTGGCAGTGGTGATAAGTCCCGGCTTAACTTGATAGTGTAAGCCGACCCTTGGGGGCTACAGATGCAAAGTTCATTACTGTTAATTAAAGTCCCGGCTTAACTTGACAGTTTAAGCCGACCCTTGGGGGCTACTAGTGATGATGTTCCTCTATTTGTGACTATTTGAGAGTCTACAGTATATTCAAATTCTTTCATATTCTATAGACTTGGCGGCTAACAGAGACATATTTATGAGGGAGATTTTGTTGGATTACCTCATAGCGCTCTTTCATCAAGTTGACCAGGCCGGCTTCAAAATCACGGCTGGTATATAGACGGTTCAAATAACCGGAACAGATATCTCAGGCGCTGAACTGGGCGTAGCTTTCTAAGTCTACCTTCCACTTGCCTTTATCAGCAGCAGAAAATTCTTCCTTGGCGCTGTGTTTGGATAAGACAGTAGGATTACCCGGCCCTGTATAACCAAGCCCGGTGATGATGACATTGTCAGCTTTTTCTTCAGTGGGTTGGATGGGACTTGACGGCTTACTGATGACCGGCTCAACATCCATATGGTCTGTGGAGACGTTATGCTCTTCTGGTGGCGGGTCACTAATGGTAGCTTCAGCGTTGGATGAGAGGTCTTTGGAAATTGCTTTTCCGGCTCAGAAGGGTTGGAGTCTTCAGCCGGCTTGTTCAGTTTCGCCTTCTTCCTGGGCTTAGCCATGCCACTGGAAATAAGAAATATAATGATGTCAGCATATCAAACAAGCATGAAGTCTCGAGTGATGGAGTACACCCTTACCCAGGCACGTTCTTGAAGGCTGGAATTTGAGTTCCCGTTGAGTCGCCGGAGGAGGAGTGAGATGTTCCCTGATAGTCTGAATCGGACGGGTTAAGAGGTTGTCGAAAAAGACCCACCTTTGGATAAGATAAATCAGAAATATTTGAAACCTCCGGTCGACGTTTGCGAGGTGCTGGGGTGTTTGCTAAGCTGGAGGATAAAACTCCGCCACCGCTATTTCGGGTTGTTCGACGAGCTTCATGTTGCTGCTTCTTCAAAAGAAAATTGGGATCCAAATAAGCTAAAGGATGAGAAAATCTTACTTTCTGGCTTGCGTTTCGAGTTTTCTGTGTTGGCAGAGGTTCTGAGCCGGAGGAAAGCATAATTACCTCTTCATCATTTGCACGGCTGGCCTCCGCATCATCCTGATAATGGTCATTGTCAATAAGATGTACAAAAAATGAGCCAAGGGAATCAAGTTCTACCTCCGACTCATCATCATCATCATTATCATACAAGTTGAATAACTCAGCGGTATTGGTTTTCTTCTTAGCAGGCTTTTTGATAGCCTGGCTCTTCGTTCGGGGTTTCTTAGCATGCTTATCCTGCAGCTTCTTTGTCCAGAAAGGTGAATCGGCGTGTAAGGATTGAATGAGTATGAACAGGCAATATAAATGAAAACACAATTCAAGTATGAACTTGATTCAAAGCTTACAGCGGGTGGCTCATTCAGAACGTAGAAAGGAGCTAATCCGACTTGACTGTAGTCTTTCAAGATTTCATTCAGCAGAGTTTTTTTCATATTGTTGATGTCTTCATCGGTCATTTCGATTTGACAGTGGCGTTGAGGATCTGTTAACTCGCCAGTTTACTCGCACATTAAACCGGGCCGGCGGCTTAGAGGCAAGACTCTCCAGCCAACCCAGCATCAAACTAGATCAATTCCGGTCAAGCCATTGGCCATCAAGGCCCGGATCTTTGAAAAAACTGGCATGTATTTCTTCCGTTCTGCTGCGCTGATACGGTCCGGAAGATGATGTCTATTACTAACTCGGCTGGCGCGGTAACCTGGCAAAGGATTTTCCCCTTCTGGCAATGTATCTTGGCAATAAAACCAAGTTTGCTTCCAGTCTTTGGGATGACTGGGAAGAGCGGCAGCTGGGAAGGTGGCTTCTTTCCGGTGCTGTATAGAAATGCCGCCTATCTCTAGGCTGGGCCCGTCTGTAAACTCGTTCTGCCGGTTTAAGTAGTAGAACTCTCTGAATAGTTCTATGGTGGGCTCTTGTTGAAGATACACCTCGCAGAATACTTGGAAGTTACATATGTTTGAAACAGAGTTTGGGCGGATATCTTGTGGATGGAGCTTGAAAAAATGCAGTACATCACGGAAGAATTTTGAGCCGGGACGGCTGAAGCTCCGGTTTATGTGATCAGTAAAGACAACTACTTCACCATCCTTGGGCTCAGGACGAGTTTCATTGCCTGGAACCCTCCAATGGATGACATCCTTTTTTTGCTATCACGCCAGTCTGAACATATTCGTTCAAGTCTTCCTTAGTGACCCGAGAAACGACCCAGTTGCAGGAAGTGACAGTCTTGACCATTTTTTGAGGAAAAAGGCCTAAAAGGAAGAAACGTTACCGGCTTAAGATCATATTATGAAATGATTAAGACGGAGCATGAACATTTGAAGTATGCAGATATTCATATTGGTGGCTTAAATGGGGACTAATGGTACCTACCGGATTAAGAGTTATGCTATTAAGCCGGACGGAGTCTACAAGTCAAGTATATTATGTAGAGCCAAATTATAAGGATGAACGCATGGTTAAACCGGAGAAGCATTGCCGGATCATGCAAGTTATGAAGTGTACGGTGGCGGTTTAAACAAGACCTAGTGTCATATGGTGGGTTACGGTTTATGGTATAAGCCGCCATGGCAATTATGGTACTTCAAATTTAACAGCGATATTTCGCTAAGTGTTGGACAAACAGATTTTGCAAACTAGAGCAATAATTTTGGATCTGCCACCGTTCAGAAAAAGCAGTAAAATTCTAAACCTAAGGTGGTGGCAGTAAAAGAGTTGGGGTGCTCTGATGAGATCTTCTATGGAGATATGCTATTCTAATGATAAAAATGAATGCTAAAACTACTTTTGCCCAAGGACCATGACCTATACAGATTGAAAGCTGCTCGAGTTGAAGGAAAAAGTGAAGAACGCCAAGAACACCGACGAACTGCTCAAACCCTAATGCAGATCGGAAATGAAAAGAGAGATGCACTTACAGGAGATGAGGAGCAGTGGTGGCGTGCCGGAGTTTTCTGGTAGGATTAGGTCGATGCAGCGGCCTGAGTTGGTGCAGCGCTCGGAGGTCGCGGCGGCGGAGCTCGAGCGACAGAGGAGACGCATGAGAAGACGAAGGCAAGTGGTGAAAATGAGAAAGACCCCCGTCCATATTTATAAGGGGGTGGATACAAGCATGCACGGGAATCGAGGAGGCTGAAACCATCATATGGCTCTATGGACGCCTTTCAGGATGATTATTAAGATAAGGATCAATTAAGATGTGCTGGGCCACATGCAAAATTAATGCGAAATGACGTCATGGCGGTTTAAGAAGATTCTGTGAGCCGACGTCATGGCGGGTTATGACAAGGTTTATCAAACAAGCAATGCAAGGTTTTGACAAGTCAGGTATTGAAGATTGATATGAACAAGTTCAAATCAACCTGGGGCCTAATGTTGGGGATATAACTACTGGGTATGAACCACCCAGGAGGGGTCGGGTTATACCACTGGCAACTTATCAACAGAGATGGTGGGTCCTAGCAAGCCCATTGATGGCCCAAGACCCAGAGGTGACTTAAGGCCCAAGAGGATGAACCGCCATATGTATGACTTGTATTGTAAGGCAAGCTTAGTTAGTCACCGAGCCGGATACGTTGTGTATGAGCCGGCTGGGACTCTGTAAGCCACCGGGCATCAACCTGTGTATATAAAGGGGTGACCCGGCGGCGAGTTAAGGGCAAGAAACAAGAGACTGAGAACTCGGTCAAGCATATTCGCTCCCTGGTAATCGAATCCCAAGCAATACAACCCCAAACTAGATTGGGCCTTTACCTTCACCGCAAGGGGCCGAACCAGTATAAACTCTCTGTGTCCTTTGTTCCATTTAACCCCTTTAAGCTAACCTGGTGCAATGGCTCCACGACTAAGTCCCTACGCTAGGACATCTGTTGTCTTAAGTCCATGACAATAGTAGTGTTTAATATTTTTCACATAACGAGCATCGAGGGTTTTAGGAGGTTCCCCATCTCCATGAGTAGCAAGTACACCTAATTTTTTGGTATTTCGTGCATATCCATAACTAAAGATAGAGAACAACTTAGAGCAGAAAATAAAATATACTTAGTGATAAAGCAAACAAGGACACACGAAATATTCACCCCACGCTATTGCTCCCCGGAACGGCGCCAGAAAAATAGTCTTGATAACCCACAAGTATAGGGGATCAATTGTAGCCTTTCTCGATAAGTAAGAGTGTCGAACCCAACGAGGAGCTAAAGGTAGAATTTATATTCCCTTCAAGTTCTATCGACCACCGATACAACTCTACGCACGTTTATTGTTCGCTTTACCTAGAAGAAGTATGAAACTAGAAGTACTTTGTAGGTGAACTAGGATAGGTTTGCAAGATAACAAATAACACGTAAATAAAAGCCAGGGGCTTTTTAGATAAACAAACAATTAAGTTAGTTTTAGTAGAGAGCTTTTTGTCACAATAAAGTTATCTGTCCCTAGGGCAATCGATAACTAGACCGGTAATCATTATTGCAATTTTATATGAGGGAGAGGCATAAGCTAACATACTTTCTCTACTTGGATCATATGCACTTATGATTGGAACTCTAGCAGGCATCCGCAACTACTAAAGATCATTAAGGTAAAACCCAGCCATATCATTAAAGTATCAAGTCGTCTTTACTCCCATACACAACAACCCACTTACTCGGGTCTGTGCTTCTGTCACTCAAGCCACCCACCATAAGCGAACCATGAACGTATTGCAACACCCTACAGCGGGGATCCCTCACGCTTGCGCGACACGGAGAGCACCATAGGACAACACCAATAATAAAACATACAACTCAAACCAATCATGATCATCAATCAACCCATAGGACAAAATGGATCTACTCAAATATCATAGGATAGTGATGTCCCTCTGACGATGGCGCCAGAAAGCTCTTGTCTGTTGGAACTACGTCGATATTTCCCCAAAGAGGAAGGGATGATGCAGCACAGCGACGGTAGGTATTTCCCTCAGTGATGAAACCAAGGTTATCGAACCAGTAGGAGAACCAAGCAACACAACGTAAACAGCACCTGCACACAAATAACAACACCTCGCAACCCTACATGTTAAAGGGGTTGTCAATCCCTTCCGGGGTACGGCGCCTCAAGATAGGCAAGCGGACGTGAGATAAATTGTGGTAGATTGATAGATCGAATGCCAAATAAAATAAATAGAAATAAAACACAGCAAGGTATTTTTGTATTTTTGGTTTAATAGATCTGAAAATAAATGCAAGAGAAAAAATAGATCGCAAAGGCAAATATATGAGAAAGAAGACCCCGGGGCCGTAGGTTTCACTAGTGGCTTCTCTCGAGAAAAATAGCAAACGGTGGGTAAACAAATTACTGTTGGGCAATTGATAGAACTTCAAATAATCATGACGATATCCAGGCAATGATCATTACATAGGCATCACGTCCAAGATTAGTAGACCGACTCCTGCCTGCATCTACTATTACTCCATACATCGACCGCTATCCAGCATGCATCTAGTGTATTAAGTTCATGGAAAAACGGAGTAATGCAATAAGAACGATGACATTATGTAGACAAGATCTATCTATGTAGAGATAGACCCCATCATTTTATCCTTAGTAGCAACGATACATACGTGTCGTTTCCCCTTCTGTCACTGGGATCAAGCACCGTAAGATCGAACCCACTACCGGGCACGTCTTCCCATTGCAAGACAAATAGATCAAGTTGGCCAAACAAAACCTAAATATCGGAGAAGAAATACGAGGCTATAAGAGATCATGCATATAAGAGATCAAAGAAACTCAAATAACTCTCATGGATATAAAAAGATATAACTGATCATAAACTCAAAGTTCATCAGATCCCAACAAACACACTGCAAAAAGAGTTACATCATATGGATCTCCAAGACCATTGTATTGAGAATCAAAAGAGAGAGAGAGAGAGGAAGCCATCTAGCTACTAACTACGGACCCGAGAACTACTCACGCATGATCGGAGAGGCACCAATGGAGGTGGTGAACCCCATCCGAGATGGTGTCTAGATTGGATCTGGTGGTTCTGGACTCTGCGGCGGCTGGATGAATAATTCGTCGACTCCCCTAGGGTTCTGGAATTTTTGGGGTATTTATAGAGCAAAGAGGCGGTCCGGGGGGACCCGAGGTGGGCAAAACCCACCAGGGCGCGCTTGCGCCTCCTCGCGCGCCCTGCTAGGTTGTCCCATCCTCGGGACTCCCCCAGGTGCAACCAGGGCCCAATATCTTCCTTCTGGTCCATAAAAATCTCCGTGAAGTTTCGTTGCATTTGGACTCCGTCTGATATTGATTTCCCGCGATCTAAAAAAGATGCAAAAAACAGCAACTGGCACTTGGCACTATGTCAATAGGTTAGTACCAAAAAATGATATAAAATGATTATAAAACATCCAAGATTGATAATAAAATAGCATGGAACAATAAAAAATTATAGATACGTTGGAGACGTATCAGATAGCCACATATCATTGGATAATAATATATAGCATTGAGCACCATGTTTAAGTAGAGATTACAGCGGGGAGAAGATGTGTTACACCGCTGCATAGAGGGGGAGAGAGTTGGTGATGACGGTGACGAAATTGTTGGTGTAGATCGTCATCACGATGATTGCCCCGGCAGCGTTCTGGCGCCACCGGGAGAGAGGGGGAGAGAGCCTCCCTCCTTATTCTTCTTCCTTGACCTCCCGCCTAGATGGGAGAAGGGTTTCCCTCTAGTCCATGGCCTCCATGGCGGCGACGGGGTGAGAGCCCCTCCGAGTTTGGATCTATCTCTCTGTTTCTCTTCTGTTTCATGACCCCTGTTTCTGGCCTTTCACCGTTTCTGAAATATCCAGAGATCTGTAACTCCTATTGGGCTTAAATTTTAACACGATTTTTATCCGAATATAAGTTTCCTTGTGGCTGACATCTCCAATCGACCTACGAGGTGGCCAAAAGCTTGGCAAGCGCGTCCTGGGTAGGGGGGCGCGCCCCTAGAGCTTGTGGGCCCCTCGGGCATCGTCTCGCCTTGATTTTGCTTCCCAAAAATCACATATATTCCAAAAAAATCTCCGTAAATTTTTATTGCATTTGAACTTTGTTTGATATGGATTTTCTGCGAAACGAAAAACATGCAACAAAGAGGAATTGACACTGGGCACTGGATCAGTATGTTAGTCCCAAAAATAATATAAAATGTTGCCAAAAGTATATGCAAGTTGTATAATATTGGCATGAAACAATCAAAAATTATATATACGACGAAGACGTATCAGTGCCAAGTAAAGCCTTTAGGATCATGTTGGGTGATAGTTGATTTGATCTTGTTGGAAAACAGAAACTTTTGCGCCCAGTAGCAGAATTGTTAAAAATCACAGAAGCATGATAAAATTCTGAATTTTTTACACAAGATTGATATACAAATTTCCTACGTTTTTTTAATTTTTCAGAATTTTTGGAGTTAAAGAAGTATGGTTAAAGTTCATATTACTACAGACTATTCTGTTTTTTACAGATTCTATTTTCGCTGCATTGTGTGCTTATTTTGATGAATATATGGACAATATCGAGGGGTGGTATAAGCCATTGTAAAGTTAGAATCCAGTAGGTATAATGCAATAATAAAATATGAATGGGTTTGCAACAGTACTTGAAGAGGTGGTTTGCTTTATTATACTAACGGATCTCAAGAAGGTTTTGTTAAGTTTTGTGTGATTGAAGTTTTCAAGTTTTGGGTGAGATTACGATGTTTGAAGGAATAAGGAGTGAAAAGAGTCTAAGCTTGGGGATGCCTATGGCACCCCAAGGTAATATTCAAGGAGAACCAAGCAACTAAGCTTGGGGATGCCCCGAAAGGCACCTCCTCTTTCTTCTAACGACCATCGGTAATTTTACTTGGAGATATACTTTTATTCGTCACATATCATGAGTTTTGCTTTTTAGTTTGTCACAATCATCCTTGCTGGACACACCTATTTGAGAGAGCCATAATGATGCCATGATTTGTTAGAATTTCTCTATGTGCTTCACTTAAATTTTTTGAGCTATGGAATTAGTGCTTCACTTATATCTTTTTGAGCACAGTGGTGCTTTAATTTTTGAAGAAATACTCTCATGCTTCACTTAGATGAATTTGAGAGTTAGCAATTTTTTTGAAGAAATGCTCTCATGCTTCACTTATATTATTTTGAGAGATGAAAAAAATTTATTTATGCTCATGTTATTCACTTAAATTTATTTGAGAGCTTGTTATTACTAGTGGTAATATATGAAATTAGTCCCAAACTGATAGATATCCAAGGGGGATATAATAACAACTTTCATGAAGATCATTGGATATTATAAACTTGATTCCTTGTAATAGTTTTGAGATATGGAGATAGTAATATGTGAGTCATGTTGGTGAGTAATTATGCTTTAGTAAGAATATTGGTGTTAAGGTTTATGATTCCCTATGCAGCACGAAAGTCAATAGTTATGAAATGAAGTTATATCCTACTTATGTTGCATTATTCGGTGCTAGTTATGTTTAATGCTCGTTTATGATCGTTTTCGTCTTTTTGGTTGGTTGCTTCTCAATCTATTTGCTAGCCTTCCCTTGAACTAAGCGGGAATACTGCTTGTGCATCCAAACTCCTTAAACCAAGTTGTGCCAAATGGGTCCACCATACCTACCTATATGCGGTACTTCCATGACGTTCCAAGTAAATTTGTATGTGCCAACTCTAAATTTCAAAATGAATTTCCTTTATGTGTGCCCGTACCGCTCATGAAGCGGTAGAGGGTGGCCGATTTTCCATGCTAGATATGTTATTTGAAGGAAATATGCCCTAGAGGCAATAATAAAGTTGTTATTTATATTTCCTTATATGATGATAAATGTTTATTATTCATGCTAGAATTGTATTAACCGGAAACTTAGTACATGTGTGAATACATAGACAAACAAAGTGTCACTAGTATGCCTCTACTTGACTAGCTCGTTGAATCAAAGATGGTTAAGTTTCCTAGCCATAGACATGAGTTGTCATTTGATTAACGGGATCATCATTAGATAATGATGTGATTGACTTGACCCATTCTGTTAGCTTAGCACTTGATCGTTTAGTATGTTGCTATTGCTTTCTTCATGACTTATACATGTTCCTATGACTATGAGATTATGCAACTCCCGAATACCGGAGGAACACTTTGTGTGCTACCAAACGTCACGACGTAACTGGGTGATTATAAAGGTGCTCTACAGGTGTCTCCGATGTGTTTGTTGAGTTGGCATAGATCGAGATTAGGATTTGTCACTCCGATTGTCGAAGAGGTATCTCTGGGCCCTCTCGGTAATGCACATCACTATAAGCCTTGCAAGCAATGTAACTAATGAGTTAGTTGCGGGATGATGCATTATAGAATGAGTAAAGAGACTTTCCGGTAACGAGATTGAACTAGGCATTGAGATACCGACGATCGAATCTTGGGCAAGTAACATACTGATGACAAAGGGAACAACGTATGTTGTTATGCGGTTTGACCAATAAAGATCTTCGTAGAATATGTGGGAGCCAATATGAGCATCCAGGTTCCGCTATTGGTTATTGACCGGAGACGTGTCTTGGTCATGTCTACATAGTTCTCGAACCCGTAGGGTCCGCACGCTTAACATTCAGTGACTATCGGTAATATGAGTTTATGCGTTTTGATGTACCGAAGGTAGTTCGGAGTCCAGGATATGATCATGGACATGACGAGGAGTCTCGAAATGGTCGAGACATAAAGATCGATATATTGGATGACTATGTTTGGACTTCGGAAGGGTTCCGAGTGAGTTTGGACGAATACCGGAGTACCGGGGGGTTACCGGAACCCCCCGGAGAGTGTAATGGGCCTCATGGGCCTTGGTGGAGAGAGGAAGGGGCGGCCAGGGCAGGCCGCACGCCCCTCCCCCTCTAGTCCGAATTGGACAAGGAAGGGGGGCCCCTTTTTTTTCCTTCCCCCTCTCTCCTCCTTCCTTCCCTCCTACTTCTACTCTTGGAAGGGGTAGAATCCTACTCCCGGTGGGAGTAGGACTCCCCTTGGGGCGCGCCTAGGAGGCCGTCCTCCTCCCCCTCCTCCACTCCTTTATATACGGGGGAGGGGGCACCCCATAGACACACAAGTTGATCATTGATCTATTAGCCGTGTGCGGTGCCCCCCTCCACCATAATCCACCTCGGTCATATCGTAACGGTGCTTAGGCGAAGCCCTGCGTCGGTAGCTTCATCATCACCATCATCATGCCGTCGTGCTGACGAAACTCTCCCTCGAAGCTCTACTGGATCGTGAGTTCGTGGGACGTCACCGAGCTGAACATGTGCAGATTGCGGAGGTGCCGTACGTTCGGTACTAGGATCGGTCGATCGTGAAGACATACGACTACATCAATCGCGTTGTCATAACGCTTCTGCTTATGGTCTACGAGGGTACATGGACGACACTCTCCCCTCTCGTTGCTATGCATCACCATGATCTTGCATGTGCGCAGGAATTTTTTTGAAATTACTACGTTCCCCAATAGTGGTATTAGAGCCAGGTTTATGCGTAGATGTTATATGCACGAGTAGAACACATGTGAGTTGTGGGCGATACTAGTCATACTGCTTACCAGCATGTCATACTTTGATTCAGCGGTATTGTTGGATGAAGCGGCCCGGACCGACATTACGCGTACTCTTACGCGAGACTGGTTCTACCGACGTGCTTCGCACACAGGTGGCTGGCGGGTGTCAGTTTCTCCAACTTTAGTTGAATCGAGTGTGGCTACGCCCGGTCCTTGTGAAGGTTAAAACAACACATACTTGACGAAATATCGTTGTGGTTTTGATGCGTAGGTAAGAACGGTTCTTGCTCAGCCCGTAGCAGCCACGTAAAACTTGCAACAACAAAGTAGAGGACGTCTAACTTGTTTTTGCAGGGCATGTTGTGATGTGATATGGTCAAGATATGATGCTAAATTTTATTGTATGAGATGATCATGTTTTGTAACAAAGTTATCGGCAACTGGCAGGAGCCATATGGTTGTCGCTTTATTGTATGAAATGCAATCGCCATGTAATTGCTTTACTTTATCACTAAGCGGTAGCGATAGTCGTAGAAGCAATAGTTGGCGAGACAACAATGATGCTACGATGGAGATCAAGATGTCGCGCTGGTGACGATGGTAATCATGACGGTGCTTTGGAGATGGAGATCAAAAGCACAAGATGATGATGGCCATATCATATCACTTATATTAATTGCATGTGATGTTTATCCTTTATGCATCTTATTTTGCTTAGATCGACGGTAGCACTATAAGATGATCTCTCACTAAATTTCAAGGTATAAGTGTTCTCCCTGAGTATGCACAGTCGCGAAAGTTCGTCGTGCCGAGACACCATGTGATGATCGAGTGTGATAAGCTCTACGTTCACATACAACAGGTGCAAGCCAGTTGTGCACATGCAGAATACTCGGGTTAAACTTGACGAGCCTAGCATATGCAGATATGGCCTTGGAACACTGAGACCGAAAGGTCGAGCGTGAATCATATAGTGGATATGATCAACATAGCGATCTTCACCATTGAAAACTACTCCATCTCACGTGATGATCAGACATGGTTTAGTTGATATGGATCACGTGATCACTTAGATGATTAGAGGGATGTCTATCTAAGTGGGAGTTCTTAAGTAATATGATTAATTGAACTTTAATTTATCATGAACTTAGTACCTGATAGTATTTTTGCATATCTATGTTGTTGTAGATAGATGGCCCGTGATGTTGTTCCGTTGAATTTTAATGTGTTCCTTGAGAAAGCTAAGTTGAAAGATGATGGTAGCAACTACACGGACTGGGTCCATAACTTGAGGATTATCCTCATTGCTGCACAGAAGAATTACGTCCTGGAAGCACCGCTAGGTGCCAAACCCGCTGCAGGAGCAACGCCAGATGTTATGAACGTCTGGCAGAGCAAAGCTGATGACTACTCAATAGTTCATTGTGCCATGCTTTACGGCTTAGAACCGGGACTTCAACGACGTTTTGAACGTCATGGTACATATGAGATGTTCCAGGAGTTGAAGTTAATATTTCAAGCAAATGCCCGGATTGAGAGATATGAAGTCTCTAATAAGTTCTACAGCTGCAAGATGGAGGAGAATAGTTCTGTCAGTGAGCATATACTTAAAATGTCTGGGTATAACAATCACTTGATTCAATTGGGAGTTAATCTTCCGGATGATAGTGTCATTGATAGAATTCTTCAATCACTGCCACCAAGCTACAAGAGCTTCGTGATGAACTATAACATGCAAGGGATGGATAAGACAATTCCCGAGCTCTTTGCAATACTAAAGGCTGCGGAGGTAGAAATCAAGAAGGAGCATCAAGTGTTGATGGTCAACAAGATCACCAGTTTCAAGAAAATGGGTAGAGGGAAGAAGGGGAACTTCAAGAAGAACGGCAAGCAAGTTGCTGCTCAAGTGAAGAAGCCCAAGTCTGGACCTAAGCCTGAGACTGGGTGCTTCTACTGCAAAGGGACTGGTCACTGGAAGCGGAACTGCCCCAAGTATTTGGCGGATAAGAAGGATGGCAAGGTGAACAAAGGTATATGTGATATACATGTTATTGATGTGTACCTTACTAATGCTCGCAGTAACACCTAGGTTGTAAGTGCATCCAGTTCCACCCCCAGTTGGTTTTGGAGTATTGATGACAAACCTGGTTGAGGGACTAATGTGTTTGTGAGAATTGCAGGATAACACAGGTAGTAGTCCCTTATTGATTCGGTTTACCTACCGGAGATGACCCCTAAAAATGCATGAAGACATTGACGACAATGGTGGTATGTGAAGATATTCACATTGAAGACTATGACAAGAGAAGACATTGCGTGAAGACTTTGGAGCGCGAAGACTTAGTTGTTTCGTTGTTTCCTTTTCTTCTTTGTTGAGTCATAGGAACCACCGTACTGTTAAGTGGGGTCCCAGTGAACAAAGTCAGAGTGACTGAAGTGATGCTCAACCAAAATCCTATGTCTTCGAGCGAAGACAATGAGAGCAAATCTTATCCAGAGCTGGATGAGTCAGCTTTACTTGCAGCCCAAGTCAAGCTGTCGCGTGTGTTTGAAATCTGACCGTTGGAACACGTGTCAGTTCCTTAGTGACCCAGGGTCATTTCGGACAAATCAGGTCGGGTTGCCTAGTGGCTATAAATAGCCCACCCCCTACACCATAAATTGGTGGCTGCTCAGAGTTAGTGCACGGCTTTTGTCGTTTGAGAGCAACCCACCTCTGAAGCTTTTGAGAGAGAGAAATCCTTGCGAGGACAAAGCCCAAACACCCAGAGCCAAAGAGTGTTAGGCATCACTGAAGTCTTTCTGTCCGCGTGACCTGAAGACTTGTTACACTTGAGGACTGTGAATCCTCCAGCCGGTTAGGCGTCGCGTTCTGAGCATCCAAGAGTCATTGTGGATCGCCGGTGAACGAAGTCTGTGAAGGTTTGGAAGTCTACCTTGAAGACTTACCAGAGTGATTGGGCGAGGACTGGGTGTCCTTAGCTCAAGGGGAATAAGGTGAAGACGTGGTCTTCTGAGTTGAATCTCAGCCTCCCTAACCAGACGTACAGTTGTCACAGCAACTGGAACTGGTCCAACAAATCCTGTGTCCTCACCAAGTGACTGGTTCTATCCTCTCCCTCTCTTTACTTACAGTTTGTCTTCGTGAAGTCATTGCCTGCTTGCACTACCTGTTTGACTTCACTGTGTGACTACTATCATTGTTTGGCTTCATACTATCTTCCATCCTGATCTTTACTACCTAGCTGCTATTAGTCTTCGTGCTTTCACTTCATTGCATACTTGACTATGGCTTGCTTAGTGTAGTCTACCTTCCGCTGCATATCAATAGGTTCATTTCTATTGTTTGTCTTCGAAACTCTCATGTTTTGAAGACTTTCATAAAAATCGCCTATTCACCCCCCCTCTAGTCGATAACTAGCACTTTCAATTGGTATCAGAGCAAGGTACTCCCTTGTTCTGTGTGATTCGGTTTAACCACCTGGAGTTTTAGCTATGTCGACTGCAGGGATAATCAAAGTCTCCGCTGCTTGCCCCGTCTTCGATGGAACTGAATATCCCTACTGGAAGAATAAGATGCGCATGCATCTTGAAGCCATTGATGTCGACCTCTGGTATGTCGTCAAGAATGGCGTTCCCAAGACTGGTGAAGGTGTCACCCCTGCTGATGTCAAGAAGTTCATTCAACTGGATTCTACTGCCAAGAACATCATCTGTGGTCATCTGACCAAAGGACAGTATGGCCGTGTGAGTGCTCTGGAAACGTCGAAGCTAGTCTGGGACTGGCTCTCCAAGGTCAACGAAGGCGTCTCAACCCAGAGAGATCAAAGGATCAGTGTTCTTCGCAACCTCTTCAACCGCTTCAAGAGAAACGACAATGAGAATGTCCAGCTCACGTTTGATCGCCTCACTGACATCACAAATGAGCTTCGTGCTCTCGGCGCCACTGAGATCACCAAGCATGAAATCGTCAAGACACTGCTGAGATCACTTGACAGCTCGTTCGACACCCTTGCCCTGATGATACAAGAACGCCCTGACTTCAAGACACTCGATCCGTCTGACATACTTGAGAGGCTCAACACACATGAGTTCCAGCTATCTGAGAAAAGAGATATCTATGGTCCCAACTATGGCCGAACTCGTGCTTTGAAGGCAAAAGTTGTTTCCTCATCTGAAGAAGAATCTGACTGCAGTTCTGATGATCCTGAAGACATTGGAAAGGAACTTGCTATGCTTGTGAAGAAGTTCCAGAAGTTCACTAAGAAGAAGGGCTTCAGAAAGTCTTCACGATCCAGCTCAAGAAATGATGAAGCTTCCACTCATGACTACAAGAAGAGAACATGTCACAAGTGCAAGAAGCCTGGACACTACATCTCTGAGTGTCCACAGTGGGACAATGAGAACAAGAAGAAGAAGAAGAGCAAGGAATATGATTCTGATGACAAGAAGAAGAAGAAATCCTCAAAGTCTTCTTCCAAGTCCTCATCCAAGTCTTCATCTCATAAGAAGAGCTCATCTGGCAAGGCTCGTGCTTTTGTTGGCAAGGAGATGGATTCAGAGGAGGAGTCTGCTTCTGAGGAGGCGGAGGTGGAGTCTGAGGAGGAGTCCGACCCTGGCGTTGCAAGTCTGGCTCTAGCTACAGCCTACGTTGCCAAGTCCATCTTCAACACTGAAGACAATGGCCCCGTCACCAACGCTGATGCTAATGACAAGGACGACTCTGCTCCCACCTACTGCTTCATGGCACGTGGTGCCAAGGTAAAATCACGCGATGCTTACTTTCAAACATCAAGTGAAGATGACTCTGATTGTGAATCCAAACCCAGCTACAAAACACTTGCTAAAATTGCAACTGAACAACAGAAAGCTATGGAACATACTCAAAAACTGTTAGACAAAAGCGATGACCTGTTGGACGCGGAAATGACCCGTTCTCAGTCCTTAATTGAAGACATAAAAAATCTTCATGTTAAGTACCAGGAACTTGAAGTCGTCATGAAACGCTCTCAACCACTCATGAAAAGCTTTCCTATGATTATCTTCAAAGGAAGCAAGAGCTTGAGAAATTGAGAGCGGCTCATGAAGATCTTCAAAAAGAGAATGAGTCACTTCGCGCTCAACAGATCAGTCCCGCTCAGGAAGGATTTGAACCACCATGTCTAAAATGCCTTGAGCGTGATAACGCTACTTCTGTTGCTGAATGTTCTACTGCTGCTACTGTTGCAATATCTTCAACTGTTGATGTGGTAACTAACCCCTCTGCTGAGGATACCACTACTATTGCTGATGAAAATGCTAGGTTGAAGACATTGCTTGAAACAGGGATGTACAAAAGTCTCAAAGGGCATCAGACACTGTGCGATGTCCTCAAAAAGCAGATTCTGAACCGAAACCCTAGGAAAGAGGGTGTTGGGTTCGAGAGGAAAATGAATGTTGATGGCTCCTACTGGAAGCCTGAGCAGTATCCCAAAACCACATGGGTTGCTGCAAAGGGACCTTCAGTGGATCCATCCACCTTATCTGGCTTCACTTGTGCTAACCCTATTATCATTGATGAATCCTTTGATGCAAACTATAAACTGTTTAAGAATCAGAATGGTGAAGTGTTTGCCAGGTATATTGGTACTAACTGCAGGAATGGGCCACCTATGAAGAAGATCTGGGTTCCCAAAAGTTGTCTTGAGAATCTTCCTGTGAATGTCATCATGACACCACCTGGGAAGAAGACAAATCCCAGACCAAAGGCTTCATATGGTCCAAAGGCTTCATACAGATACAGGACTCAACTGAGTCACCCTAACGCCAATGTTTTGCAGGGAAATCGTACTCAGACTTATGAATATGAGCGTGTGTCTTCAAACCGCTATGTTCATAAAACTAAGAACTTTTCTGCTTATTCATATGAGTATCATTCATCTCCTGCAAGGCTATTTGCTAGGGCTCCAAAGCCGAAGTTCTCAGATGCTGCACTTAGACTCATTGCTTCTAAGCCACCCCTGAAGATGTGGGTGGTTAAGAAGAATTAACTTTCTTTTGCAGGGAAAGGTCTCCAGCCGGAAATCAAAGGCGTCTGATGCTATTGCTGGGGACCTAAAACATCTTGTAGGGCGCAAGATCAAATGCCCAAATGGTCTTACTATGTATTTTGTTCCTGAATCGCTTGCCAATCATCCTATCAGTCCTAATCTTGATCTGAGCTTTGATAATCCTCTTGTGCGTCAAATGTTTATGCTTCACAATACTCTTGGTGAAGCCTATCCCCCTAACTGTACTGTAGGGTATGACACCTCATGCTTCAGAATGGATTATGGACAGCGGATGCACTAATCATATGACTGGTGATCGAAGTCTTCTCATGGACTCAACCTTACGTCCATCTGACAAGAGTCACATCACATTTGCTGACACTGGTAAAAGCAAGGTATTGGGTCTAGGTAGAGTTGCAATCTCAAAGGATCAGCACATGGATAAAGTGATGCTTGTTGAATCCCTTGGTTTCAACTTAATGTCTGTCTCAATGCTTTGTGACTTGAACATGATTGTGATATTTGGAAAATATCGTTGCCTTGTACTAATGGAATCTGACAAGTCTCTAGTCTTTGAAGGGTACCGGAAAGATGATCTGTACATGGTAGATTTCTCAGCAGGACCACAGCTTGCCGTATGTCTTCTTGCAAAAGCTTCAGAGTGCTGGCTCTGGCATCGGAGGCTAGGGCATGCTGGCATGAGTAACTTACACACTCTCGCAAAGAAGAAGCATGTCATAGGCATCGAGGGCGTCAAGTTCAAGAAGGATCACTTGTGCGGTGCCTGCGAAGCTGGAAAGATGACAAGGGCCAAGCATCCCTCGAAGACAATCATGACGACATCACAACCCTTCAAGCTGCTACACATGGACTTATTTGGCCCTACTCACTACTCTACTCTCACTACTACTGCTTGTCTTTATGGCTTCGTCATTGTTGATGATTACTCAAGATATACGTGGGTGCACATAATTCTCTACAAGACCGAAGTGCAGGATGTCTTTAGACGATTCGCCAACCGTGCCATGAACAACTATGGCGTCAAGATCAAGCACATCAGAAGTGACAACGGCACAGAGTTCAAGAACACCGGCCTCGATCTTTACCTGGATACATTGGGCATCACTCATGAGTTCTCAGCTCCGTACACACCTCAGCAGAATGGCATCGTGGAGCGCAAGAACAGAACGCTCATTGAGATGGCACGGACAATGCTTGATGAATACAAGACGCCAAGAAAGTTCTGGCCTGAAGCTATTGATATTGCATGCCATGTCATCAACCGTGTTTATCTTCACAAGCTTCTGAAGAAAACATCCTATGAACTCCTCACTGGTAAGAAGCCAAATGTCAGTTACTTCAGAGTATTTGGTGCTAGGTGCTGGATCAAGGATCCACATCACACTTCAAAATTTGCACCGAAAGCACATGAAGGTTTTATGCTTGGTTACGGAAAGGATTCGCACTCCTACAGAGTCTTCAACCTCTTTCACTATAAAGTGGTTGAAACTGTGGATGTGCGGTTCGATGAGACTAACGGCTCGCAAAGAGAGCACCTGCCAAATGTGCTAGATGAAGTTCCACCTAGTGAATCCATCAAGCTAATGGGAACTGGAGAAATCATACCGTCTGAAGCACAGCCTGAAGAGGAACTTATCATTTCTGCACCTAATCAACCTGAAGACAATGCTCAGCCCGAAGACAATCCTCCTAACGATGACAATGATCAGCAAGAACAAAATCTTCGTCCAGTTCATCCTCGTGTTGCAAATGAAGTACAGATTGAGAAGATAATTGATAGCATCAATGCGCCTGGTCCACTCACTCGTTCAAGAGCAACACAGCTAGCAAATTTCTGTGGGCACTTTGCATTTGTCTCAATATCTGAACCCAAGAAAGTTGCTGAAGCCTTCATGGAACCTGAATGGATTCAAGCTATGCAAGAAGAGCTTCAACAGTTCAAGCTGAACAATGTCTGGGAACTTGTCAAGCGTCCTGACCCTCGCAAGCACAACATAATAGGCACAAAATGGATATATCGCAACAAGCAAGATGAGCATGGTCAAGTTGTCAGAAACAAGGCTCGCCTCGTTGCTCAAGGATACACTCAAGTTGAGGGGATTGACTTCGATGAAACATTTGCTCCTGTCGCTAGGCTTGAAGCTATTCGCATATTGCTAGCCTATGCAAATCATCACAACATCCTGCTGTATCAAATGGATGTGAAGAGTGCATTTCTCAACGGAAAGATTGAAGAAGAAGTGTATGTTGCACAACCTCCTGGCTTTGAAGATCCAAAACATCCTGATATGGTGTACAAGCTAAACAAGGCACTGTATGGCCTCAAACAAGCCCCTCGCGCTTGGTATGATACACTCAAAGACTTCCTGAAGAGCAAAGGCTTCAAACCTGGTTCCCTGGATCCCACACTCTTCACGAAGACATATGATGGTGAACTGTTTGTGTGCCAAATATACGTGGATGACATTATCTTCGGCTGCACCAACCAGAAATATAGTGATGAATTTGGACACATGATGCAAGAGCAATATCAGATGTCCATGATGGGTGAGATGAAGTTCTTCCTTGGTCTTCAAATTCGTCAGCAAAGCAATGGCATCTTCATATCTCAAGAGAAATATCTCAAAGATTGCCTGAAGAAGTTTGGAATGCAAGACTGCAAAGGTTATACGACGCCAATGCCAACCAAGAGTCATCTGGGTCCTGACGCCAATGGTAAAGAGTTCGACCAAAAGGTATACCGCTCCATGATTGGTTCTTTACTTTATTTATGTGCATCTAGGCCATATATTATGCTTAGTGTTTGCATGTGTGCTCGATTTCAAGCGGCACCAAAGGAATCGCATCACTTAGCTGTGAAGCGAATTCTTCGATATTTGGCTTACACCCCAACACTAGGATTATGGTATCCAAAGGGCTCAGAGTTTGATCTAGTTGGATTCTCGGATGCTGATTATGCTGGTGACAAGGTGGATCGCAAGTCTACATCAGGCACATGTCACTTTCTGGGACGATCACTTGTCTGTTGGTCTTCAAAGAAGCAGAACTGTGTATCACTCTCCACTGCTGAATCTGAATACATTGCTGCTGGATCTTGCTGCGCTCAGCTTCTATGGATGAAGCAAACACTCAAGGACTATGGCATCCATATGAAACAAGTACCACTCTACTGCGACAATGAAAGCGCCATCAAGATTGCCAACAACCCAGTTCAGCACTCGAAGACAAAGCACATTGAAATTCGTCATCACTTTCTCAGAGATCATGTTATGAAGGAAGATATTGACATCATTCACGTCAACACTGAAGAGCAATTGGCAGATATCTTCACAAAGCCCTTGGATGAGAAAAGGTTTTGCAAGTTGCGGTGTGAGCTAAATATCTTGGAATCCTCGAATGTCCTGTGATCAGGCACACATCCTAACACTTATGCATGTTGATGACTTAGATGTGCAACACACGAAGTAAAGTATATCTTCAATCAATGAAGACTTACACTCTAAGTGTGAATCTTCGGAGCGCCACGATAATTGTGCGCCGTGTCTGGGTCTAATACTTCCTATACGGTGGGTAACGCCACCACCAAATTCTTCTTTTTGAAGTGTTTTTCTCATGGCGTTACATTTGCTATGTCTTCGCATTTGGTTTGTCTTCAATATCAACATGTCTTCATGTTTATCTTCACAATGATGATTTGGTTTTATTCTAATATGTACATATATTAGTGTTCTGTCCTCTACAACATTCACTTATAGCTATGTCTTCTCGTTTGAATCTTTTGAACTAAGTGAATGTGATCGGACCCTAACCTCTCTATGCTGTCTACCTCAAACTCTATCTATCCAAATCATATGCATTCGGTTGAAACTGTCGAATTTCTTCTCTGCGTCCTTGTCAGCAGAAGATACAGAGACAAACATTAAAACTATTTTAAATGCTCAATTCTTATTGCCTGAAACCCGGAGAAGCCGGAACGACCACCCGATAGTCCAGGCGGGCGTGGGAACGTGGGACAACTCCAAATGTGTTGCATGTTCGCCACGTGCCACTCAGATGTGAACCGCCAGGGGCACCTGCATAATTGCGGTGTGTCGTCCCTTTCCCTATATATGCACATCCAATCGCTGTCAAAATCTTTCTTCCACCTCTCCACCTCGACAAACCCTAGCGCCACCGCTAGCTCTCGACGACGCCGGCGACGAAGCGCTTAGCTGCCGCGACCTCTCCGACGCCGTCTTCACGCCGGCCGCGGACATCGTCTTCTCCGCCGCCGCCGTAGGTGTCCTCCGTCGCCAAGTTAGGGCACGGAAGATCGAACTGCTCGGCCTCATCTTCTACTCCGTCTAGCAGTTCATCGTGTGGTAAATTAAAACCCTCTTTTTGATCCTATAGATTCATCCTTTCTACCAAAAGTGGTTTCTGCCTCCACAAATTTGGATCTATCCTGTCTGCATCTCATATGATGCCTAGTATATTCACTTATGCTCCACACGTAGTTAGATTCCTCACTTGTACTTATTCTTGGATTCGTACAAATCTGGAACCAACTCTCAACATATAAGTGAATGTCTTCGCGCTATGAGGTCAATGTCTTCTAAACTGATTTATCTTCAAAATCTTCTGAGAATGCATATGACCTCTTCCCCTTCCCTCGCATCTCTAATGCTGTCACAGGTACATGTCCGTGGGAGAATCCCTTGGTTCTCATAGTCTGCATTCATTTGCAGAATTCTTACAGCATCATATCAACTCTCCCGAAGCCAGTTCCTGTCTGACCAGCAGACGGAAGCCTTTGACAGTGTTGAAGCCATTCAGTCTGAAATTCATGGCAACAGATAAGTCTGCAAGGAAGGGTGGCAGACAGCGCCGTGGGAATACATCAAAGGATTTGCCACCAGACCTCTATGAGCTGTACAAGACAGATCCAGAGGAGGACTACAATCAGCGAAAAACCCGAATCCAATGGATTCGAAGATATTGGGCAGAACAATGGTACAAGTACAGGTTCGTGACCCAGGAATATGCTGAGAAGAATGCCATCAAGCGACCCTGGGGAGACATCTTGTACAAAAATCTTCCGCCCAGGTCCAGAGCTGAAGCCATTGAACAAGGTTTCTACCCTTGCATGGTCCGTGGACCACAGCCCGCAGATGCTGACCCATCTTCATTGCTATGGTGTCGTGACGACAATCTGTTCAAGCGCAACTTCCAGTTTGCCAAGAACTCGGCCAAAGAAAACAAGAAGTCGCGGGGATTAGACTTCAACCTAGGTCCCTCTGCTCCTCGTGCCGATGGCACACGTGAAGCTGAACCCAATCTTGTTGGGCCCTTCTACAACCTAGAAGGTCTCATCACTCATATTATGGTTCAAGGGACAAACATGGATCAACCTGCAGATGACACTGATTCTGATGAAGCGCCTGCACCACCAAAGCCTAAGAAGCTGAAGAAACCCAAGGCTTCGAAGCCTTCCACTGCATCAAAAGCTTCGCGAGCGAAGCCTCTGGCCACTGCTCCTCCTGCACCAAGTGTGCAGTCAGAAGATCTCTCACGCATCTCCAAGTCTGAGAAAAAGAAGAAGAAGCCCATCCACACTCCAGGTCCAGCTCTGACCCCTGCTGCTATTCTGAGGAATAAGAATGATGCCATTGATCTATCGACTAACGACGATCTTGCTGAGCTCTTGAGCAGCTGATAAAGAGCAAGCAAGAGGCGGAAATCTTCAATGATTTGCCTCTCTTTGACGTGGAAGTATTGAACAAGTTCATTGATGAGTGGTTTGACACCCCCAATCTCAGCTTCGATGATCTGCAACTTCCCATTGGGCTAAGCGTCTCCTTCCATGGCGCCATTGCTCCTGAACTGGCTCTTGCACAGAAAATTGTTGAGTTGAAGCACAAGATCGACTATGAAAAGGCTCAGTTCAAGAAGCACATGGCAAAGCTCAGTGTAACAGACGTCCAGAACTTCAAGGTCATGCTGCATCAGCTCAAGGAAGCGTTTCACAAGAAACGTGAAGAAGCCAAAGGTTCTCGAGAGCGAATGAAGCTTCTGGCTGCAAAGTGTGTTCAAGCTTACAATGAAGCTGAGAAGCGCAAGGCACTTGGGCGTCCTGACATCGACCCTAAGATGGCTGCCAAGCAGAAGAAGAAGCCTACTGTTGACCAAGATGAACCATCCAGGCGGGAAGAACCTCGCATTGTCTTCCCCGCCAGTATGACAGGTGTGAAGCCTAAGGTCCCCATAGTGGCTTCAGAGCTTCAGAAGACAAGGGCAACTGAAGCCAAAGCCCGAAAGCGCAAGACCAAGAACACCACTGACGATGCTCCACCCACCAAGAAGCGCAAGACCAAGAAGAGAGATCGGGCTCCTCCCACAGAGCCCCTTGTCGTCGAGCCAATTTATGTTGCTCGTCCTGCATCTGCACAACAAGAACGTCGTTTGATAGTTCATGAGCCTGCTTCCCCAGAGGCTCCTGAAGCTGAAGACATTCCAGCTGTTGACCCCACCGCAGCTGAAGACATTGGTCATCAAGACAATGTTGAAGATGATGCAGTCCTTCCTCAGATCGAGCACAATGTGGTATCATTGCCTGTTCTTACGAACAGCGAGCTCATCAGCATTGGTCGTCCTTTGACGCCAATTGCTCAGGATAACTCATGGGCTGATCACCCACAAAACTCACCCCGTGAAGAAGAAACACCAACTACTCCCCCAACTCAAGTCACCGCTTCGGTGCTTGAAGATGGTGACTTTGAGGCCCAACCAACTCCATCTCCACAAGCGTCGCCAGCTTTTCGCAGGCTTCGCAAGGGACCAAGGGCTCAAGTCACCTTGTCGAGTGTTCCAGAAGGAGAAGAGCGCCAATCGGTTTCACGCCAAGTCTTTCCTGAAGTCTCTCCAACTGTGAACAACCCCGAGACTGAAGCCAACGCGGCTGAAGATATTCCAGCTGCATCAGCCGATGACCAAGAAGAAGAACCAAGAGTTGAAGAAGTTCGTGTTGCTACACCCCCGTCCAATCCTGAAGTTGTTCTCGAGGAGAACGTGTCCGACCCTCCAGCTACTCAAGTGGAGGTTAACAACATTGAGGCGACCACCAACACCAACACTGAAGCCAATGACGTTGTCATGGTTGAAGCTAATGTGGCGCCCGAAGTCAATGTGGTGCCCGAAGTGATAGCACCTGAAGTCAATGCTGCACCTGATGCAAATCTGTAGCCTGAAGTCACTGCCACTGCTCCTGTACCACCTCCCAGGCCACATACTATCAAGCAAGCATACAATTATGGTCAGATGGTCACTGTCAGATGGCCTATTCTGGTTCCTCCACCTGCTGCTGGTCCGCAATTTGATTACCATGTCGAGCACAGGCCTCATGTCCAGAAGCCTAAGCCAAGACTGCCCAGGTTTCCAGGTACTGCCACTTCACCAGGGTCCTTCAATGCCAATGGCTTCGTTGCGCACAACACCTTCTTTGATAGCGCCAAGAACCCCTATTCCAAGCCAAGGATTTCATCAGATCGATTCTGGAGCTATCAGCAGCGCAGTTATTATTCTTGTGTTCTTTATAACCAAGGGCGCATCTTCCCTCATATGCGTCTTGACTGTGAAGCCATTGCTGGACTGCCATGCCTTGAAGAAGCCCTTGACTGCTTCCGTGATGCTGGATTGCTGAATTTTGTGACTCATAAGGAGCATTGGTGTAACATCCCAAAATTCTAAATTTTGGAATGTTATACTAAATAGATAGATTTGATTGATTGTTTGACTGTTGTGTGATTGAGTGAGTGAATTCGGAACTTTTTGAAAGTTAAATGAGAGGGAATAAAAGGACTTTCCCAAACTTTCATTTTTGCTTTTATGATCCCCGTGAATTCAAATTCTTTCACCACAAAACCCTGGAGAGAAGATGACATGACTTCTTCCATTTGTTTAAATGACAAGGGGCGTTGAAAATATTTGAATTTCATTTGAGAATATTTCAAATTCAGAAACTTCAAGCAACTCAATGATTTTCATAAGAGAAGATAAAATGACTTCTTCAAAACATATGAAATATGAGTTGGAAGTTTAAAAGGATCTAATTTAAAGTCCTTTTGGAAATTATTTTCAATTTGGAGTATTTGGGTTTTATTCAAATTATTTTTTCCAAAATAAAAATATATGGAAAATAGGGTAACATGATTCCCTACAATAGAAAATTGGAGAAGAAATTAATTTGAAATTATTTTGGTATTTTTAAAATGATTTTTATGAGGTTTTATTGCAGCAGTAGCACTCTTTGCTTTATCTGAATTTTTCTATATTTTATTTGACGCTAGAAAAATGATCATATCGTAGAAAATCTTTTCTGAAAATTTTGATATATAATATGCCTATGTACAATTTTATTTTTGTTTTCGTTATACAGTTTTCCTTTCTGTTTCTAATAAAAAAACTGTACGTGCCGCCCAAATTTTATCCGTCGCCTACGTGCACAGTGCACCCATGCCAGCCCATGTTGTTTTTTTGGTTATGTTTGCAGAAAAAAATATTTTTCTTTTTCTTAATTTTTTTTCTTCCTTCTTTTAGTGTTTGAGAAAAAAAACTGCCGCACGCACGCGCGTGGCCGGCCGAAGCTTTAGGCCCATGCGCTTTTCTCTTCTCTTTTTTGTTTTTCGTCTACGTTTAGTCCCACATTGCTTAGCCTTTGACTTTAAGCTTTTTCCACCAATAAATATAGGCCCATAGAGACTTCAAAAATCATCCGACTCGGGTTAAATCAATATTTTGGTTTGACTAGATTCCTTAAATAAAAATATATTTCTCCTCTCCGGCGGGACTTTTGGAAGTTGTCTCCTCATTCCGAAGTCGTCTTTTAGGTATATTTATTCGTTCTCTGTATTTATGCGTTAGACCTAATTTTTTTTAGCCGTAGCTATTTTTCTTCTGCAAAACAGTTTGGCCCTGATTTTTCAAATAGCCATAACTTTTTACTCGTTCATCCAAATTAGATGAAACCAGCGACTATAGTTTCGTCTTGTTTTCACCTATCCAGTTAACCTGTCACGTCAACTTTTTGAAATTTTCAAATTTCGAAATTTGTTCAAATTCATATTCAAACTTATTTTGTTCATAACTTAAGTTCCGTAACTCCGTTTGAGTTGATTCTTTTTGCAAAGCGAAGCTCTTGACCTAAACTTTCTGATAAGGCCAAATCCACCTAATTTTGGTACTGTTAGAAATTGTTTTATGTTGCAAGAGTTATTTGATTGGTTTTGATGTTTTCCGAACTGTCTTCTTCGTTCTTCCCGATCTTTTGAGTGATTGCTTATGTGTGGTTACTATTGTTTGCTTACGATAGATTGAACGGAGTGTGACGAGTAGAACTATCAAGATTATGAGTGCGAATCATCTTCAACAACATTGCAGGCAAGTTCACACTTTGATCATACCTCTTTACTACCCAGTTTTATTGCATTAGATCAACCCTCAAACATTGCATGATTAGGATCTAATTAAATTATGGGTATTGGGAAGTAGATGAGGTAATACCTATTGCCCTGTTTATTATCAAACCTTTGGGAGTTACTTCTACGTTTGCTCATTTTGCCATGCTATGCTCGTAGACGTGGATTGGGTTTGAGTGTATTCCATGACAGATGTGAGATTGTTTACTTAATGGTTCAACTTAAGGTGGCTACTTTAATACACATCTGGGTGGATTGGTTGGGGCACCCTGGGGATATACCAGTGGACTTGCCCGGACACCTGGGGATATACCAGTGTTGTCCTAGGAGATCCCGGGGATATACCGTGTGATCATCCTATGGTTCGCCACCCAGGCTCAAAGGGATCATAAGATTATTCATGCTAGAAACTTCCGTGTGCAGCCGCAAGCTATTATGGGCTCTAGCATAGTTGATTAAGTTGTGTGAACTCTTAAAGTGGTAGACTAGCAGATGTAGGGGAAAGTAGGTGTAACGGTCTACCCATTCGTAAGGTGCAAACACTTCTGAAAGACTGTGTCTCGGTCATCCGTTTCTCAAACATCATGTAGTGCGAGAATCAAGCGGAGGCGATCGAGTCTTGTGGGGAAAAGTGCACAAACCTCTGCAGAGTGTACAAACTAATCATGATTAGTCGTGTCCCCGGTTATGGACATCTTGAGTATCTAGTATTTGGATTATCATGTGAATCCCATCATGTGACTTTAATTAATTTTGTGGGTTTAATCACGTTCTTAATTGGGATTGAGATGCTGTCAACCATCTCAATGTTTAACAACCACCATGATAGTCAAATAAAAATTTATTCCTTTGCAGTAGGGGAAAATTGGCTTTTCGCAAAAACATTATAACCATAGAGCTTTCCACCAGCCAAATATGCATGTATTGATAACTATTATTCATCATTTCTCTATAGTGTGAATTTGTCAGCATATTCCATGTGCTGACCCGTTTTCGGGCTGCAACGTTTCATGTTGCAGGATATCTTACGACGAGTAAGTGATACGTTAGGGTTACGATTTCTACACTCAACTTTGCCGTTTGTGTTGATGGGAATCCACAACCTTGTTACTTCCGCTATTTGGATTGAGGTAATAGTATTTACGTTACTTTATACATGTGATTTACCTCTGTTATAAATCCTCGAGTACTGTGTGTGTCAGCATACCGATCCAGGGATGACACTTAAGCACAGAGACTTGATCCATTCGGGTCGGGTCGCTACAATTGGAATGAAGAGCTTCTGCTGCAATTCTATGCCACCCTCCACATTCGCGGCTACAACAGGGATCCGAAGACATGGGTCCTTGAGTGGATGACAGGCAATGTACACCATGAAGCTAAAGCTTTTGACATTATTGAGCTTACTGGTCTGCCCACTCCAGGTGAACTGTATGAACCTGGTTGTCAGCTTCACCGCAATGCATTGGAGAGCATCTTTCAGAAGCCAGAGCCCAACATGAGCCAAATGCTGAGCATGATGAAGCCTCTGCCACATGACGCTGATTACCCAAAGGAGTTCTTTGTTGAAGACCTAGAGTATCTGCCCCGCACTATTTATCATATCATCAGGCGAACTCTATGGCCTGTCAAAGGACATTCTTCTGCAGCGAAACTTGAAGAAGCAATGAAGACTTTGGTCTTTTATATCTTCAATGGCATCAGCTTCAATGCTCAAGACTTCTTTATCAGGCTTGGCTGCATCAGGCTCTGATCTCTTTAGACTGAAGTTCTATGCTCCATGGGTTATGCGCCTCATCAAGCTTCATTCAGCTGTCAACTATCAGCCCTCTGCTCGCAACCGTCTGATCTTTCTGCCAGAGGTTGATATGTCAATTGAAGCCATATACCCCGAGCCTACAAAGGAGCCTGTTTATCTTCACAATGCTGATCACCAAAGCTTCACACAACCCATTGAAGGAGTCCAGGCAGTCACTCGCGTTTATCCGTTGGCTGGCAATACACGCTTACCTCACCGTGCTCAAACTGAAGCCACTGAAAGCAGTATTGCTCAAAGGCCTCGGAAGCGATCTCGTGTTCTCAATGACAGAGAGCTTCTCGTTGCCCTGCATCAGAAATAGGATAAGCATCACTACTGGCTGAAGCGGCAGATGCAAAGCCTCTTGGTGGACGTCAATCGCATTCGCAATCTTGCCACCAAAAATGCCTTTGTTACACATGAAACCTGTCGGAGGTCATGGAAGAGTTTGACATTGCTTAGTGCTGAAGCAGATCTTCAAGACGATGGCTTCACTGAAAGATTCAAGTTTGACTCCACTCCTCCAAGGAATGCCGTCTTGCCTCGAACTCCGTCTCTTAAAGACTCTGAATATTCCTCCTCAGCTGCAGCGGTGAATGCCAGGGTCATAGATGATCAAGATGATGCTGCTTCACCACCTCCCACTTCAACGCGTGTCGACACTGCACCAAGTTCTTCTGCACCGCCAAACCCCGACGCCGACCCTGCTGCTTCTCCTACTCCTTCTGGGAACGAGTAGAGGCTCTATGTCTTCAAACCTTTTTGGTCATTACTGACAAAAGGGGGAGAAGCATATGAGTTGATAGTCTTCAAGCGGGTCCATATGGGCGGTTGCTTTATATTTTGCTTAGTGTTTACAACTCTCGCTTTTGATACATTTGGTTCTTTGAGTTGTAACACTTAAACTTGATGGTCGTCTGCTACTTGTTTGCTATTCTGTGATGCGATGATAAATCCTGCACGAAGTCATATTGCAGACGTCCATTTTTCATTATGCATGTCATTATCTTCATTATATCAAATCATGCATGATGAATGGTCTTCATAAGTTGAAGAGGATCTCCACAAGTACAACCTGCCATGTGCATTTGCATTCCAAAAGCAAATTACTTGTATGCACATCTTCAGGGGGAGCCTTTTGCTACTTATGAAGACAATACCTAAATCCTTTACAATTCCACATACTTTTATCCCCGTTGAAAACTCAACCAGTTTGTCATCAATCACCAAAAAGGGGGAGATTGTAAGTGCATCTAGTGCCACCCCCAGTTGGTTTTGGAGTATTGATGACAAACCTGGTTGAGGGACTAATGTGTTTGTGAGAATTGCGGGATAACACAGGTAGTAGTCCCTTATTGATTCGGTTTACCTACCGGAGATGGCCCCTAAAAATGTATGAAGACATTGACGACAATGGTGGTATGTGAAGATATTCACATTGAAGACTATGACAAGAGAAGACATTGCGTGAAGACTTTGGAGCGCGAAGACTTAGTTGTTTTGTTGTTTCCTTTTCTTCTTTGTTGAGTCATAGGAACCACCGTACTGTTAAGTGGGGTCCCAGTGAACAAAGTCAGAGTGACTGAAGTGATGCTCAACCAAAATCCTATGTCTTTGAGTGAAGACAATGAGAGCAAATCTTATCCAGAGCTGGATGAGTCACCTTACTTCCAGCCCAAGTCAAGCTGTTGCGTGTGTTTGAAATCTGACCGTTGGAACACGTGTCAGTTCCTTAGTGACCCAGGATCATTTCGGACAAATCAGGTCGGGTTGCCTAGTGGCTATAAATAGCCCACCCCCTACACCATAAATTGGTGGCTGCTCAGAGTTAGTGCACGACTTTTGTCGTTTGAGAGCAACCCACCTCCGAAGCTTTTGAGAGAGAGAGAAATCCTTGCAAGGACAAAGCCCAAACACCCAGAGCCAAAGAGTGTTAGGCATCACTGAAGTCTTTCTGTCCGCGTGACCTGAAGACTTGTTACACTTGAGGACTGTGAATCCTCCAGCCGGTTAGGCGTCGCGTTCTGAGCATCCAAGAGTCATTGTGGATCGTCGGTGAACTGTAAAGGTTTGGAAGTCTACCTTGAAGACTTACCAGAGTGATTGGGCGAGGACTGGGTGTCCTTAGCTCAAGGGTAATAAGGTGAAGATGTGGTCTTCTGAGTTGAATCTCAGCCTCCCTAACCAGATGTACAGTTGTCACAACAACTGGAACTGGTCCAACAAATCCTGTGTCCTCACCAAGTGACTGGTTCTATCCTCTCCCTCTCTTTACTTACAGTTTGTCTTCGTGAAGTCATTGCCTGCTTGCACTACCTGTTTGACTTCACTGTGTGACTACTATCATTGTTTGGCTACATACTATCTTCCATCCTGATCTTTACTACCTAGCTGCTATTAGTCTTCGTGCTTTCACTTCATTGCATACTTGACTATGGCTTGCTTAGTGTAGTCTACCTTCCGCTGCATATCAATAGGTTCATTTCCATTGTTTGTCTTTGAAACTCTCGTGTTTTGAAGACTTCCATAAAAATCGCCTATTCACCCCCCCTCTAGTCGATAACTAGCACTTTCATGGGTATTTGATACTGGTTCTGTTGCTAATATTTGCAACTCGAAACAGGGACTACAGATTAAGCGAAGATTGGCTAAGGACGAGGTGACGATGCGCGTGGGAAATGGTTCCAAAGTCGATGTGATCGCGGTCGGCACGCTGCCTCTACATCTACCTTCGGGATTAGTTTTAGACCTGAATAATTGTTATTTGGTGCCAGCGTTGAGCATGAACATTATATCTGTATCTTGTTTGATGCGAGACGGTTATTCATTTAAATCAGAGAATAATGGTTGTTCTATTTATATGAGTAATATATTTTATGGTCATCCACCCTTGAAGAGTGGTCTATTTATATTGAATCTCGATAGTAGTGATACACATATTCATAATATTGAAGCCAAAAGATGCAGAGTTGATAATGATAGTGCAACTTATTTGTGGCACTGCCGTTTAGGTCATATTGGTGTAAAGCGCATGAAGAAACTCCATTCTGATGGACTTTTGGAATCACTTGGTACTTGCGAACCATGCCTCATGGACAAGATGACTAAAACTCCGTTCTCTGGAACAATGGAGCGAGCAACAGATTTGTTGGAAATCATACACACTGATGTATGTGGTCCAATGAATGTTGAGGCTCGCGGCGGATATCGTTATTTTCTCACCTTCATAGATGATTTAAGTAGATATGGGTATATATACTTGATGAAACACTACTAGGAAAGAGCCTAGTAGTAGTGTGGGTTAAAAGCTAGTAGTAGCGCGGGTGCCTGCGCTACCACTACGGCGCTACAGCTAACTAATAGTAGTAGCCCAGTGCATCCCGCGCTACTAGTACGTGTGTTAGTAGTAGCGCGGGTTCGACACGCGCTACTACTAACTATCTGTAGCGCATGACTGTGACCCGCGCTACTACTATTAATTCCAAAAACCAAAAAAAAATCTCGACCCCGTGCGTGTTGTCAATGGTGTCAATGGTTCGATCTAGCGACGACAAGGGTTGCCGGAGGTGCGGACGGGCAGCGGAGACCAGATCCAGCGACGGCTGTTGTAGAGGGACCTGATCCAGTGCAGAGGAGAGCAAGACGACGGTGTGAGGGTCCTCTTCACGGCCAAGGCAGAGAGCTCCTTGTTGGCCATGTCGACGACCTATGCAGGCATGGGCATGGGAGGTGAGTAAAATCAGAGGGACATGGAGAGGGAAAAAGAGAAACAAGGAAGAAAGGAATGAGATGGAGGGCGCACCGGGGCTCGTCGCTGGTGGTGAGGTGGTCCGACATGGTGGCATGGAGATGCGGAGAAGACCGGCGAGCTCTGGGACGCCGGCGGCGTGAGGCGGCCTCCCTCTTTTGGCGCCATGGAGGAGGAGGCACGCGACGCGAGGAGGTGAACTCGTTGGGTGCCATGGAGGAGGAGGTGTGCAGCACCATGGGAGAGCCTATGGAGAGAGGGGGAGAGTAAGGGAGAGAGGAGGGATTCGGCCGACGATATGGGGACTTCACCTACCTCGTACTTAGTAGTAGCGAGGGGTATAAAACCGCGCTACTACTATCAACTTAGTAGTAGCGCGGGTTTATACCCCTCGCTACTACTATGGCATGTCCCGGGGGCACGGTAGAGACCGCTTAGTAGTAGCGAGGGTTAAAAACCCACGCTACTACTATCAACTTAGTAGTAGCGAGGGGTAAAAACCCGCGCTACTAGTAAGTAGCAGTAGCGAGGGTTATAAACCCTCGCTACTAGTAAGCGTCTGCCTATAAGCATTTCCCTAGTAGCGAAACACAAATCTGAAACATTTGAAAAAGTTCAAAGAATTTCAGAGTGAAGTGGAAAATCATGGTAACAAGAAAATAAAGTTTCTACAATCTGATCGTGGAGGAGAATATTTGAGTTACGAGTTTGGTCTTCATTTGAAACAATGCGGAATAATTTCGCAACTCACGCCACCCGGAACACCACAGCGTAATGGTGTGTCCGAACGTCATAATCGCACTTTACTAGATATGGTGCGATCTATGATGTCTCTTACTGATTTACCGCTATCGTTTTGGGGTTATGCTTTAGAGACGGCTGCATTCATGTTAAATAGGGCACCATCTAAATCCGTTGAGACGACGTCTTATGAACTGTAGTTTGGCAAGAAACCAAAGTTGTCGTTTCTTAAAGTTTGGGGTTGTGATGCTTATGTGAAAAAGCTTCAACCTGGTAAGCTCGAACCCAAATCGGAGAAATGTGTCTTCATAGGATACCCATAGGAGACTATTGGGTACACCTTCTATCACAGATCCGAAGGCAAGACATTCGTTGCTAAGAATGGATCCTTTCTAGAGAAGGAGTTTTTCTCGAAAGAAGTGAGTGGGAGGAAAGTAGAACTTGATGAGGTAACTGTACCTGCTCCCTTATTGGAAAGTAGTTCATCACAGAAATCAGTTCCTGTGACTCCTACACCAATTAGTGAGGAAGCTAATGATGATGATCATGTAACTTCAGATCAAGTTACTACTGAACCTCGTAGGTCAACCAGAGTAAGATCCGCACCAGAGTGGTACGGTAATCCTGTTCTGGAGGTCATGTTACTTGACCATGACGAACCTACGAACTATGAGGAAACGATGATGAGCCCAGATTCCGCGAAATGGCTTGAGGACATGAAATCTGAGATGGGATCCATGTATGAGAACAAAGTGTGGACTTTGGTTGACTTGCCCGATGATCGGCAAGCCATCGAGAATAAATGGATCTTCAGGAAGAAGACTGACGCTGACGGTAATGTTACTGTCTACAAAGCTCGTTTTGTTGCGAAAGGTTTTCGACAAGTTCAAGGAGTTGACTACGATGAGACTTTCTCACCCGTAGCGATGCTTAAGTCCGTCCGAATCATGTTATTTGCCGCATTTTATGATTATGAAATTTGGCAAATGGATGTAAAGACTGCATTCCTGAATGGATTTCTGGAAGAAGAGTTGTATATGATGCAACCTGAAGGTTTTATCGATCCAAAGGATGCTAACAAAGTGTGCAAGCTCCAGCGATCCATCAATGGACTGGTGCAAGCATCTCAGAGTTGGAATAAATGTTTTGATAGTGTGATCAAAGCATATGGTTTTATACAGACTTTTGGAGAAGCCTGTATTTACAAGAAAGTGAGTGGGAGCTCTGTAGCATTTCTAATATTATATGTGGATGACATATTGTTGATTGGAAATGATATAGAATTTCTAGATAGCATAAAAGGATACTTGAATAAGAGTTTTTCAATGAAAGACCTCGGTGAAGCTACTTATATATTGGGCATCAAGATCTATAGAGATAGATCAAGACGCTTAATTGGACTTTCACAAAGCACATACCTTGATAAAGTTTTGAAGAAGTTCAAAATGGATCAAGCAAAGAAAGGGTTCTTGCCTGTGTTACAAGGTGTGAAGTTGAGTCAGACTCAATGCCCGACCACTGCAGAAGATAGAGAGAAAATGAAAGGTGTTCCCTATGCTTCAGCCATAGGCTCTATCATGTATGCAATGCTGTGTACCAGACCTGATGTGTGCCTTGCTATTAGTTTAGCAGGGAGGTACCAAAGTAATCCAGGAGTGGATCACTGGACAGCGGTCAAGAACATCCTAAAATACCTGAAAAGGACTAAGGATATGTTTCTCGTTTATGGAGGTGACAAAGAGCTCGTCGTAAATGGTTACGTCGATGCAAGCTTTGACACTGGTCCGGATGACTCTAAGTCACAAACCGGATACGTGTTTATATTGAACGGTGGAGTTGTCAGTTGGTGCAGTTCTAAGCAAAGCGTCGTGGCGGGATCTACGTGTGAAGCGGAGTACATAGCTGCTTCGGAACCAGCAAAGGAAGGAGTCTGGATGAAGGAGTTCATATCCGATCTAGGTGTCATACCTAGTGCATCGGGTCCAATGAAAATCTTTTGTGACAATACTGGTGTAATTGCCTTGGCAAAGGAATCCAGATTTCACAAGAGAACCAAGCACATCAAGAGACGCTTCAATTGCATCCGCGATCAAGTCAAGTAGGGAGACATAGAGATTTGCAAGATACATACGGATTTGACTGTTGCAGACCCGTTGACTAAGCCTGTCTCACAAGAAAAACATGATCAGCACCAAGACTCCATGGGTGTTAGAATCATTACTGTGTAATCTAGATTATTGACTCTAGTGCAAGTGGGAGACTAAAGGAAATATGCTAGAATAAAGGCAATAATAAAGTTGTTATTTGTATTTCCTTATATCATGATAAATGTTTATTATTCATGCTAGAATTGTATTAACCGGAAACTTAGTACATGTGTGAATACATAGACAAACAAAGTGTCACTAGTGTGCCTCTACTTGACTAGCTCTTTGAATCAAAGATGGTTATGTTTCCTAACTATAGACATGAGTTGTCATTTGATTAACGGGATCACATCATTAGAGAATGATCTGATTGACTTGACCCATTCCGTTAGCTTAGCATTTGATCGTTTAGTATATTACTATTGCTTTCTTCATGACTTATACATGTTCCTATGACTATGAGATTATGCAACTCCCGAATACCAGAGGAACACTTTGTGTGCTACCAAATGTCACAACATAACTGGGTGATTATAATGGTGCTCTACAGGTGTCTCCGATGGTACTTGTTGAGTTGGCATAGATCGAGATTAGGATTTGTCACTCCGATTGTTGGAGAGGTATCTCTGGGCCCTCTCGGTAATGCACATCACTATAAGCCTTGCAAGCAATGTAACTAATGAGTTAGTTGTGGGATGGTGCATTACGGAACGATGCCGGTAACGAGATTGAACTAGGTATTGAGATACCGACGATCGAATCTCGGGCAAGTAACATACCGATGACAAAGGGAACAACGTATGTTGTTATGCGGTTTGACCGATAAAGATCTTCGTAGAATATGTGGGAGCCAATATGAGCATCCAGGTTCCGCTATTGGTTATTGACCGGAGACGTGTCTCGGTCATGTCTACATAGTTCTCGAACCCGTAGGGTCCGCACGCTTAACATTCGGTGACGATCGGTAATATGAGTTTATGTGTTTTGATGTACCGAAGGTAGTTCGAAGTCCCGGATATGATCACGGACTGGACGAGGAGTCTCGTAATGGTCGAGACATAAAGATCAATATATTGGATGACTATGTTTGGACTTCGGAAGGGTTCCGAGTGAGTTTGGACGAATACCGGAGTACCTGGGGGTTACCGGAACCCCCCGGGGAGTGTAATGGGCCTCATGGGCCTTGGTGGAGAGAGGAAGGGGCGGCCAGGGCAAGCCGCGGGCCCCCTCCCCCTCTAGTCCGAATTGGACAAGGAAGGGGGGCGCCCCCTTTTTTCCTTCCCCCTCTCTCCTCCTTCCTTCCCTCCTACTCCTACTCTTGGAAGGGGTGGAATCCTACTCCCGGTGGGAGTAGAACTCCCCTTGGGGTGCGCCTAGGAGGCCGGCCTCCTCCCCCTCCTCCACTCCTTTATATACGGGGGACGGGGACACCCCATAGACACACAAGTTGATCATTGATCTTTTAGCCGTGTGCGGTGCCCCCTCCACCATAATCCACCTCGGTCATATCGTAGCGGTGCTTAGGCGAAGCCCTGCGTCGATAGCTTCATCATCACCATCATCACGCCGTCGTGCTGACAGAACTCTCCCTCGAAGCTCTACTGGATCGTGAGTTCGTGGGACGTCACCGAGCTGAACGTGTGCAGATCGCGGAGGTGTCGTATGTTCGGTACTAGGATCGGTCGATCGTGAAGACGTACGACTACATCAACCGCATTGTCATAATGCTTCCGCTTATGGTCTACGAGGGTACGTGGACGACACTCTCCCCTCTCGTTGCTATGCATCACCATGATCTTGCGTGTGCGTAGGAATTTTTTTGAAATTACTATGTTCGCCAACATTATTCTCAAGATGAGTGTTTATTTACTTGTCATTGCACGAGAGTGTGGCAAGGTAATAGGGATGCCCAGTCCCAAAATGAAAAAAATATATTTATGTTGTTAAATAATAAAGTCCTTGGAAAGTGTTGGTATGGAAGGCACCCGTGGATACGGCTAGCCATGGATTGTGAAAGAATGGTAGAAAAAGGAATAATCTTTATTTTATGTTTGGGAACCGCCTATGATGTATCTAGCATGGAAAGTATTGGGAATTCTCGGTCGTTTTCGTTGATGGGAAAAGCATGCCTCTCAAAATAATTTGATCTCTCAATTTAAGCTTTGAGCTCTGGCACTTATACAAATCTCTGCTTCCCTCTACGAAGGGCCTATCTATTTACTTTATGCATTTTTTATTTCTATTTTTATTTGAGTCTCAATTTTCTCTTAAGCACCAACTAGGGAGCACTATGATCATACTTGTGCATTGGATGTAGATAATATTTGAATGTGTTTCATGAATGGATCAATGATTGAGCATAATGGGCTAGGGATAACTTTCTTTAGTGTTGATATTTTGAAAGACAAGGTTGCTTGTTGATATGCTTGAGTATTGATGTCCTCATGTCAAATATAGACTATTGCTTTTAATCATCTAAAAGTCCAAATGTCCATGCTACAAAAGAAAAGAATATGTGATAAACATTTTAGGCGCCATTCCACATCAAAAATTCTGTTTTTATCATTTACCTACTAGAGGACGAGCAGGAATTAAGCTTGGGGATGCTGATACGTCTCCAACGTATCTATAATTTTTTTATTGTTCTATGTTGTTATATTATCAATCTTGGATGTTTTATATTCATTTTATAGCAACTTTATATCATTTTTTGGGACTAACCTATTGACGTAGTGCCCAGTGCCAGTTGTTGGTTTTTTACTTGTTTTTTACTTCGCAAAATATCCATATCAAACGGAGTCCAAATGCAGCGAAACTTTTGGGAGAATTTTATCTGCGCAGAAGACACCCAGGAGGCCCAAGAGTTGCACCAGAGGAAGCCCGTCGGGCCCACTAGGCACCAGGATGCGCCAGAGGCCCCTGGCGCGCCCTGGTCGGTAGTGGGGCCCACGGGAGTCTCCTCCACCGCCTCTTAGCTCTATAAATGCCCATATATTCCAGAAACCCTAGGGGAGTCGACGAAACACAATTGCAGCCGCCGCAAGTAACAGAACCACGAGATCTAATCTAGAACCATTTTTCGGCACCTTGCCGGAGGGGGAAACGATCACGGAGGGGTTCATCATCTTTATTGGTGCTCCTCCGATGATGCGTGAATAGTTTACCACAGACCTACGGGTCCGTAGGCAGTAGCTAGATGGCTTCTTCTATCTTTTGGATCCTCAATACAATGTTCTCCTCGATGTTCTTCGAGATCTATTTGATGTAATGACTTTTCGCGGTGTGTTTGTTGGGATCCGATGAATTGTGAGTTTATGATTAGATCTATCCATGAATATTATTTGGGTCTTTGTTGAACTCTTATATGCATGATCTTTAGAGCCTAGTATTTCTTCTCCGAAACTTTGGTTTGGTTTGGCCAACTAGACTGATTTTTCTTGCAATGGGGAGAGGTGCTTTGTGATGGGTTCGGTCTTGCGGTGCTTATTCTCAGTGACAGAAGGAGGCATGACACACATGTACCGTTGCCATTAAGGATAAAAAGATGGGGTCTATTCCTACATGAATGGATCTTGTCTACATCATGTCATCGTTCTTATTGCATTACTCCGTTTTTCGATGAACTTAATACACTAGATGCATGCTAGATAGCGGTCGATGTGTGGAGTAATAGTAATAGATGCATAATCGTTTTGGTCTACTAATCTTGGACGTGATGCCTATATACATGATCATTGCCTTGGATATCGTCATAATTATTTGCCCTTCTATCAATTGCTCAACAGTAATTTGTTTACCCACCGTATGCTATTTTCTCGAGAGAAGCCACTAGTGAAATCTACGCCCCCGGGTCTATTTCCTATCATATTGTTTTCAGATCTATTTTCTAAAAAATCCAAAAATACCTTGCTGCACTTTTTCTTTACTTATTTTATTTTGTGTTTTTGCTAGATCTATTTATCAAAACCTATACAATTTAATCTATCTCAATACCGAGGAGGGATTGACAACCCCTCTTACGCGTTGGGTTGCAAGTATTTGTTATTTGTGTGCAGGTGTTGTTTACATAGTGTTGCTTGGTTCTCCTACTGGATTGATAACCTTGGTTTCATAAATGAGGAAAATACTTGCCATTGACGTGTTGCATCTTCCCCTCCTCTTCGGGAAATTACCAATGCAGATACAAGCAGTCAATCATCAGCACAGGAGCACACCTCCCCTTGTGCCAACTGCGCTAAGAGCAGCGCACTAATCATATTGCGTGCCCACAATCTCCATTTGAAACGAGTCCAAACAGACCACAAGTTTGGATTCCTGCATAAACTATGGAGTAGGATGATCTTTCGATCATGGCGCAGGTGGTCGCACATCTAGCAGGTTTGTTAAGGCCTCTCACATTCGAACTTAGAAGGGACATTTTTTCACTCATGGGAAACTAAGTGGGCAACAACACGGACGCGGATTTTTAGAGCTCGGGTTTCTGGACACCCCTTATCCTTACCCTCCAACATTGCTTTAAGATCAGTGCTAGACAACTAACTTACTACACTGTATTTTCTTTTTTTTTGTTTCTTCAAAACAAAACAATATATGAACTTCAAACTTTGCAAGACATCAAAACATTCTAACTAGAATGTGGGAAAAAAACGTTCAGATTTTTTGGTCCAACATAAATATACAAAATGAGATATTTTTTTATTAAAAAATTTACTTTTTAGTATTTGTGATGCACGAAAAAATTCTGAAAGTTTTTTCTCATATTCTAGTAAGAATGTTCAGTTGAGCTGCCAAATTTGAAGTTCATATGTTGTTCTATATAGAAAAAACGAAAAAGATAAAAGTACTTGCACAAATGCGATGCAATAATGAGTGGCTAGATAAGAGGGTGTCCTCAAGCCTATGCTCTACAATATGTTTACCGCAACAACATAATAGGCAAGGGCGGCGGAGGACCCCGGCGACGGGATACAGACTATGGTTGGACCCCGGCGACGGGATACACACTATGGTTGGCACAGATCAAGCAGCCACACGCCACACACACACACATCGACGGGTACAGATATCCTGAGGGTTCGCTAATCATGGAAACTAGGCAAACATCAGTTAAGGCAGCAAGGTGCTCAAGAAGCTCTGAGCAAGAGCTCCTCCAGTATTGGTTGAAGCTCTGGATCTGGAGGCGAAACTGCAATGGCGAAGACAATCTAACAATCTCCATCAGCTTTGCCACGTTCTCAGGTGGCATGGGGTCATGGAAGAACTGAATGCATGTCAGGAGAGTGTCGTTGTTGAAGTCTTTCGCACGCGTGATGATGCCGCGAGCTTGACGCAAATCGCTACCTGGGTGTGCCTTTGTTGAGTATAATGTTTATTAGGAAAGCCGAGATAGATTAGGATTTGTTCTAACTTGTTTTGTACTCAAAGTAGATGATTGTACTCCTATATATATGCCCACGAGGCTCAAGCAATACAACGAACAATTCCATCAAATCCTTCTCTATCCCTTCTAACGTGGTATCAGCCTAACCGATCCAAACCCTAGCCGTCGTCGTCGCTTCCGCTCCGCGCCGCCCCCGGGGCGGTCGGCCTCCATGACCGCTGCCGGGGGCCGCGCCGCCCGTACCTAGGGTTCGTCCACCGGTCGTGTTGACCGGCTGCCCTAGAGAGTATTTTTCCCGAGCCCTTGCTTTAGATTTTTTTTTCTCTCCCGCTGGTCACTTTGATCGGCATTTTCTTTTCGGTTTTCCGATCTAAGCTTGATCGGTTTGCGTCGCCCACCGCCGCCGTTGACCACCGTGCCTCTACTCCAACTTTGGCACCGACTGCACCGGCGTCTTATTCGACTCGGCGGTCTCGCGTGGCACACGGCTGACCAACGGCCACCTTCCCCGCATCCGTCCATCAATCACTCTGCACCGGTCGTCGACGCCTTAATTCGATCGGGCTCCTGCACCAACACTCCCGCCTCCATCAGATCAGCTGCTTTACGGACTCCAGGTTGCACGCATCACGGAAGGTGTGCTGGTGGGTCCACTAACGCCCGTGCATGATGTGGCTAGCTGATCCATGCGGTAGACATATGGCCCCAGGTCCCGTACGTCAACGCGTTGGGTGCATCCGTGCATGGCACTTCCGTGTCACGTGTACGCGAGTACTATGTTGGCCTCGACGCCTCTTGCTCGCGCATGTCTCGCTGGCCCGCCTCATGCTACATCCGGCCATATACAGTTGCACCGACTAGATCGTCCGTCCAGCAGTCGCGTCCTCGTCACCGCAAGCGGTCAGATTGATCACCTGTCCGCTGCTCCGCTTCATCCATGTCGTGCGAACGATCCGGCCCGCTGTTTGCGCGCGCCTCTGCAGGTCCCGTGAAGATCGTCCCGAGTACCGCGCGCCTCTCCGCCGATCGAGCATCGGGCTGCCGCTGCGTCGCCCCGTCGGGCCGTGATACGTCTCCAACGTATCTATAAATTATGAAGTATTCATGCTATTATACTATCCTTCTAGTATGTTTTATATGCATTAATATGATATTTTATATAATTTTTGGGACTAACCTATTAACCTAGAGCCCAGTGCCAGTTTCTGTTTTCTCCTTGTTTTAGAGTATCGCAGAAAAGGAAAACTAAACGGAGTCCAATTGACGTGCCACTTGACGGAGATCATTTTTGGACCAGAAGAAGCCCACGGAGTACCAGAAGCAGGCCAGAAGAGTCCCGGGCTGCCCACGAGGGTGGGGGGCGCGCCCACCCCCTAGGGCGCGCCCCCCTGCCTCGTGGACAGCCCGGAGACCCCCTGACGTGAAATCAACGCAAAACTCTTCTATATATACCCAAACTTCCAGAAAGAAACCTAGATCGGAAGTTCCGCCGCCGCAAGCCTCTGTAGCCACGAGAAGTCAATCTAGGCCCTCTCCGGCACCCTGCCGGAGGGGGCCATCATCACCGGTGGCCATGGAGGAGTATCCCGGAGGGGCCATCATCACCATGAAGGCCAAGGACCAGAGGGTGGAGGCCATGGAGGAGGAAGCACAAGGGGGAGAACCTCTCCTCCTCTCTTCCGGTGGCGCCGGAGTGCCATCGGGAGGGGAATCATCGCCACGGTGATCGTCTTCATCAACATCACCATCATCATCACCATCCTCATCTCTTTTACGCGGTCCACTCTCCCGCACCCCGCTGTAATCCCTACTTGAACATGGTGCTTTATGCTACATATTATGATCCAATGATGTGTTGCCATCCTATGATGTTTTGAGTAGATATCTTTTGTCCTTGGGTTGATTGATGGTCTAGATTGGTATGAGTTCTATGTTTTATCTTGGTGCTGTCCTATGGTGCCCTCCGTGTCGCGCAAGTTTGAGAGATTCCCGCTGTATGGTGTTGCAATACGTTCATGATTCGCTTATAGTGGGTTGGTGAGTGACTGAAACACAAACCCGAGTAAGAGGGATTGTTGCGTATGGGAATAAAGAGGACTTGATGCTTTAATGCTATGGTTGGGTTTTACCTTAATGATCTTTAGTAGTTGCGGATGCTTGCTAGAGTTCCAATCATAAGTGCATATGATCCAAGTAGAGAAAGTATGTTAGCTTATGCCTCTCCCTCATATGAAATTGCAATGACGACTACCGGTCTTGTTTATAATTTCCTAGGACAATTCCGCACACCGATCCACCATTATTCCACACTCGCTATTTATAATATTTAGTAATATATTCTAACTTTATGATAACAGCACCTACTTTTATATTTTAGCTCTCCGATATCATACAAAGTTATCCTCTTCATACCCACAACATAGTTTTATTTCTCGTTGCTAGTTGGAAGCAAACGTTCGGTGTACGTAGAGTCGTATCAGTGGCAGATAGGGCTTGAGAGAATATTGATCTTACCTTTAGCTCCTTGTGGGTTCGACACTCCATACTTATCACTTCCACCTTTGGAAATTGCTACGATGATTCCCTGCACTTGGGGATTATCAAGCTCTTTTCTGGCGCCGTTGCCGGGGAGCAATAGCGTGGGGTTGATATTCTCGTGTGTGCTTGTTTGCTTTCTTCACTAAGTAGATTTTGTTTTTCCTTTTTGTTTCTGTTTAGTTGTGGGTGAAACATACAAAAAATTTAAAAGAATGAAAATACAAAAAAAATTACTTGCCTCTCATGCCTAAAAAGTTTTTCAAAAAGAGAAGTGATTGGAAAGTTATGCATTGAAGAAGTGAGGGTCGACCTTGAGCACTTGTGTTCATGCTCACGGAAACAATGTAGAATTTTTCATGGAAGTTTCTCTGTAAATAATTATCCCCTTGTATATATCCATTGTATTATAAAAATAATGTGCCAAGCTTTGGTTTTAGGATGATTAGATTGCTTGTTTACTATGTGCAGAACAAAAACAGAAACTTTGGCTGTAGTGCGTGAATTTACATTTTTTACTGGAAAGTCAAATGGGTCTGAAACTTTTTGCACATTACTTCTGTACAAATTGTTCAAATTTCAAATTTATTCATAATTTTAGGAGTTACAGAAGTTTACTAAACTTCCAGATTACTACAGACTGTCCTGTTTAAGACAGATTCTGTTTTTGATGCATTGCTTGCTTGTTTTGATGAAACTATCGATTTCTATCAGTGGATTAAGCCATGGAAAAGTTATATTACAGTAGCTACAATGCAAAAACAAAATATGAATTGGTTTGCAACAGTACTTATAGTAGTGATTTGCTTTGTTATACTAACGGATCTCACAAAGTTTTTGTTAAGTTTTTGTGGATGAAGTGTTCGAAGAACGAGGAGTATCCAATATGAGAAGAATAAAGAGAGGCAAGAGTTCAAGCTTGGGGATGCCCAAGGCACCCCAAGTAAATATTTCAAAGGATACTCAAGCATCTAAGCTTGGGGATGCCCCGGTTGGCATCCCATCTTTCTTCTTCAACAATTATCGGTATACCTCGGTTTTTGTTTTGTTCACATGATTTGTGTCCTTTGTGTTTTTGTTTTTCCTTTAAGAACCATGCTAGCATGAGATATCCCTTCATTGATTTATAGAATACTTCATGTGCTTCACTTATATCTTTTAAGAATGATCTTATAGAATTGCTCTTTGTGCTTCACTTAAATCTTTTGAGTATGGTTTTATAGAATGCTTCGTGTGCTTCACTTATACATTTTGAGCTTGGTTAGTCTATATTAATTGTAGAATGCTCCATGAACTTCACTTATATCCTTTGGAGTATGAATAATACTATCATTTAAAGTGGGTTTGGAAGAGTGTCAACTTTAGGAATTAGTGATCCCACTATTTTGGAGGATGTTGAATCTTAGTGTGATGTTTATGAAAGTGGATTTGGAAGAGTGTCAACTTTAGCTAGTAATGACTCCACTATTTCAGAAGAGGTTCCAATTGAGTATGATAACAAAGTTGCTATCCATGATGCTACTGAAAATTATTATGAGGGAGGAATACATGCTTGTAGGAGTTGCAATAATATCAAGTTTCCTCTCTATGTGCTTAAAGTTTTGAAGTTATACTTGTTTTGCCTTCCTATGCTAGTTGATTGTTGCTCTTATAAATTGTGTGCTCACAAAATCCCTAGGCATAGGAAGTAGGTTATATTTAAGTGTGCTAGTCATATTCTTCAAGATGCTCTCTTTGTGCTTCAATTCCTATCTTTTATGTGAGCATCATTGAAATCATCATGCCTAGCTAAAAGGCATTAAAGAAAAGCGCTTGTTGGGAGACAACCCAATATTTACCCTTACTGTTTTTGTGTGTTTACATGATTAAGCTACTGTAGTAATCATGTTTTATAGCTTTTGTTTCAATAAAGTGCCAAGTAAGACCTTTGGGAAGACTTGGGTGAAAGTTAATGTGATCTTGCTGTAAAAACAGAAACTTTTCGCTCACGAGATTAGCTGTAATTTTTTACAGAAGAATGATTTTGAGTTGATTCTTTTTGCAGAAGATTAATAGACAAATTACTCACGTCCACCAATTTATTTCATAATTTTTGGAGTAGCAGAAGTATGGTTATTGTTCAGATCATTACAGACTGTTCTGTTTCTGACAGATTCTATTTTCATTGCATAGTTTGCTTGTTTTCTAGTTTCTATGGCTTATATTCTTCAATATAAATTGTAAAAATGATATGGTACAGTATGCATTGTGTGAGAACAATTATGAACCTTGTCTTTGACAGTACCAAAGTGAATGGTTTGCTCTTTATCATACTAACCTATCTCACGAAGTTACGTTAAGTTTTGTGTGATTGAAGTTTTCAAGCTTTGGGTGAGATATCGATATGAGGAGAATAAGGAGTGGAAAGACCCTAAGCTTGGGGATGCCCAAGGCACCCCAAGGTAATATTCAAGGAAGACTCAAGCGCCTAAGCTTGGGGATGCCCCGGAAGGCATCCCCTCTTTCGTCTTCAAAACTATCGGTATACCTTACTCGGAGCTATATTTTTATTCGTCACATGATATGTGTTTTGCTTGGAGCGTATTTTCAATTTTACTTGCTGTTTGAATAAAATCATTGGATCTGAAATATTGAATGAAAAAGAATCCTCCCATGGCTAGTTAATTATTTGACTACTCAGTGTTCTTCACTCATATCTTTTGGAGTAGTTTGTCATTTGCTCATGTGCTTCATGTATATCCTATGAGTAAATGGTTGAATAAATTGAATGTCATAAATCTGAATTTATATATGTTTCGTATGCTTATAACATGGGGAGTAATGACTTCACACATAATAAGTATAGGTAGTAAACTTATTGAAAGTTAGCAAACGTAGAATTGGTCACTTGAACAATTCATGAAAGAATATTGAAGGAAGAGAGGTTTCACATATAAATACACTATCTTGGACATCTTTTATGATTGGGAGCACTCATTAAAATATGACATGCTAAAGAGTTGATGTTGGACAAGGAAGACAACGTAATGGGTTATGTTTTCTTATATCTGAAATAAAGTATATTGTCATGGATCATCCAACATGTTGAGCTTGCCTTTCCCCCTCATGCTAGCCAAATTCTTTGCACCAAGTAGAGATACTACTTGTGCTTCCAAATACCCTTAAAAAAAGTTTTGCCATGAGAGTCCACCATATCTCCCTATGGATTGAGTAAGATCCTTCAAGTAAGTTGTCATCGGTGCAAGCAATAAAAATTGCTCTCTAAATATGTATGATTGATTGGTGTGGAGGAAATAAGCTTTATACGATCTTGTGATGTGGAAGAAATAAAAGCGACGGCCTACATAATAAAGGTCCATATCACAAGTGGCAATATAAAGTGACGTTCTTTCGCATTAAGATTTTGTGCATCCAACCCTGAAAGCGCATGGCAACCTCTGCTTCCCTCTGCGAAAGGCCTATCTTTTACTTTTATCTTCTACCTTATGCAAGAGTCTAGGTGATCTTCACCTTTCCTTTTTACATTTTATCCTTTAGCAAGCACAGGATGTTGGAAGGATCCTGATATATATCTAATTGGATGTAAGTTAGCATGAGCTATTATTGTTGACATTACCCTTGAGGTAAAAGGTTGGGAGGCGAACCTATAAGCCCCTATCTTTCTCTGCGTCCGATTAAAACTCAATAACCACAAGTATTGCGTGAGTGTTAGCAATTGTGAAAGATTAAATGATAGTTGAGTATGTGGAGTTTGCTAAATCAAAGCTCTGACATAGACTCTTCATGAAAATAAGATGAATTGCAATTGTTTGATGACTGAGAATATTGTTTGTTAGTTTTCAAGAAAGTTTATGATCTATACTTTAAACATGTGACTTGCTTGTTACTTGATCATGAAAAGTTTTATGAGATGAGCTATTGTTATGACATATAATGATGCTAGAAAAAGTGATTGGAATTATCATTGATCAAACTTATGCACTTGCTAGCATTCACACTTCATAAATTATTTCTTTTATCATTTACCTACTCGAGGACGAGCAGGAATTAAGCTTGGGGATGCTGATATGTCTCCAACGTATCTATAATTTATGAAGTATTCATGCCATTATACTATCCTTCTAGGATGTTTTATATGCATTTATATGATATTTATATGATTTTGGGACTAACCTATTAACCTAGAGCCCAGTGCCAGTTTCTGTTTTCTCCTTGTTTTAGAGTATCGCAGAAAAGGAAAACTAAACGGAGTCCAATTGACGTGCCACTTGACGGAGATCATTTTTGGACCAGAAGAAGCCCACGGAGTATCAGAAGCAGGCCAGAAGAGTCCCGGGCTGCCCACGAGGGTGGGGGGCGCGCCCACCCCCCTGCCTTGTGGACAGCCCGGAGACCCCCCTGACGTGAAATCAACGCAAAACTCTTCTATATATACCCAAACTTCCAGAAAGAAACCTAGATCGGAAGTTCCGCCGCCGCAAGCCTCTGTAGCCACGAGAAGTCAATCTAGAACCTCTCCGGCACCCTGCCGGAGGGGGCCATCAGCACCGGTGGCCATGGAGGAGTATCCCGGAGGGGCCATCATCACCATGAAGGCCAAGGACCAGAGGGTGGAGGCCATAGAGGAGGAAGCACAAGGGGGAGAACCTCTCCTCCTCTCTTCCGGTGGCGCCAGAGTGCCATCGGGAGGGGAATCATCGCCACGGTGATCGTCTTCATCAATATCACCATCATCATCACCATCCTCACCTCTTTTACGCGGTCCACTCTCCCGCACCCCACTGTAATCCCTACTTGAATATGGTGCTTTATGCTATATATTATGATCCAATGATGTGTTGCCATCCTATGATGTTTTGAGTAGATATCTTCTGTCCTTGGGTTGATTGATGATATAGATTGATACGAGTTGTATGTTTTATTTTGGTGCTGTCCTATGGTGCCCTCCGTGTCGCGCAAACGTGAGGGATCCCCGCTGTAGGGTGTTGCAATGCGTTCATGATTCGCTTATAGTGGGTTGGTGAGTGACTGAAACACAAACCTGAGTAAGGGGGATTGTTGCGTATGGGAATAAAGAGGACTTGATGCTTTAATGCTATGGTTGGGTTTTACCTTAATGATCTTTAGTAGTTGCGGATGCTTGCTAGAGTTCCAATCATAAGTGCATATGATCCAAGTAGAGAAAGTATGTTAGCTTATGCCTCTCCCTCATATAAAATTGCAATGACGACTACCGGTCTTGTTAATAATTGCCTAGGACAATTCCGCACACCGATCCACCATTATTTCACACTCGCTATTTATAATATTTAGTAATATATTCTAACTTTATGATAACGGCACCTACTTTTATATTTTAGCTCTCCGATATCATACAAAGTTATCCTCTTCATACCCACAACATAGTTTTATTTCTCGTTGCTAGTTGGAAGCAAACGTTTGGTGTACGTAGAGTCGTATCAGTGGCAGATAGGGCTTGAGAAATATTGATCCTACCTTTAGCTCCTTGTGGGTTCGAAACTCCATACTTATCACTTCCACCTTTGAAAATTGCTACGATGATTCCTTGCACTTGGGGATTATCAGGCCGCAGCGCTGCCGCCCCGTGGTTCTTCTCGCGACTGCATCGACTCGTGCGTCGCCCCTTCGGGCCGTAGTGCCGCGATACGAGGTCCCCGCCGCCGCCCCGAGGTCGTCCCCGCGGTTGCACCGACTCGCGAACCGCCGTTGCGTCGCCCCTTCGGGCCGCAGCGTCGCGGTCCCCGCCGTCGCCCCGACCCGCCTGCTGCCGCTGCGTCGCCCTTTCGGGCCGTAGTGCCGCGGCCCGCGGTCCACTCTGCCGTCACCGCGCGTCGACCTCCCTTTGTATGCACCGCGCCGTCTCCCTTGCCGCGGGAACACCACCGTCCGCGTAGGTCTTCGTCACGCTGTCAAGGTTCTTCGCCTACTTCGAGCACCGCCGCCGCACTACTAACCTAGCCGCCACCGCCGCTCTTCTTTGGCCGCCGCCGCCGCTACCTTCGTAGCCGCCGCCCGTCCACCCCCTTCGTCTTCGTCCAGCACCAGCTCGTCGCCAGCGTCGTCGTCATCTACCCCGACCGCTTCATCTACTCCGACAACCGCGGGAGACATTGGCCTCGTGCCGATTGGCGCTGCAACCGTCGTCGAATCCTTCTCTTCTGGCCTCTCCGACCTCTTCGACATGGCGTACAGCTCGTGCAGGTCCCAGTCTACGCATGTTCGGTGCTGGCAACACCGTCGCGTGCCTTCGTCCACGCCGTGTCCCCGGGCCTGGCAAGCCTAGTGCGGCACTTCGTCAACTTTGCCTTCGTCCGTCTACGCATGCCCGGTGCTGGCAACACCGACGCGTGCCTTCGTCTACGATGTGTCCCCGGGCTTGGCAAACCCGCCGCGACGCGTCGTCAACAACATCTTCTTCCCGGCGCACCACTACTTCGACACCACTGCGCCCATGCTAACTCGGCGGCCCCTTGCGCCCGCGGCTCCACGGCGACTTCATCGACACCAGCTACCCCGACTCGACATCGACCACAGTATTCTTCGCACGGCTACCGCGACCACGGCTACACCATCCTCCGCTCTCGGCTACATCGACAAACGGCACAAAGGGCTACCGCCTTGCTTGAGCAACCTCGTCGGTTTCCACTCCAGCCACGTCTTCCGCGATGCATCGACCGTTACGACTGTGCGGGGGTGTCCGTCGGCTTGCCTTCAGATTCTTCTCCAGTCTCACCGTCTGCGTCGCTACCATTGTGACTGCGGGGGATGTTGAGTATAATGTTTATTAGGAAAGACGAGATAGACTAGGATTTGTTCTAGTTTGTCTTGTACTCCAAGTAGATGATTGTACTCCTATATATATGCCCACGAGACTCAAGCAATACAACGAACAATTCCATCAAATCCTTCTCTATCCCTTCTAACAGCCTTGTGGAGGAGAAGTTGGATTGCAGACGCACAAGCCTGGTACTTTGCCATGAGGCCTTGTCGCCTTGACAGCTCCCACGAAACGCTGACGGAGAGGCCGCTGTAGGAGGAGGGGAGGCCAACACCTGAGAGGACAACATGCAGCGATTTGCAGATGAAGGTACGCTGCTCGTCAATGTGCAGATCGGCAACCCTGGCCGTGAGTGCCGCCACGAGGCCAGGGCAGGTCAGGTTTGTGTCAGCCAACACACGCCTAGCTCGCTGCTCCTCCACAGATTGGTTCGCACTTGCAAGGTGGACCATGCTGGGTCTTGGGGCCAAAAGTGGCGAAGCCCATCGCCGCCTGCGAGGAGTAGTTAATCGCCTCTGGCCCAAACACCACTTCCGGCCCAAGAGCAGGAGGGTACAAGTATCATCTCAGGGAGTACGCAGATGGGAGGGGGCAGCACAAGTTTGTTATATTTAAAGGGCACAAGTTGCGTTCGAGAAAAGATAGTTGAAATATATCAACGTTAGATCTAATTTCATAGATATCGACGCAAGGAACATTATGATGGAAACGGTTTATAACTTGGACGCTCGTATTAAGAGGTTTTCTTATTTTCTAAGTCGTATCTAACAAAACAAAACTAGCACAACCAACCCTTCCGGCCTCTCCCGTGGGAAAATCCATCAAAACTCTCGGATGGTGACTGATGCACATTATTTTGAATTTTCTTTGGGCATTTTGGTCATTATTTTGAATTTTCTTAGTTTCTTTGGGTATTTTGGCCGTTATTTTGATTTTTTTATTTTGATTTTCTTGTTTTCATGACATTTTTTATATTTTAAGTACCGACCTCTTTTAGGTTCATGATTTTTTAAAATTCATGCTTTTTTCACATTCACAGACTTCTTTAAAAAATTGTGAACGTTTCACACTCATTAATTTTTTAAAAATCCTTGAATATTTCTAAAATAAATGAACTTTTTTCAAATACATAAACATATTTTCATACTTCTGATTTTTTTAAATCCTTGAATATATTTAGAATTCATGGATAAAGTTTACAAATATTTTTTAATCTATGAACATTTTCTAAATAAAAAAACCAATAGCCAGTTGCTTATTGGACAAAGTAGCACGAAAAATGAGAAGAAGAAAAACTCGAGCCAAGGCGAGCAGGCGCAAGAGCGTACATGGCCTTTTGGGCTGCATCCTACCGACTATGCACCCAAGCGCTGACGGATTACCTAGCGCCTGAAGCGCCGGGGAGGAGGTCTCACAAAGCATTTCGAGCAAGTTATGTGGTTCTCTATTATAAGCCTTAGGGGAGCAACTAACTGAAGTGTACCCCTTGCGGGGGAGCCATAGCGGGAATCGTGGGAAGCGCCCCGGTGCCGCCATCGTGTACTGTGTTGGGTGCACCCACAAGAGCACGGTTTTTTTAGTTTCTGCACGTCTTTTTTTGGTTTTTGAATTTTGCATAGTTTTTTCTAGGTTTTTTATTGTTCTTTTTGTTTGTTTCTCCCGTCAAGAGCATCATGTAAAAAATCACAATTGTGCTTCATGGTAATCACAACCATGCTTTACGAAAAAATGAAAAATATAGTAGTGCATACGTGTGAAGCATAACTGTGCTTTCACTTTTCACAAAAAGCACATATGTGCTTCACCAAAGCATGACAGTGATTTACCGAAGCTAAAGTGAAAATCACAATTGTGCTTTCGTGAAACATATATGTGCTTTCTAAAGGTGAAAATCACATCTGTGCTTCGTGGAAAAACACAACTGTGCTTTCATGTTAAGCATAACTGCACGTGTCACAAAAGTGAAAAAACACAAAATGTGCTTTTGGGTTCTTGTTTTTGGATTCCCTTTTTTGTTCTTTATGTATTTTTGTTTCCTTTTTTCATTTTTTTGTTTTGATTTTTACTTTTTGGTTGTCAATCTTATTTGGTTTTCAATTATTTCTTGATTTCTGATTTTTTTTCTGAAAGAAATTCGTCTTAGACCTATTAACATGTGATTTAGTATCTAAGATCTCAATGCGACAAAAGCAAGGTGAAAATGCTCATGATCTGGATGCACAGTTTACAAAATAAATTATTTTGAAAAAACGAATCTACTAGAAAAAAGGCACAAAACTCCTAGGTTATGACATGCACGCGCTGGGAGAATAGTCACATGAACAAGCCAAGGAGACTAGCCGCCGGTCCTTCGTTTCTTATCAGATTCGGGTGCCCCCTCTAACCAACGGCGGACGTCGCCGGCGATACATCCGTCACTCCTAAACCCACCTGGATCGACAAAATCGTTGACCGGAACCCCTGTTGCCATCTGCCTTGGTGCCCTTGGCATCAAGAACGTGACGCTACGACCCGGCAGGGTAAGCAGCACCGCATATTTCATGTTCTCGAAAAAAGCAGCTCCGCACTTTTCCATCTTCCTTTAGGAAGAAATCGAATCCGACGGTTCGTTTTTGTCCCGAGTGAAAAAGAAAACATGAAGTTGGATTCACCATGGACGTGAACCAGTGAGTGCCCGCTGCTCCGGTGTTAGATTCGTTTCATTTTTTTTTCTAGGGCTGGATTTTAATGTTGAATGTCGGTGCTCTGAAATTGATATGTACAATATTTACATTAAAAAATATATAACATATCAATATATTGAACAGAGGCAGAGCTTGTGTGTTAAGATGAGGGGGCCAATGCCCCCCTCCCCAGCTTTAAACTTATTTTTGAAATATAAAATGAAAGGACTTGGATAGGAAATTTTATAGCCTTTGCCCCCCCCCCCCCCCCACACACACTCATGCTTTGTGCCCTACATGGGAAGAGATATAGGGTATGTTTGGTTTGGCACCCCGAGCAACCCAACAAAAAATTTGATGTTGACTTTAGTTCTCGCCTCTATTTGGACCTTGTTCAATTTTTTGGTTCGCCCTAGCCCCAACAACTTTCCCTGTTGGTTTCTTAGTCAATGACCAGCGGTTGAATCCTCCGCCAATATTGGCATATAGCGGGCATAGAAAGGATCCAAACTGACCTGTCGTCTTGCTCCGCCATTGCATGCTAGTATAGAATTTATCAATAGAATGTATGTGTAAGTTTCAGTTTTGCAACAATTCTACAATAAAAAGCCCTTATAGTTAAACCTTGAAGGCAAAATCAAACTTTGAATTGAAAATGGTAATCATATTTTAAATTGGAAAGGTGTGAAGTCGATGAAGTTCCTGCCTTGGTGTTTAGCTCTACCCTGTGCATGCATTACTAGCCATCCGCCTCACTAGCACTCCTCTGCCTTATGCCTACCTGGCACAATGCGTCATTGGCTTCTGTCACGCTGAACGCTAGGGTTCGCCGTCGCATGTGGTCGGTTGGAAACTTCGAGTGATCAAGTCCATCCTCTAGCATACAAGAAACTGCTTTAAGCATACGAGGAAACGTTTTTTGGGTAAAGAGTACACCTAGAACGTAGGAAGGAACGAGTGAGCTAGTTATCGGATTCATAGTTTTTGGGCTTAGGCCTTAGATGTGCACTGTGACCTGGTTAATTTTTCTTATAGGTATACTGAAGTACCGGGCCGATGTACATGGTGGTCCATGGACCACCCTGGGGAGAGTATCTGGTGCTACCAAGATTTAAATGCTACCGTGATACGGGCATTTGGACCGTCGGATTCTTAGATTGGACGGCATCCGTGAGATGTTGGATCTGTTGGACCTATGCGCAATTTTTGGACTCCTCGTAGGCTTTTTTGCAAATGTTGCGGAGTTGTTGAGAGCCGTCCAATCTAAGAATCCGACGGTCCAAATGCCCGTATCATGGTAGCACCTAAACCTTGGTAGCACCAGATATACTCCCGACCACCCTGTCCACCCTCCAGCTAGGCCATTGGGCGATACATCCGTCGCTCCTCAACCCGCCTGGATCGACAAAATCGTTGACCGGTACCCCAGTTGCCATCTGCCTCAGTGCCCTTGGCGTCAAGAACGTGACGCTACGACCCGGCAGGGTAAGCAGCACCACATATTTCATGTTCTCGGAAAAAGCAGCACCGCACATTTCCTTCTTCCTTTAGGAAGAAATTGAATCCGGCAGTTGGTTTTTGTCCCGAATGAAAAAAAAAACATGAAGCTGGATTCGCCATGGACATGAACCTGTGAGTTCCCGCTGCTCCGGTGTCAGATCAAAACGTTCATTTCATTTATGGCGTGAAGGTGTCAGATTTTTCGTTTAATTTTTTTTTTCGGAGGCGGGATTTAAATGTTGAACGTCTGTGCTCTGAAATTTATTCGGCTGATTCTGCATGTCAAACAGGAATATGGAGCAGATACAATTCATCCTCGACATCTTCAGTAAGCACCACAGTTGTCACTTGACACCATCATGCAGAAAGATTTCGAGGAATTGATTTATGCTGAGTTTGTTCACACGAATGCTTGCAAGTAAAATGAATACAAGAAGAGGAATGATTCAGATTGAACAGAAACAAATGTTGATCACTAGGGAGAAGAGATGAGGTCTACTGTAAGCAACACATGAACAGCTGCTGAAAACTACTGCCACGGGAAGGGCAGAGATGGCGGGGCGCCGTCCGAGGAGCCTTCACCGCCGACATGAAATATCCCATTGTAGTTCAAGTCATTGTTGTCCGAGCTTAGCACATTGTTCAGTTGCTCATTTTCCACCGCGGGGCAGGAAAATCCGGTCGCTGAGACGGTGCCGGTGGAAGCCTGGGTGCGCGAGAACCAGGACGAGCTGCTGAACTGCAGGTTGGAGAACAGAGGCTGGGCAATGGGGATGTGTTCAGTCTGTTGGACCATCTGGCCAACATCGATACCGGAGGAGTTTGCCGGAGCTGACAGAAGAGAGAGAGCACAGTCCGAGTCGAGCACCGGAGTCAGCCCATCGGAGAACATCTTGCTGCTGCTGCTGCTGCTGTCGGGAGGAGCTACCGTCTTGAGGAGCGGCTGGCACACTGAAGGCTCAAGTGCCACACCGGTGGCAAAGTTTATTTCGCCTTCCTGCAGGAAAGGAAATCGCCGTCCTTCTTTGGCGTAAGTCGACGCAGAGCGACCAAAATGCTGCCTGTTGCTGATGCCTAGAGGGAGTTGATGTGCGTAATAGGGGTTCTCCTCAGTTTTAATGATCCCTGGCCAGTTTTGCTCCGGTCTTGGAGTTGGAAATGATGAAAACCTTGTTCCTGGGTTTCACAACAATGTCAATTGGTTGTGGTAAGAAGATAATGGAACTGCTACAGATACATATGGAGATAGAATGAGTAAATTCTTTCTTCAGGCACTATGGAAAATTGATACTCCCTCTGTTACTTAATGTAAGACATTTTTGCAGTTCAAATTTTGAACTGCAAAAACGTCTTACATTAAGTTACAGAGGTAGTATTTAACAAGCTATATGATCATGTAGCTTGTTAAACATTTACTCTTGGCAAGGATCTATATGATCTTACAGAACATAGAAGCATCTTGCTTCAAGAACTAGGGCACTAATTGTGAAGGTAAAGAGTAGCTTTTTTCCTAATGAACTAGTAAAACTTTTACTCTATTTATTTACACTTCATCCAACCTCCATGAATATTACTTTAATTAATTAGGTAGGTTTATGGGTAAACTAAGGCGCTATCCTTGTTCGTTATGAATACTAATCCCACTTGCGACTATTTTATAGAAGGAAAGTTGCTGAATAAGTACAAATGTGCAACATGAAGTAACAGGCCACGGGGTGGGTTACAAGCTGCAAGGTACCGAAGAGGGTCAATGCAATAGGTCAACATGCTAGGTGAGTCATGATTTACAATATGTCTGACAGACAATTCCATATTTCCAATCATGTATGGGCTATTAAAATATAGAGCAGTAGTGGAAACGTAACCTTGTTGACTCGTCATAAAACTTGCAGAATTCATCACATCTGGCTGCGGTTTCCTGCGGCGACGGTTGTGCCCATCAAGACGCTTTCTACAGCTGCGTTTGGCCTCATCAAACTCCGTAAGCAGGTGAAACCTAAGGAAATAAAGCTCATGATCAAGACACAAATTATTGCTGATGCATGAAGGATTAATATCAGGTCACAACAAGAGGAAATTAAGCTAATGCAATGCTGAATAGTAAACTGTAATAACATGCTGAAATTTGGTCTACAAACATCTCAATTTTTGTGTGTTTCCAGCTACTTTCAAAAGCATAGCTACCGCTACAAATACTGAATAAGCAATACCTCAAGAGTTTTCCTGTAAAAAATAAAGAGATACTAATATCAACTCCCAAGTATCTGAAGGGGATTTAAGAAAACGAGGATGGAAAATGTTCCATAACTTTAAACATTTATCCGAAACATAACAACACACTGTTATCCTTGACGCTTTCTGTAATGCTGGGGTGTCATGCGCCCTTTTTTATTAAAGAACACAGCAACTAAGCTTTTAAATAGGATGTAGCTTTTTTCCTTAGCTCTTAAGAGACAATATTGCTAGTCTTTGTTGAAAACTAAATAAGATATTCCTTGTCCTAGGATGATTTTATAACAAGATAAGATGCTCCTAGGTAGTTAGACACGTGTTTCGAAGTATTAAAAATATGCTCTCGCTAAATCACCAGACTACATATTGTCAGAATACTTAATATTCTTCACACATACTGTTGGAATATAAAATGTACAGTACACAAAGGGACCACTTAATTCATCTGTCAATCACTCCTTTCAGTGCTTGGGAGCCTTCATCTTAGATAAAAATATTGTACCTGAGATTTGTCAACAGCAGACAAAAATATTGCGATGCCTGTTGAACATGGACCACAGTATAGTGTGTCTGTAACCATATGTCTAGAAGGATGCAAGTCTGCTGGGCAATGCGCGCACTTAATTTATAAAGTCTGCACTAACTGCCGGATCAATCAATGATTGGAAACTATCCCCACTGGGTAAGATATTCATGTATCAAGGCAATAACATGATGAGGAACACATTAGCAGCCTATCAAGTTATAAAGGTATAAAGGTAGAGGTCCATAGAATCACCTGCTATGCTCAGCAAGATTAAAATGAGAATAAACACAACTATACTTTAAGGTGGACCAAGATACAAAAATATTGCAAACGTAAGAAATAATGCAAGAGACTACAACCCGAAATAACAATACTATGGATGGTTCAGGTTCCGAGTAGAAGATATACAGTAGGACTATCGATTCTACATTTGAAAAATGGAGAACTGAATCTCTCTGTTATTTTTCCTACATAAAAAATGTGACAAATTTGATCCAATTAGTTCTGGTCATAGAATGTGATTATCTCAGTCGTCTGGCTAATGCATGAAAACAAATACAGCGAAGCTATCCTAGAAGGATAATTGCAGAAGTGCAACTCAGACAAAAACAGAGTCAAGTGGTCCCAAAGCACCTGAAACAAGCAAATTATCATATGTTATTTCGCTGACACTAACGTTTGAGATATTATCACGATATAATATCCTTCTTTTTCTTTTCTGATGACGACCGCACGATACTTAAATGGCCTAGAAATGCTATCCCCACAACATAGACCATGAAACATTAACATGATAAGTAGGATTTGACCCCTGCACATTCAAGAAATTGTTTATCTTAATTAAAAGTATTGAATTCATGCTCCAGCCAACTCATCCAAAAGTCCGAACTGATGGAGGGAGGCGGGCAATATATTTCAACACTCTCCCTCACGTCTAGGCTATTTTAGTCCTTAGACGTGGGTTTGATGTAGGCCACAGAATCGTTTTTTTTATAATACTGCGTTGGCAGGGTCTTGAACTCAAGACCTCTTGGCTCTGATACCATATTGAATTCATGCTCCAGCCAACTCATCCAAAAGTCCGAACTGATGGAGGAAGGCGGGCAATATATTTCAACAAAAAGAACTTGCGATAAGGGCTCCCACGAAGTCCAAAGTCCAAACTGATCGGGATGCAAGAGCCTAGAGATCTCAATTTTCTCATGCTCATCAACCGAATCACTAGATCACGCTATATGGGTTGGTGTCGCCTTTTAATATTTAAGATACATCTTTCCGCAAAAATAAAAATAAAAATAATTTAAGATACATCATTTTCAGTTGGCACTACCATTTGTATTTTTGCGAAAGTTGGCACTACCATTAACCTTTTAATGAAACTAAAACATGAACAACTTTCAGGCCCTCGGCTGATTGCAAGCCTGGCCAGCATTGGAAAATATACATGTATCAGTGAACATGCACGCATGGCCCTCCTCCTGTATCGTACAGAAATGGCTCGAGTCATCCACACTCCACAGTCCACAAGTCCACACTGCATTTTGCAGGGTAAGCACTTGTGTAGTGGTACTATAAACTTTCTAGGTTTGGGAGTTAGCATCGCCTTTTCCTTCGAAACAGAGGGCTCGGATGTGGTAGGCCAGTTCTTGCGGTGTGATGAGTGAAGCAGGCCGGATATACCTGCCATGCTTAAGTAATTGACAGTCCCAGACCCACACAAAACATGCTGTCGCGTCTTGGAAATCCACAGGAAAAAGCACAACAATGCACATGGATCCACCTATTTTGCACATGAAAAAGGAGGCGCGGGCAAATCATATCAGGCGTCCGTCCGGGTTATCATCGATCACGAGGCGGCACGTTGCTGAAATCGATATCAGAACAGTGTCGCGCACCGAGAAAAACAACTCCAATTAACACGGAACAGATTTAACACGTCAAATGCAAATCGGACAGGTTCAGTAGGCTGATCGATTGATGATCATTGGGTGCCTGTGTGGATGTGATCTTGATCTTTGGCAGATGGAGAGCAAATGTAGCTTTTTGTGCAGTGCTGAATTCTCATGAATGGGGCCAGGGTTCAGAAAAGGTGGTGGGGCGATTCAGAGCAGTGCAAAAGCTGTGCTGATAGGAATTGATGATGGAGGAGCAAATTGGTGCAGTCCAACAAGCTCTGAGCAGCGTAAAAGCGGTAGTAGAAAAAAACCGAAAGAAAAAGCGTTGCAATAATTCAGGTAACACAAGCTGCCATGATAAAGGGTGACAGGAGCAAATGAGAGGCCAGGCATGATGCCGGGAAAGGTAAAGAAGTGCATCCTCGATACGAGACAGGCCGAGTTGTGCTCAAACAAAGGGAAAAGAAGGAAAAAAAACAAACTAATAATGTCACGGTGGTGAATTGATCATTGACCGACTCATGGATGCACGATGGAGGCAACGGATGAGCGAAGAGAATGATGATTCAAAAAAAAAGAAGAGCTGCGATTTGATTCAAGTAGCGCACTTGGTTGGAATTGGCGGGTGAAATAATTACCTGCTGCACTGTTGGCAGAATCGCATCTCGCGGCCGGCGACGGTGACGACGGGGGTCTTGGAGTGCGCCTCGCACACCTTGTGCCGGCGATGGTAGTCGCGGCACCTGCTCAGGTCCGCCTTGCACCCGTCCACCGCACACGACGGGCACTGCTGCTGCCCCGCGCCGCTCCCGCTCCCTCCTCCCCCTCCCGACGACGCGCGCGGCCGCTTCGCCGCGCTGGGCGCGGACGCCGACGCCGAGGACGCCGCCTCGGCCGGCGCCTTGCCGAGACCGCGGCTGCCCGGAGCAGCGCCGCACTCGCCGAGCCCGCCGAGCTTCAGGTCCACGGAGCACTCCTGCCGGCCGGCCGCATTAGCAATGCCACCGGCCGACGCCTGCCCGCCCGCCGCCGGCGCGGCGGCCGCGTCGCTCTCCAGCTCGGCGAGGTCCCATGCGCCGGGCGGCATCTTGAGATCCCAGTCCATGCCGCGGTGCGCACTCACGTAGCCGGCCCTGGCGCGCGGAGGACACGTACAGCGCAAGCCAGCCTCAGCTCAGCCCGGTAGGCCTAGTAGCTATAGCTCCCTAGTTATGTCCGAGCTCTCCCTTTCATCTCCCACACACCCACACAGGCAACTCGGGTCGCTGTCTGGAGCTTGTGTGTTCGGGTTCGGCCTCGGCCCTCGCCCTCTCCCCTGTCCCTCTCATTCCGAGCTGCTGAGGCTGTTGTTTTGCAGGGCGAGCCTAGCTGCCCGCCAGTACCGTCTCTAGGCTACAACCTACTGGCTAGCCACCGCTGGATCTGCGGGTTAATTGCGCACCAAACAAAAGATGTCAAATAAAAACAGCGCAGACGCGGCAGCAATGGCGGAGAGAGACGGGGCACTGGAGCTCGTCCAACGCCCAGGGAGGGCAGCACGAGCAACAAAGATATGGGGCAACAATACAAGCAAGCGGGGGTGTTGTCAGTACAAGTACTTGCACCGAGGGAGGGAGAGATGATTTGTGTCGCTGGGGTTGCAGCCATTCAATCCCTGACAGACATGGCGACGGGCCATGTTCGCCTTTAACACTGCCATGGAAGGGTCGTGCTACAATTATTGGGGGTTTGGTTTCGTTTGGTTTCAGCTACTACTGTATTGTATCGCCCTTTATTTATTTCTTTTCACCTTTCTTCTTTTCCTAGTATTATTAGTACGTACGTACTACACGGGAGAGATCGTCTCGTCTGGTTTTATAAATGGAATTTGGCCAAGTGCTAGCTATCTGGGGAGAGCATGCATGCGATGCATATTTATCAGAAACACCAGTTGCCCTAGCAGCCTAGCCTAGCTAACCACTTCCTTTCTGCATGCCTGAACAGGTTAAAATAACCCATGCATCACTAAAGCTAATCAGGCCGACCACAGGTTGTTTCCTTGTTTGGCAGTGCGTGAGCCACACATTTGTGGCGTGCTATAAATAAAAATACATTCTGGGCTCTCTCTTAGTGGCAAGCTTGCACTTGCAGGCATTACTCTAGCCTAGTCTAGAAACAAAACGGAGCTGTTCCTTCCTACTATACTAGTCTAGTGTTGTTGTTTTCACTTGTTTTATTGAAAGTCAGTCACACGTATAATCATATAATACTACAACAAGACCTTACCCCGAGAAATGGATTCATTTGATGATGGGAGCCAGGAAACAAGACCTCTGAGCGACATGCTGCTTGTTTGTTTGCTCTTTTTAGGTCTTTGGTTCAGGATAGGCGATGATAATGGGTGACACATTGCGACTGGCAAGAGATATACTACTACGTGTGAAAGTGCCGTGGGAGCATGATTGGCCATGCATGTGGAGTCCATCTTTGCTGCTGCCTCCTTTTTCTTTATTTGTGCGGCATTTCGAAATGACAATTATTCGCCCGCTTTTTGAACGGACGCTAGCTAGCTAGAGTAGAGGCGAACGTCCAAAAGTCTTTGCATGCGACGGTGTAGTAAAACTCGAAATAACGTTGGGTGTACGTGACAGTAAATTTTGGGACGGGAAATGCCACGTGAAAATGCACGAGCAGGCAGGCAGATGTCAGAGAAGCGGCCGGCTATGCTGTCTGCGTACCGTGGTTTGTGATCTGGATGTCAGTACTACTTAGCCTTGCAATGGCGGTACGTACGTACTACGTAGTACGTGGTGGCGCGACCGGCATCTCCTCTCCTTCCACCTTCTGCTCCTGCGGCGACCGACGGGCCTCGATCGTACGTGCATGCGTACAAGTACATCCGAGGCTGCCGGGGCCATGCATGCCGCGCCCACCTCCGCGGGCAGACAGAGCAGTAACAACATGCGACAGCCTCTGCGGCGCCCGAGCGCGACGTCGGCGTGGGGCGGGGGCACGACGGCGCCGTACTCCGGCACTCGGCTTGGCGCTACCTCTCCCCGCTCGCGCACTCCTATAGTCCGTCCTGTGCCGCTCCGGTACGCGCCAAGACATGCAGCAGGCGACGCATGTGTGTGATCAGCGGCGTCCTGCGTGTGCCGGCAGCGCCAGCGCGCCCGCGAGGGCCCGGGGCCCGCCCGATCCGGGCCGGCGATTGGACGGCCGGCGGTCCTCGCGTGTCTTGGCACCGTTGCTCATAAATCCCCAACATATGTGTGTGTGTGTGTGTGTGTCGAAGGCTGGCTGCAAACATGTGGATGGATGGATGATTGTCGCGGTGCAGACAGCGCAAGGCTGATCGTGGATTTCGATTTTCGAATTCGGCGGGCATCAAAGTCTTCACTGTGGATCAAGTTTCTACCGCTCACCATTAAAGTCAGAACAGGTCCGCTATATCCTCATCGGCCCGTATAATTCTGCGATTTTACAGTTTCCATCATTTTTTTTGGCCCGAACAGTCCGTTAAAAGTCGGCCGGCCCGCAAATTTGCCTGTCTGCTGCTATATGTACGGAGTTCAGGTGTTTTAAGGTTCATGTCCTAGATAAGCTCCACCGCAATCCGCCCTCCTCCGCCATCTCCTTTCCTTTCTCTAGCGAGCATCTTCGCGTGAGCATTTTTCCTTTCTCGCGGATCCATGACCGGAGGTGCTCGCAGGCATGGCGGCCGTGGCAGGTCACCGCCGCGCAAGTTCGCCCGGCATGACGCAGCCGGCAGCTCCAGCCGGTCCGCCATCGAGTCGTGGCGGTCTAAGCATGGGTGCGAACACGGCCGCCTCTCCTGCAGCAACGACCAGAGTGCGTGGGCTGACTTCCACGAGCTCCAAGAGGTGCTTTTCCCGCACACCAAGAGGTGCCGGGAGGTGGATGAGGAGCTCCTCGCCACGGAGCGCGCGGTGGAGGCCGGAGAAGAAGGCATCGCCGACAGGCTCGTTGCCGCAAAGAAGGACCACACCTACGCCCATGCTTGCCGCAAGTCGGCAGAGAAGTTCTACCTCGGCCTCAACAACTGAGTCGGTCGTCCCTAGGTTTATATTTGTAGTTTGATCTATGTTTTAAGCTATGTATGAACTCCGCTTGTGTTGAACTTTCTATGAACTAGTTTTAAAATTTGAAGTATGTATTATAGCAGATTTGTTTTGCCAGGACACCTTCGAGTTCCGGCAAAATCAATTTACATAGGGTCTGCTAGAGTTGCTCTAAGGGCATCTTCAATGCTAGCCCCTAAAACGGACACCACATATGTCCTTTGACACATTCATGACATGTCCGCGGATAGGATGCAAGAGTGTGCCATCCAAAGTAATCATAAAAAAAATTCCCTATTTGTCCCTGACCTGGGCGCCACGGGGGAGTGCCTCCGATCCCGCACGGAGCATGATGTTGTCGCCGATGCTGCATAGCTCGATAACGGCATGAGCTGTAGCTTGAGGTTGTGCCCGACGTCGCCTCCCAGTTGTCATCAGCGTCCCTCCACTGTCCCGTTGTCGCTCGCATCGTCTGCCCGGTTGCCTCGGCCGCCCAAGCTGCCGCGGCCGTGCCGCGTCATGCCTCAAGTGCGTGGAGCGAGAGAGAGAGAGAAGAGATTGAGATGGGTAGGACACTTGTAAGGGCATATTCAATGTCAGCCCCTAAACGGACACCGCAGATGTCCTTTGACATGTGCGGGCCACATCCGCGGATAGGATGCCCGCAAATCATCTTTTTGTTTGCGGCCAAAATACCTGTTTTTAATTTCATTGTAGGGGCCCCACCTAAATTGTATTATTTGCCTATAAGGCTTTGCAACCTATCGCAAGGTAGGTTCTACTGAACCAGAGGTACATGCAACACAAAGAGAAGAGATAAAGTAAAAACAACACACACTGACAACACACTAGCATGAGAGAACAAAGAGGGAAAACAAAACACAACACAACAAAGGGCACCTATGGTGTAAACGACATCGGCCAGCCGAGACCAAACCACGACACTGCACCATCCACAATCAAAAGGCTCCACGCATCTGAGACTGCACGACGCCGCGACACCACATGTGTCAAGGTCACGTGAGGCCGAGACAACGCCACAACACTTGTGTGCCACCAACATAGCCGAGGGGCATCGCCTAGCAAACCAAACCACGACACTACACCATTGATGCAATCAATGCCGCGCATCCGAGACTGCAAAACGCCTCGACACCACCTGTGTCAGGGGTACATTTGAAAGGGCAAGCGAGGCCGAGATGACGCCACAACACCTATGTGCCACCAGCTTCGTCGCGGGGCACCGCATAGAAGAGACACACCAAGAAGCACTCGAGCACGAACACCACGACGAAGAGCACAATACCAACGTCGACCCCAAGCTGGCTACACCACCACTGTCATCACCCACACTCCACCGCCAACCACATGAGTCGTCAATTACCACCAATAATCATGGTCTCCAAGATGACGCCTCCAATGAGGAAGTGACGTTCATGACGCCATTGTTGCCCGATCTAGCAAAACTAGATCTTGGGCTTACGCCCAGTGACACCAGACTCGAGGGATTTGGGTGAATTAGACTCCTCAACAACGCCTTCACGGAGGAGAACGGCACCAAATTGGTTCTGCATTACCGGCATCATAGAAGTGTTTGCAAGGATTTCACCTGGAGCCAGGGACGGCCGCATGACCTCAAAATCCAAAGACCTGACACACCTCTGGCTGCCATAGCAGGCCCTGAGAGGGGAGATGAGTACCCCTACTGCACCACGAGAAGATTACGCAAAGCACCGTCGCAGTGGATCATGGGACCCCCTCCCCCCCGGCACAAGTTGGACCGACCGACCCGTAACCGACAGCTAGTAGCTGAAGGAAATATGCCCTAGAGGCAATAATAAAGTTGTTATTTATATTTCCTTATATCATGATAAATGTTTATTATTTGTGCTAGAATTGTATTGACCGGAAACTTAGTACATGTGTGAATACATAGACAAACAGAGTGTCCCTAGTATGCCTCTACTTGACTAGCTCGTTAATCAAAGATGGTTAAGTTTCCTAGCCATAGACATGTGTTGTCATTTGATGAACGGGATCACATCATTAGAGAATGATGTGATGGACAAGACCCATCCGTTAGCTTAGCACTACGATCGTTTAGCTATTGCTTTCTTCATGACTTATACATGTTCCTACGACTATGAGATTATGCAACTCCCGAATACCGGAGGAACACTTAGTGTGCTATGAAACGTCACAACGTAACTGGGTGATTATAAAGATGCTCTACAAGTGTCTCTGATGGTGTTTGTTGAGTTGGCATAGATTGAGATTTGGATTTGTCACTCCGAGTATCGGAGAGGTATCTCTGGGCCCTCTCGGTAATGCACATCACTATAAGCCTTGCAAACAATGTTACTAATGAGGTAGTTGCGGGTTGATGCATTACATAATGAGTAAAGAGACTTGCCGGTAACGAGATTGAACTAGGTATGGTGATACCGACGATCGAATCTCGGGCAAGTAACATACCGATGACAAAGGGAACAACGTATGTTGTTATGCGGTTTGATCGATAAAGATCTTCATAGAATATGTAGGAGCCAATATGAGCATCCAGGTTCCGCTATTGGTTATTGACCGGAGATGTGTCTCGGTCATGTCTACGTAGTTCTCGAACCCGTAGGGTCCGCACGCTTAACGTTCGATGACGATTTGTATTACGAGTTATGTGATTTGATGTACCGAAGTTTGTTCAGAGTCCCGGATGAGATCACGGACATGACGAGGAGTCTCGAAATGGTCGAGACATAAAGATTCATATATTGGAAGGTTACATTTGGACACCGAAATTGTTTGGGTCGTTCCGAATGAGTTTCGGAGTACCGGGGGTTACCGGACCCCCCCCCCCCCCGGGAAGTTATTGGGCCTCATGGGCCTAGTGGTGGAAGAGAGGAGGCAGGCCAGGGAGTCGCGCACACCCCCTAGCCCAAACCGAATTGGACTAGGATTGGGGGGGGGGGGCGGTCCCCCCTTTCCTTCTCTTCTCCTCCTCCTTCCCCCCTTCTCCTTGTGGGAATAGGAAAGGGGGCCGAATCCTACTTGGAGTAGGACTCCCCCCCCCTTGGGCACGCCACACCTTGGCCGGCCTCCTCCTCCCCCCCCCTTTATATACGTGGGAAGGGGGCACCCCAAAGGCACACCAAAGTTTCTCTTAGCCGTGTGCGGTGCCCCCCTCCACAGAAACACACCTTGGTCATATCGTCTTAGTGCTTAGGCGAAGCCCTGTGCCGGTAACTTCATCATCTCCGTTGCCATGCCATCGTGCTGACGGAACTCTCCCTCGGCCTCAACTGGATCAAGAGTACGAGGGACGTCATCGATCTGAACGTGTGCTGAACACGGAGGTGCCGTACGTTCGGTGCTAGGATTGGTCGGGTCGTGAAGACGTACGACTGCATCAACCGCGTTGATAAATGCTTCCGCTTTCGGTCTACGATGGTACATGGACACACTCTCCCCGCTCGTTGCTATACTTCTCCTAGATAGATCTTGCATGATCGTAGGAAATTTTTGAAATGCTACGTTACCCAACAGTACCACCAGCCCTCATGCGCGGAGAGACGGGAGGGATGCAGGAGAACGCCACTGGCTGCTAGATTAGGGCGACACAGGGCACCAGGGGCTGCATCGGCCGCGCATAGCGCGCCGCAATCCCCCACACCAGTGTTGCTGCCACATGACGCCACTGTCGAGTTAACGAGCAACCCCGCGCCATCGCGCTCGAGCTTCCGCTAGGTGCCAACCATCACAGCTCCGCGCCTGTGAAGCGTAGCCCCATGTTGCCACCGAGGAAACCGGTAACTGCCGGACCCAGGCACCAGCTCTCAGATCGACGGGCAAGCCAGCGAGTGACTCCCGCCTATGCCAGAGAGCTACTCGTTGAAGCGAGGAGGGTCCCCGACGCTGCCGTTGGTTGCGCGACTTTGCCTCGCAATGTCCTCCGGCAACGGCGAAGGGAGGGGGTGGATGGTTGCCGGCGGCGGCAGCTAGGGTTTGCGTGCCCACCCGATTCGCCCGTGCAGGGCAGGGTGTTTTCCCCCTCCGCATCAGCAACTTCAATAGCGGATTCCGGACATGCGGACTTGTCCGCGGACATTTAAAGAACCCCGTTGAATGACAGAAAACATATACAAAAGTTTTGACTTTTAATGGTCCAGTCTGAAGATGTTTTAAACATCCTTCCACGAGTAGCACAAACTCTTACCGGTTAAATTCTGATGCTCACCTGTACACACACATCGGCCAGCTTAGTAGAAAATGAGTGGGATTTACGAATCTGCTTATGCTTTTCGCTTTTTTTCTAGAAAAACTTTCTTTATTCATCTTTAATCATGATTGTACAACGAACACTAGAAATAATAAAAATTACATTTATATCCGTACACCACGAGCGACAACTAGAGATGCAAGAGTCTTTATTAATGGTAATAGAAAAGAATTTTTACATTAGTGCTTGTATTTTTTTGAATTTATTTCAGGACTTTCTACGATGTGCGTTCAGTGGGAGAAGACGTTCCCGTCGACTACGAAGGTATCCGTCTCGACATCTTCAATTTCAAGATGATATGCCAGCTCAGTCTTTTGGAGGTGCTCATAGAGGTAGGGTGTATGTGCATGTGTTCATAGAAATGAGCGTATGTGCACATGTATGAGCAACTATATTTGTACTGTGTTTAAAGAAACATTTACTTTTCCGCAACCAAACCAAGCCATTGTGGTTTTGTCAACATCCGGCTATGATCAGTGCTTCACCGTCAGAGGGGCAACCAGAACTTCTGAAATTGTGCACGCACGCCACCGCTACACAGGTGGATATCAGGTGATACCACCTATTACATGCTTTCATGCTAGAAATTTTAAACAAGGCACATTTAGATGTTAAAAATAATTCTACCCCGCAAAAAAAAATCTTAATTTTTTTATGGATGTTCACAAGGCATATGCTATAACCCCTAAAAATTCAGATCAAAATTGAAAACATACATTGACAAATAAAAAAGACAAATCTGTATGTGAATAGTGTCATTTCTCACACTATTCATGTTTTGTCTTCTTTTGACACTATTCATTTCAGATTTGTCATTTTTTGTTTCTCAATAGGTATTTCAAATTTGGATCTGATCTTTTTAGGGGTTGCAGACATGTCCTGTGAACATTCACTAATTTTTTCAGAATTTTTTGAAACATCTAAATGTGATTTTTGAAAAATTGTATCATGGTAGCATATGAAGGGTGGTATCATCTGATATTTTTCCCGCTACACAAGTACACCCGCGTAAACACATCTCTCAATACACATCTAGAATCGACGTTGATCTGACCATGAAAAGCGAATTCCTGTGCACGCGGTGACACATTTCAACCGATTGTAGGTGTAGCAATAATAACCATAGCCAAAATTAATGAGTATGTGCGAAACAAAATCTGCCGTGGACGCGTGGGAAACGAAATCGATCCCTACATATGATGGTCCAGCTAACTTGCGACGCCGTGCACCACCCTTGCAAGAAATGCAAATCTAAACGTACTACGTGCGAGAGCACGTACGTACGTCGCTAATAAGCTGGTACCACCGGCCAGTGAGTTAAGGCACCGTGGGCATTACATGCGATCCGTCGATTCATTCAACGGCACTACAGTGCCAGGGTAAGTGCCGCTTGCCCAAAAGTTGTCTGGAGGATCCGGCCGGATCAAACAATAAACTTTGCCGCCGGCCGGTTGGCCGGGCAGCCATAGCTTGTCCGTGCACGCATGCAGTGCACCCATATGGAAGTAATACACTTTTATCAAGGGGTACGTATTAGGTCCTGGAACCCAAAGGAGTAATTAAGGATCTTTGCGTACGTGCATGCCTGCATCTGCATACATGGTAACAAGTTAACCCTCCTTGCGCGGGTCCTTGCACTTCGTCTTCCCTAACCGCACCGATGTGATCCACATTCCTTCCCCGTCTCAACCGGTGAGATTGTAGTTTTCTCTGATTTTGTCTGGTCTGCTAACAAGAGGGGAGTGAAAACCCACAAGTTTGGGCCGTAGATAGGGTAGGATTCGGCGTGTGTGCCTGGTGGCTCTCCTTTAGATTGTGAGAGTAGCAACAACTTTAATAAGTTTGCTTGTGCTCTAGTTCTGTGAAGCCATAAAAAAATGAATACAAAAGAGGAAGAATTACACCCGGTCTGAAACCAGGTGGTGTTACTTTTCCGCTTCTACTAAACCTATTTGCTACCGATACCAGTCATTGATGGTCTTCTGGACCATACCAATGACACCAATGGTGGTTTTAACAAGTGGGCGGGTTGTGTCTCGCAACCCCTTGCCCGTTTTGGTCGCCAGGTATAGACCCATGGTGTCGTGGGTGATGTCGGTGGGACAACTAACGGAAACATCACTTCAGCTTTAATTCTCTAACCTTGGCTTCATTATGGCGGCGTGTACTCTTGTGTTGTCGGGAGGTGTGTGTGGTGGAGGGTGGGGAGGGGGGCTAGGACAGGGATCGTCGTTGGTTTTCCTTTTCACCAAGAACAACAGTCCACCAGAAGGTGTATGGATGGGACGTAGTTGTATGTTGGGTGGGTTCGGGCCTCTGATTCATCTTCGCCAAATAGAGATCATGTATTCGCGGTCTAGTGACCGCAGAAGAAGTGTCCAACTGGTAAGCCATAGTGGTTTTGGCCTCACTACTCATGTCGGGCTACTTAATCGACATATAAAGCAAAATCTTGCAATGGTGTCGTGATGGATCTCGTCATGGCGGGCGCTCAACTTCTTCCTCTTTGACGTCAGTTGCGCACGTAGCCAATAGGAGGGCACAATGGTCGGTGGGGTGTAGGGGAGGTAAAGGTATCGCAGCTCGATTCTAGATTGTAGAGGCCCTAGAAGAAGCTATAGAGAAGGCAACGTAATGAGGAAAAAAAGATATTTGTCAGGATGATCCTTTTAAGGATTTAAGAATATGTGAACTACTAGAAGGCGCACAGGCTTCGTTTTCTAATGTTTTTCTAAGTATTGTTAGGGTTCGTGTCCTGCTCAGAGAGACGAGGCGGCGGCGGCTCTGTGTGGATGGAATAAGGTTTTTCCCACCAGCCCCTGTTCTGGCGGTGCTTATTGCATCGCTGGAGGGCGTGTGGAGGTTTGTCTTCGACGGGTCTCATGGGATTCGGTCGGTGTTTGTCTTCGATGAATCCATGTGGACCCGGTCTTCGTTCGTTAGTGGTCGTGTGTCTACAGGTTGGATCCTTCTCATCTACACTTCTCTTCATCGACAACAGTTGTTGTTCTCGTATGCGCTGGTCCTGTAGGGCCTTAGCACGACGACTTTCTGACTGTCTACTGCAAAAAGATTTGCTCGGCTCCGGTGAGGAGGGGCGATGACGATGGCGCGCCTTCGACTCGCTGAAGTGCTTGTAGTCGTCGCTAGGTGGTTTAGGATGTAATTTATATTTTTGGTGCTTTTTGTACTACCTTACCAGTTAATAAATACAGTAGATCGAAAGTTTTTTGAGAAAAAAAAGCTAACACAAAAACCTAGAGTGTTAGAGTTGTGTCGAATATTATTGTACAAGTTAGGTTATAGTTGGACTTCGAGTCGTACGGTGTGTAGACATGATATGGAGTCGTGTCCAAGTAGGACACTTGTATCATAGGCCTCTCATATATAGCGAGAGTAGACACATGATGTAACATATGCCAACATAATAGCACAGGCACGCAGGGGAAGCCAGCGCGTGTGCCGGCGCCCGGGCGGCCGGGGTGCGGTATTGTGACGGTGTCATGGGAAGGAGCGTCCGCAATCATGCCCCGGGGATGTAGCCATATCGGTGAACCTCGTTAACAAATCTCGGTGTCGTGCTCGTGTGATTGCTTGATCCTCGGTAGATCGACGGTGGCCTCGGATTTATTCTAACAAGTGGTATCAGAGCAAGGTTTCGAGGAGGCCGCGGAAGTTGATTTAGAGGAGAACGATGAAGACCGGCGGCTGTGGGGCATGGCGTAGGTGCGGCAGAGATCGGAGATCTTCATGTATAAAGCAATCTAGAGATGAAGCGGATTCACGGATCGATTACAAATAAGTCGCAGTTGTCGTCAAGTTCGAAGCTCGGTTCAATGGCCAGCAGCTGGAGCAACTTGGAGTTGGATTATCGATTGTGAGGCAGTTGATACATGTGACGTGTTTTTTGGCGAACTTCTTCGAGGCCGAATCGATGGACGCGTAGGAGTCAGATATGATCTGTGTGGCGGCGTGTTCAGGCGTGCAGCACCAGGACTCCTCCGCAGCGGCGCGAACAAGGCGGCTTCCCGGGCGCTGGGGTCGTACCAGTCGAGAGGGCGTGAGGCGGTGCACCTGCTAGCGGCCCAAGAGCTGGGCGGCCCACATGCGGCAGGCTTTTCGAAGCGGAGGCCTAGCTCGGGACAGCTCGTGGTCCAGTTGGGATTTACGAAGGCCGGCTGGTGGTGCGCGCGGGCATACGGAGAGGATGGAGCAGCGATCATGCATACACAGGGCGTTAAGCAAGGCATGAAGATGTGCGGGCGGACACGAGGCAGGGTGAAGCATGGTTGCAGTCGGATAATTTCGGCAGCGTCGGACTGGACATTCTGATGGATCGACGGGGATGTCGGTCAAAGCAGAAGACGGCGGTGATTTCAGCGACGATGACACGGGAGCGTGATGCTGATGGTGGCCGGCTTTTGGGGCGTGGAAACACATGGTGCAGGCTTGAGGGCTTGTGCGGCTTCGACAGACTATGGCGCGGGGTTGATTCAAGATGGTGCACACATGAGAGAGCTTGAAGTCAACGGAGCGCGGGGTAGCATAGCGCAGCTACATAGAGTCATGTTGAAGGTGGAGCTGGAGTCAGTCGGATGACTTCACTCTGTGCTGATGGAGGGGCTACGGCGTAAGAATTCGGAGAGTCGAAGCCTATTTCAGCGGGATAGCGAGAGACACGTGGATCGGACTGGGTACCAGTGGTCGGATGAAGACGTGATACTCGGCATCGGTCGGTGATGATCGGCGGTTCTCTGCAGTGGGGGTTGAGGCAGTGTGGGCTAGCTACCCGGGAGACTCGACCAGGATAACAGAGGCTCGACGCGGTGATAGCCGCGAGGCGTGCGGTAAGCACGGGACACGGCGACAAGCCAAGGCACTGGTGGTCAGACATGTGGTCAGACAAATTGTGCAGGGGTGCTGAAGCAGTGTTGATGAGTACTAGATTCGAGTTGGTGACTGGGTCTATCGGTGCCGGTTGATGGACAAGAGTTGACCATGAAGAATCTGAGAAAGTGGCGGGAAGTCTGGAATTGTCAAAACAGCTGTGGTGCTCGGTGCACATGGCAAAGTGCGGATGACAAGACAGAAGGAGGCGGAGTGCTATAGCTGTGGGACATGTCAAAGACTAACCGGGAAAAAAGGATGAGACAACCGCGAATTTGACTCAGGGTGACACAGGGCAACGGTGAAATTCATTCAAGTTTCAGAAAGGTGGTCAAGGAAGAGCGGTGATGTTGAGTTCAGGTAACTCTTATATGTGGCGTCCAATACATGAGTTGTTCACTTTCACGCAGACAGTGGTCGGTGTGTGATGGTGTTGAACGGATTCTCCGAAAGTTGGGAGCACAAAGTAGAGTAATGAGGAACTTAATTTTGCTCGAGTGTTGACTGTGAAAAAGACGAGAAGGGACTACAGTTGCAGGTGGAGTCACGTGGAGTCTGGGAGTAGCAGCGGTGCTCATGGCATATCTCAAGTCCAATGTACATGGAGGTTCGACGCATGGATGAATTCAAGGTGGTGAAGAATATTCGCCAAGGTGGAGTTGGTTAGAGTTGTGTCGAATATTATTGTACAAGTTAGGTTACAGTTGGACTTTAAGTCGTACGGTGTGTAGACAAGATATGGAGTCGTGTCCAAATAGAACACTTGTATCCTAGACCTTTCATATATAGCGAGGGTAGACGCACGATGTAACCTATGTTAACTAGCACAAGCACGCAGGGGAAGCCGACGCGTGTGCCGGCGCCCGGGCGGCCGGGGTGCGGTATTGTGACGGTGTCATGAGGAGGAGTGCCCGTAGTCATGCCCCGAAGATGTAGCCATATCGGTGAACTTCGTTAACAAATCTCGGTGTCGTGTTCGTGTGATTGCTTGATCCTCGGTAGATGACGGTGGCTTTGGATTTATTCTAACTGACAAGCAAGAACAAATCTATCACGGGGTCGAATCACGCTACATCATCCAAACCGCGTTGTTACAGATCTTGGTACTTGCTGACACCAACAACTCGAACAAAGCTCGATTATCATAGACAGACGTGTCCTTTGTTGGCAATCTTGTTGGCGCGTGCGATGGTGACACAACAGCAAAAGCTGATGAAAACAAACCTTCTTGACCAAAGATGAAAGATCCCGGCGATATATGTGGCCACTGATCGGCCGCCGTCGCCGTCCTTCTCTCCGGACCCCGGCCGCTTGCGTGCCCGCCTCCGCATTGCTGGCGGCAACAGTGCCGCGCCCTGGAAAAGCAACGCCACCACATACCTAGCTCCAGACCGACCAGGGAGGGTGAGTTGTGTGTATGTGTCACTGCACTGTAGGTAATTTATAAGCTGCCAATCGATGCGGCAGTAAGCACTTGTCGTCCCGTCGACCTCTCGTTTTAGGAACGAAAAAGGCTAAGCTACTAAGCTAGACAGCAGGTGCAGGTAGATCGAGTTGATCTTGAGATTAATTTGCTGGCCGCGCTATCTGTTGTTTGCTTGCGACGTTGTCAGCGAAAATTACCAACGGTGACCGAGCACCTTTGTGCCCTTAAAAAAAAACATTTTCTACAACGCAAAAAAGCTGATTTTTTTGAAAAACTTTCAATTTATCCATCTTCAATCATGGCAGAAATTACAGAAATTACATCCAGATTCATAGACCATCTAGCGACGACTACAAGCACTGTAGTGAGCCGAGACGTGTCGCCGTCATCACCCCTCCCTTGCCGGAGCCGGGCAAAACTTATTATAGTAGACAGTCGGGAAGTCTTCATGCTAAGACCCCATAAAATCAGTGCACCAGGACAGCAACCGCCGCCGATGAAGAGTAGCGTAGATCGAAAAGATTAAACTTGAAGACACACAAATATAGACAAAGGATGACCGGATCCGAGTAGATCCACCAAAAATATATCCATCGGAGAAACACCTCGACACGCCCGCCCATGATGCTAGGCACACCACTCAGACAAGGGCTTAGGCGAGGAGAACCTTATTCCATCTTTAAAGAGTTACCTCTTTCTAAGCAGGACACGAACCCTAACAAAACTTAAAAAGACATTAAAAAAAGAGCCCTCCCGTCGGCAAGGTCCGAGATCCACCACGCCCTCATGACCTTAAGACCACCGAAGACGAGGCGGGCGGGCGGCAGCGCCGACGAAAGGCAGAGGAACCCAAATCTTTTTTGGAAGAGGAGGTGGCGGCTGCGTGAGGTGTTTAGATAGTACACTTCGTTCAATAAAATTGAATTTTTTTTAAACACAAACATGTATACCTTATGTGCAAAATTTCATAAAATTTTACTCTTACACATAGCCTAAAAAAGACAAATATGTATTTTTCAAATGGGCAGCCTTTTGTTTGTTTTTGGGCCAGATTTTCTTTTTACAGCTTACGGATTACATTATTTCAGAACAAAATTTTATGGATCCATAGTGAACATGTACAAGTTTTATGGTTCAAAAAAACACATACAAGTTTTCACGGAATTTCTTTCGTTTTTATTTTACTTTTAAACATGGTTTTTGATTATTATTTTTAAAAAAGAGCGCCATAACTTTGTATTCTGTTGTGAGATCCTACTCGCGGACCGAATCAGCCTATCACGCACACACTCTTCACAGTATGCGAAATACACCAATCGCTCAAATAAGCACTTATTGACACTAAAACTGACAGATAGGTCCTATTGTAAGTGATGATGTGGCAACCAAAACTAAGGCCGGTCATAGCGGGAGTAGCATAGATGCCACATAAGCAAAAATGTTGATGTGACAAATAGTTAATAAAGAGTGAGGCAAATAGAGTAACATAATATGTTGCTATCACATAACGCTTCCCAATGCGAAATGAATCTATAAGACAATAAATGAAGATATGTATGTTACTACACCTATGACACTTCCCATTATAGCTAGCCTAAGGGTAGTAACCCCACTATGTCAGCCTAAGGATAGTAACATAGAGTAGACTACTCTAAGTTACTCCCACTATGACTAGCCTAAGTGCGTTCGACTACTGAAGTTTGGTAGATCGTCAAAATAAACGTGGGCCCTGCATGCTAGTGTGATCTCTCTCCTCCAATTCCAAATAATTGAGACATTTTTTTAGGATGGATGGAGTACATCTTAGTGCTCCTCATCCGGATCCACTTCATTGTGCACATCCGTCGTCGCCGCCCCGATCTGGAAGGATCCCGCGCCGGACGGCAGGTCACCACCGGCGAGCCAAGCCTCCGCCGCGACGCCGGTCTTTCTCCTCTGTCCTGCCTTCTAGCTCGCCGCCTGGCCTAAGACGTCTCATGTGTGTCAGTCTCATGTGTGTCGCCGTGGGTCTTCTCCGAGCCGCCCGAGAGCATTGCCTCGTCGCCGGTCGTAGCCCGCGTAGCCACCGCTGACGAGTGACTGCCAGACCATATCCCCGAGCTCCGCCTCCTCGCGATGATCTTCCTCGCCAACGGGTTCGGGCAAGGACGTCCCAAGACGACCGAATCGAGCCTTTCTCTATCGCTTGCACCAGAAGCTCCTCGTTGTCGATTCGCCGCCTCCAAGCCTGCCCCGAGCCCGCTGAACTCCCCCGCCTCATCAAAATGAGCTCCTCTCGATTTGCCCCACCTCCTCTATTCTATTTCGCGATGTAGCGTCATCCCTCGCGAGCTTCGAGCACGGGCGTTGCCGTGGCCGACTAACTCAAGCAGTTCAAGCACATGGTGTGTTAGGAATAAGCCACGCCACGGTGGTGACCAACATGTGTGTGCGTATAGGTCGAGTACAGACGCCGGTGCGTGGCCGCGTCCATAGCCGTGGTCAGTTAGCCGGGTTGTGTGTGTTGCAGAGCGAGGTGTGGAGGCCCAGGTCTCGCGTGAGCAGCGGCTCACATTCACTGGAGACCGAGTCACTCGCGTGCATGGTTTGCTAGTTCCGTTGTGATCTGGTTAGTCCAGATAAGGTAGAGTCAAGGTTAGTTAGTGCATGCGTGTGCATGGGTTAGCTGGTTAGTGGCCGGCGTGTGTGCGTGCGTGGAGTTAGTGGCCGGTGTGGTGGCCGGATGGTGTGTGCACCTGGGTATAAAAGGCCCTCCGTTGTACTGCTCGTATGTGGGTGTGGGTTCGAGTTCGTGCTCGAGGAAGAAGCCGTTCGTGCGGCAGGCGTATGTGCGCCGGAAAAACACCATGTCTCCTCTTTCTTTTACCTTCGTTCGTGCGAGAGAGAGAGAGAGAGCGCGCGCGAGAGGGAGCTGGGCACCGGCGCAAAGAGCAAGCTAGGGCTCGGCGCCAACATTTGGTATCATGAGCTGGTTCATCTTGGGTGTCGTCCCCTTGGCGGAGGCGTGCCGGCGGTGGTGGCGTTCGCCGGCGGCTGCGCGGTGAAGCTCCGGGCCGTGTGTCGGTCTATGGAGGTGCGCGGCGCGGCGAGGAGGCCGCGGTGGCTGCGGCGGCACGGTGAGGAGGCCGCGGAGGACCTGCGTGATGGCAGCTTCAACGACACATAGCGGCATGGAGGCATGGAGGTGCTGCGCTGCGGTTGAGGCCGCAGCGGTGCAGGGCAATAAGCCGTGGCGGCGAGCCGGGAGCGACCGGTGCGTGTTATGGGTGCGCACTGGACGCGTCGGGCGCGTCGGGACCGCGAGCGCGCGTACGAGCGTGCGGTTGACGTTGGGAGGAGGCGTATGTCGCCGTTGTGCTCGAGTCTGTGCTCGAGTTCGGCTACATCCTTCCGGCGTTTGTCGCTGGCGGCTGCCATGGCGGACGCGGAGGCGGAGCGCGGTGAGCGTCTGGTGCGGTTGGGCTCGTCGGGTGCGCGCGGGACGTGCGGGGCGCAGAGGGACGCCAGACGTGTGTCGCCGGCGGAGAAGGAGCTCGGCGTATGTCGCCGGGGTCGTGACGGAGCACGGTGCGACCAGCGTCAGTGCGCCAGGTTGGGTCTGTGGCGGTGCGACCGTCGTCGATGCGCCGGGTCGGGTCCGCGGGCTGTGTCACGGCCGTGACGACAATAATAAGAGGAGCTGCAACAACTCCAGCGACGGCGAGGTCGTGGCTTAGGGGAGAATGTTAGAAATAAGCCACGCCACGGTGGTGACCAACATGTGTGTGCGTGTAGGTCGAGTACAGACGCCGGTGCGTGGCCGCGTCCATAGCCTTGGTCAGTTAGCCGGGTTGTGTGTGCTGCAGAGCGAGGTGTGGAGGCCCAGGTCTCGCGTGAGCAGCGGCTCACATTCACTGGAGACCGAGTCACTCGCGTGCATGGTTTGCTAGTTCCGTTGTGATCTGGTTAGTCCAGATAAGGTAGAGTCAAGGTTAGTTAGTGCATGCGTGTGCATGGGTTAGCTGGTTAGTGGCCGGCGTGTGTGCGTGCGTGGAGTTAGTGGCCGGTGTGGTGGCCGGATGGTGTGTGCACCTGGGTATAAAAGGCCCTCCGTTGTACTGCTCGTATGTGGGTGTGGGTTCGAGTTCGTGCTCGAGGAAGAAGCCGTTCGTGCGGCAGGCGTATATGCGCCGGAAAAACACCACCGTGTCCTGTGTCTCCTCTTTCTTTTACCTTCGTTCGTGCGAGAGAGAGAGCGAGAGGGAGCTGGGCACCGGCGCAAAGAGCAAGCTAGGGCTCGACGCCAACATGGTGAACCTCCGCCGTGGTCGAGGTTGTCCGGCGAGCTAATGTGGCTATAAATAGCTTATAGGCCCAATTGCTTCGGTTACCTCAGACAGACAATGACAGGTGGGTCCTCATGGTTAAAGAACTGGCTATTATTTCTGTTAATAGAAGGGGTTAACCACAATGTGTCCCGCACATGGCGCTTGTGGAGAAAATTCAGGGGGAGACGGGGTTAACCAGTAGCGTCGTCTCCCGTCTCTCCTCCGCCACGCGGACTTGCCATCGGTACCCACAGGTCCGGTTTTCACTTAAACTGTTCTAGTGGAGCAACCAATGTTTTTAGCAAACCGTCAATATAATGGTGGGTTTTGAAAAAAAAAACGAAATGTGATAGTTTTTCATTTAGGTCCATAAATGTGGTGTTTTTTTTTTTGCAATTTACTCTAAATTCAAACGCAAATATGTATGGAATCTTACTCATGTGTTCTTGCTCATCAACCATCTCTTCATCTGGTCTTTGTTCATCCGCGTCCATGTGTCTACATGTTGGATCCTTTTGAGTTACGTTTCTCTTTGTTGGCGACGGTTGTTGTTTTGATGTGTTGCTTTTTTGGTGCCTTAGCATGACGACTAGCCAACTGTCTAATACAACAAAGTCTGTTCGGCTCCAGTAAGGAATGAGCGATGATGGCGTCACGTCTTCGGCTCACACCCATGCTCGTACTGTCATGATGTTTGATTAATAGATCGGAAGTTTTTGTTGCAAAAGAAAAAGACTTTGTCCATGAGGGGTACATACAATTGAGATCTCTATACAACATGGGGTAGTGTTCAAAATCAGTTGTCCTCAAACCATGGGAAAACAGTGACTAGTGCAACGCATTTAACGAGAAGTCTTGAACTGATATACAAAGTGGACATTAACTACTTTTCAGCGGTTCAAAGAAACCGGCATGAACACTCCTAGTTACAACTCATAACGTAGGTTAGCAGGGCAACGTTTCAAGCTGCTTTACGAGAATAGGTTGACTGTGCCTCTTGGTCTGTGCCTGTTACCATCCAATCAAGCTTCGCACCCTAAAGCAAGAGAAATATCAAGTGCATAGTTAAATCGTAGTAGAATCTTCATAGGCCGGACGATCATGCATGACATCAAAGATGTAACAGGAGGACTCAAGTATGAGACGTAGAGGCCTCGTATAAATGACTGAGATACAGCTCAGCACATTTTGGTGCATCCAAGTGCTAGCCAAGCATCAATAAAATGCAGGATTTCATGGTTTTCGAGGACTACACTGACACACCGGAATATATTCATAGACAGGAGGTTAAGCTTTGAATCGTGGGTCATGGTTGTTCATTAGAATATGCAGTTGCATACCTTTCCCTGGCGAATAATGGTAGGATAACTTCCAGTCATGTCAACGACAGTAGATGGATCAGCAATTCTAGCACCACCATCAACGATGAAATCGAGTCCCTGAAATTTGAAACATTTGAGCATTTCATGTTCTTGAAGCCATCTATTTCACACATACTCTTGTGTTACGAGTGACTAGTAACACGGCTACACGTAAAAGCAGCTAACCGATGTTAACTACTCTCTCCGTCCCAAAATGAGTGACTCAACTTTGTACTAACTTTAGTACAAAGTCGAGTCACTTATTTTGGGATGGAGGGAGTATTCTGTAATTGTGTAACTAACCACTTGATGGCAGCCATCACAGTATTGCATGCATTTCGAGGCCCTAGCATACATATCAGAAGAAAAACTAGCTTAATATGCCCTATGTCAAAAACTGAAAGAGTCGACAATTTTGTTTAATTATGCCTTTTTGCTTCACCCCTAGGCCTGAGCAGGTACTATTCACCACTCACTGTACAATCATTTGATTGTAAATTATAATGCATCATAGAGATGGTAACTCAAAATATGACCTGAAAAGTAGCTGGCACTCTAGAGAAGAAAACAGACCAGTGCAAAATTTTGCAATGCTTATACAAAAAAAAAATCTTTGTGAAGTCACTGTAGGCAGATTTCTGGTGCACCAGTAAAAAGAAGGAACATACCAGTGGCTCATAAATATCGGCAATGGTTACTGGGTCAAGTATCCATTCATCCTCTGCCAGATATTTGACACTGTAAATAGAGGGGAAAAGAGGAGAATAACTACAAGTCCTGGCAACAAGATGAATAGTACTTGGAAGGTTTTTCAAATGAGCTCAAGTAAAATATCTACTTCGTGTAGGAAGACCAAAACAGAGAGGCATGTAGCTTATATAACTCAATATTCTTACTGCTCGTACATGCCAGCACAACACAGAGTACAATGATTAAAAGACACATCAGAAGCAAGAAATAAATAGAGAAAATTGAAGGTATATGAGCCTACAACCAACCTTGTGCAGATCAACGGTTCTTCCAGATTTTGCAGTATTGCTTGACATATGGGATCATCTGGCATTCGAACACCAACCTGCCTCCTTTTTGCGTATCTAGTAGATGACCCATGCTTGATGCATTGCTTGGGCAATTCCTTAGTCGCAGGTAGAATAAAGGTGTACTGCACATTATTAAATAGACGTTATTTGTGAAGTACAAGATGGTGGTCGATCTTGAAGAGGCAGATATCCTTACAGGTCCTGGTAATATACGCTTGACAGCACGGAAAATGTTAGCTTGCCCTTGGTTGGTACCTAGAGGAAATCCTGTTGTGTAGGTATCAATATCTCGCAACGAGCGGCACAAGATGCTGAGAGGCTGCATTATTCAAAATTGGTATAAGAATAGAGTGCATTTGCAAAAATGAAAGTGTAGTTGGTAGTTGTGCCTTGCTCCAGAGTAAGCTTCATAAGAAAGGAGGACTTATTGCTCTCTTGCACATCTTGCCTTTGAATTTACAATGCCTTTAATTCTGTATGAGAAAAAAAACAGATAGTGCCAATTAGATCGGTGTTGGTTTACTTCATGTCTAAGACAGCAAATAAATAAGAATTATTATACTGACCAACCAGATGAATGATTGTACCTGCGGAGGCGCTCAATAGAGTCATTGTTACTCAGATCACAAACAATGGAGTAGCTGTAAAAAATGGAACTTGTTATTATTTGTATTTTTTAACTGTGTTATTATTTGTGTTCAGCACAGCGCATTGTCCAAATAAAAATCAGAAAGCTTGAGGACTTGCTTAGATCTCTGAGAACATGGGCAGACACATAGGCATTGAGATGGACATACAAACAAACTGCTGCTCATCAGTAATGCAAAGTCAGCTTCAGCAAAAAACTAAGAAGCTACCTATGCAATCAAAACATTTTGTAGATGATATGAGCACAAATACTCAGATGGCTTTTACACGAGTTATCACCCAACCGTGCTTCAATTTACACGGTATTCTGCACGCACGAGCATCAACTGCAACGCGAAATGCAGTGCGCACGGTGCATTTCCTTGCTCCCTAACGAATGGCAAGCCCGGCCGGTCCCGGGATAAGCTGTCAGGTTGTTCCAGAGACGAGCACAAGGTCAAGTGAAGGGAAAGCATTGAATAGCATACACGGTGTCGGTTGGGATGACGCCGACGGCGCCGCTGTTGATGAGGTCGACGACGGGGTCCAGCTTCCAGAAGTCCTCGCCGGAGGGTTCCACCTGCACCCGCAGCATCCCGCCATCCCCTCTCTTTGCGCGCGCGGGCCAACCCAGTCGCCGGAAAAGGAGCCGTTACTTTATCTCCAGGAATCCAGAAGTAGAAAACGTGCGAGAGCATTGGGGGATGGGGGCGTACCGTGAACTGGCGCTGGGAGTCGTACTTGAGGCGCTTGGGGTTGCGCTTGTGGAGGGCGACGATGGCGACGGAGATGCGCGGCGTAGGGGTCGGCAGGGAGGGGAGGCGGAGTGGGGAGGGGGAGACGGCGCGGCGAAAGGAGAGGCGCGAGAAGAGGTCGGTGGTGGGGTTGGCGGTGGTCGCCATTGCAAGGGCGGCGAGCTCTTGGCGCCAGGATCGGGTCCCTGGCCGTCGACTGTTTATTCCCCACGTTATCCCGATTTCATTTTCCATTTTCTACTCCAATATAATTAGTTTTTTTTCCCAACAGTTTGTTATATCACACGACCAAGCTTTTGACAACCACGTCTATGTTAATCAAGCATCAATGAAAATTGAAATTAAGTAAAAATCTAAAAACTGAAATTGAATTCACGATTGTACTTAGTGCACCCCCGCCTCTCCTCTGCTCCTCTCCGCTCCTCCGGACCCGTAAGATGGGCAAGTCCGGTAGGCGGATCCTCTCGGACGCCCAGATCTTCGCCGTCGACGCCGACGCTCGTCGGGCCCGTCAGCGTCCACCACACCGTCGACACCCATGATCAAGGACTTACGGAGGCCGTGCGGATCGATGAAGAGTACACACGACAGATTGAGTTGATGCTCGAGCGCTCGCTCTGCGACAGCGATCCACCGCGCGATAGCCACGTCAATGATGAGTGACCCTTCCCACCGCACCATCACTTCAAGGAGGAGCTAGCATCCTCGTCGCGCCATCGCGTCAAAATGGAGTCAACATCTCCACCACGGTGGCACGTGATACGTCTCCATTGTATCTACTTTTCAAACACGTTTTGCACTCTAATTTGAATGAAACTAACCTGGACCGACGTTGTTTTCAGCAGAATTACCATGGTGTTTTTTGTGCAGAAATAAAAGTTATCAGAATTGGACGAAACTTTTAGGACATTTTTTATGGAATATATAGAAAATGCTGGAGCCAAGACCCACTGGAGGTGGGCCACCTGCTTCCCACAAGGCACCAAGGTGCGCCCTGGTGGTTTGTGGAGCCCACGAGGCTACGCTGACCCTAATCTCAGCACTATAAATTCAGAATTCTCAAAAAAAGAAAAAGTTCCATCGCGTTTTACGATACGGAGGAGCCTCCACCTCCTGTTCTTCATCGGGAGGCCAGATCTGGAGTCCGTTCAGGGCTCTGGTGTAACATCCCAAATTTTCAAATCCTCGATAAATCCTAAGCAACTCAAGGACCCTCGGAGAGAGTTGGAGATTTTCTTAAATTTTCATATTTGATTTTCAAACGAGGATTGTGGTTTTAATTTTTTTCTCTCCGGAAAAATATTTCATTTTAAAAAAATAAACGAGAGGAGAAAATATGACTTCTCCAAAACAATTGAAATACTGGAGGAAAAATGTTAAAACCATTATTGGAAATTTAATTGGATTTTATTTGCAATTTTTATTGCATTAAAAATATTGCATATTTTCAAAATATTTATTTTGATTTAAAAAAATGTTCACCCTATTCTAGATTTTCTAACTAGACGGGGAAAATTTATTTCATATTTTTCTGATTTTTATTATTTTTCTACGCAATATTTTCCGCGGAACTTAAAAAAAAAAACTGCGCCCGCGCGCCGACTGGGCCAAAGGACCAGCCGACGGCCCAGCCCCGCCGCCCGTCGTCTCCGTCCCGGAGACGGGATCGCCGCCGAGTCCCGGCCGGCTACGCCGCCGCCCGGTGCCCCCTTCCCCAAGCTCGCACCCCCTCCCCTTTATATACTGTCGAGGAATTAACACGTCAGATGTCCTAGGTGTAAGGACTTAGTCGTGAGGCCAGCGCATCTATGTAGTAGCTTGAGAGGGGTTGATTGGAATGAGAGACGTAGGGCAGATCAACGCACAAGACAAGGGTTTAGACAGCTTCGGGCCCCGGGGAACATCATCCGGTAATAGCCCTACATGCTGTTTGTGGCTAGGTCTCATTATGGTCATGAGAGAGTCGCCGATAAGCCGGCTCTTTGTGTCTAACCCTAGAGATTGTTTCTTGTTGCTCTTCCCTCTTTGGGGTGCCCTGCCCCTCCTTATATAAGTTAGAGGGGCGGGTTACATGTGGAGTCCTAGTAGGACTAGGACTAGTCTATCTTCTCTTACAAGTTAATCACAAGTCCGGGTCTTGCTTCCTCGTAAAGGAAATATTCGTCATCCCTTTCCTTTTAATCCGGCCCATCATAACGTGAGCCGGCCTTCTGGGCTTTAGGCCTTGTTGTCCATCTGACCCGCCCGCCGAGTTACTAATGAGTCACCAAGATCGGCCAGGTTATCTGTGAATCGCCAAGCTCCGGGCGGGTTACTAGTGAGCCGCCAATTCCGGCCGGGTCATACCGCGGGGTATATCCCCGACATTAGCCCCCAGTTTAATTTGGATTTATCCATGTTAAACTAATCTGCAATATAAACACAAGAACAAATTTGACAGGTTGTGTTCCGGGTTAAATATTCTTTGTAAGCCGGCACTTGATCATCCTTAAGTCCTTGTCATCTTCTTTCTTGATATGTATCCATAATCTCATAGAAAATCTCTTTAGCATATATGTTCAAATTTTGCCAATGCAAAAAATCCAGATACTTCCTTTGAAAATCCGGGTCAACAGGCCAGCTTCAGAGTCAATTTGCTGACATTGGTCTCTTGTTGAGAAATATTGTAAGAGATAATCCACTTGAGTCGGCTTTCAATGCTCTGACTTGACAAAAATATTGATCTTCAAAATATTCAACTTATATTCAGCCGGCTTACAGATATAAAACTTGCCGGTTTATGAGTACCAAAATTGCCGGGTTATAAATAGATGATGCCAAGTCATAATTGTCACCGACGCCGGTTTATGATTTTTGCAGACACCAGGTCAATCTGATTTACTCAAAACTGAGAATTTGAAGATATTTCTCCCTTATATCCATATTACCTGTAGCCCCCAAGGGCCGGTTTAATCAGCATGAATAAGCCGGGACTTATCACCATGGCTTTAAATAAAATCCAGTTGTGTAGCCCCCAAGGGCCGGCTCATTACGATGTGATGATTCGGGTCTTCAATGAAGTGAGCAAAAGATGACTTTGCATTAGCCCCCAAGTGCCATGGTGCATGCTGGCAGTGACATGGGACTTGCATATTTTATGTAATCTCAACTTGAATAATGTAGCCCCCAAGTGCCGGGTTGTAAGCCTACAGCGACTCGGGACTATTCCTTTCATTGTAGAATAAATCATATCCATTGATAAAATAATAGCCATTGCGCCAAAGCGACTTTGAAAACCTCAATCATAATATTAGTTACTGATAACCATAATAAAAACCCAGCCATGCTGGCTTTTAAACATTTGAATAACTCGGTTTGAAACCTCAATCATTCAATATCATAGTGAAAATCGAGCCAAGTTTGACTATTTAAAGATTCAAATACCTTATCTGTTGACAAATAAATCCGGAGTTTAAATACCCGGCGACTCTTGGCCGATGGTGATTTATTACGCCTCCATTGTAAGCCGGAGTTTAAATACCCGGCGGTTTATAGCCTTTGAGAAAACCAAGAATTAACAACCCTTTTGAGACACCAATTTCAATCTTTGATGATGGGCTTGAACTTAATCATTTATGTAAGTCATAGCCCTGTAAATCCTGCACAGAGTTTAAACAACATATGCCCTGGCGACTTGACGTTAAAAACCAGGGTGGGTAATCACCCAAATGTAGTCTTATCCTGCACACAAGTAGATCACAAGATCCCTTGGCGGTTTACCGCAGGGCGGGTCATAATATCTCACATATAACCACTGTGATATTGATTTTGTACTGCCGGTTTACATGACCTGTGCAGTAAGGGTGATAACCCAATCCTTTAGAAGCCAATGCTTCCACATAGATTATGATTGTCATAAGGTGGCAATTTACCATTGAAAATCAAGCCGGGTTAAATAACAACACTTTAGATATGAAAAAGAGCTTCAAATAAAATCCAAAAATTGTTTGCAAAAAGAGACTTCAAAATTTTTGAGGCTTCTGATTCGAATACGATCAGAAAACCGTCCCAAAGGGGTTAAGCTAAGATTCGAATACGATCATATAGCCCCCAGTGGCTTTGGCGTTGCCGATCAAGAGGGTACCGACAGCTATGTTCTCTTTGGTTCGAATACGACCTATGTTTGAACAGGAAGCCCCCAAATGACCTTGAGAGTTGTTTAACGACGCTGATTCGAATACGATCCACGTCGGTTCCCAAAGGGGGTTGAGCTATGGTTCAAATATGACCAAGAAACTCCCCAATGAGCTCGGCAGTGTGCCGATCAAAAGGGTATCGACAGCTATGTTCTCTTTGGTTCGAATACGACCTATGTTTGAACAGGAAGCCCCCTACTGATCATGAGAATATTTAACGACTCTGATTCGAATACGATCAGGGTCACACCAAAAGGGTTAAGCTAAATTCAAATACGATCAGCTCCCAATGGTTATTAAAGCAGGGTACCTATATTTGAGTTGTGCTTTGTAACAGACTCTCTTTGGTCCCTTTAATTTTTCCTGAGAACTCGAACTTTGCGAGAGATAACCTTTTTTTGAACCGGAAATTTGTAAACCGGATATTAAGAGCTTCAAAGCTTTATAAGATATAAATTTACCTTGAGCCGGACGTTTGAACCGGATTTGAGAGCTTCAAAACTTTGCGGGAGAAAGATATCTCTTGAACCGGATTTTAAACGGAATCTTTATTTGAACCGGCAATTTTCTGACAGCTTTTAAAGTTTCATCAATATGGTAGCAGCCTCCGAAACCGGGTTATCATTCCCTCCAACGACCCGAGGTTCCCGAGTCATGTCACTGTAGCCCCCGAGTCTCAAGATGACTCGAGGAGTTGGCTTGAGATTCTCCATATTTACCCGTGATATAAACCGGCATAACTTGTATATCATTGGCGTTGATAACACGATGTGAACCCACAAAAGGTTGAAGCGACTGCGGCGGGTTATAAATGATCCCATATGAGCCGTGTCAACAACTCGGCCAATGGCTCCTTCCAACTGGTTGTTCGAAGTTAACCAAACTGTAGTGGCGGCGACTCGTACGCCTGCTCATTGAACCATCCAGTTTGTTGGAAGAAAACCGGGCTTCCCAAGTAGTGACTTGCTCATAATCAATAAACAACTCATCCAGATAAGTGCGGCCTGGTATGTTGATGTAGATCAGGCCACGAGAGACGGACGGTAAGGACGACCGTAACATCAGAGGCGGCACAGACAGATGAGTCGGCCGTGGCATTGTAAACCGGTGCGGACGGGTGAGTTGTCCTCCTTGTTGTAAGCCGGCGTGGTCGCGAGAGACGGCCACGGCGTGGTAAACCGGCACGGTCGTGAGAGACGGCCACGGCGTTGTAAGCCGGTGCGAGGGTCCGTTGAATAACGAAGACCACCTGTGCCAAAAGATGTTGGCGTGCCTCCATCTCTGATGTGTTTAGGTCGAAAATAATCCGCCCTGAAGTTGATGATCACTGGGTGAAACTGGAATCTTTCACGGGTGAATCGGCCGCGGGAGCAGACAGACGAACCGGCCGCGGCGTTGTAAGCCGGTTGCGGACGGGTGAATCAATCGCAGGTACGGTCCCGGCGAGTTGGTGTAGATCGAGCTGCACGAGCGGCGGCTTGCGCACACCCGTTCAACAGCAAGCAGGAGCAGACGCCAGTGCACGATGATACTAACGCAAACTCCACGGGCATATAGCATAGCACCACCTTTATAATGCATCACTGATTTGTCTCTCGAATGACTGATGACCTGTAGATAATTTTCCAACACAGTTGCTGACCACTTTGACCCCTTTTTTTTCAAATAATCTCTCTCAGTGTCCACTACAGTGAATGTAATTGGGACACATCACCTTATTTGTCAACTGAAGAAACAGTCAATAATTTCCTTTGTTTATTCCGTTTTGCAGATACTGCATCCAGGAAAAGGAATGGTCTGGCTCGGGCGAGTCAACACGCAGCTGTGGGGGCGCTCACGGGCAGGGCCACGGCGGAGGCGGTAGGAGCAGCGGGGCTCTCCGGCGGCTCACCGGGGCTGGTCGAGGCTTGAAGCCTGCTCGGGCGGGGGCGCTCGGCGGCTCCGGACGTGGCCAACCCAACGCGCAGGCGGAGGCCGGCCCATCGCGTGGTGGTGGAGGCGAGGCTCAGCCGCGGGCGCGTGGCTGTGCAGCCGTGGAAGTGGAGCATCAGAGGCTGCTGCAGGAAGGAGCAGGCATGGCGACCCGGCGACCGGCGCGACAGCGGCGGAAACCATCCGAGGCCCAAACGGAGACAGGGCGGCTCAAGCCGGGTGCAGCAGCAGAGAGGCCCTTGCGAGGCGAGCCCGCGTCCATCCCCATCTTCCGGGTCACGGTTGGCGAGTCACGGTAGATGCGCCCTACGGCTCCCTGACGGCGGCTCACTGTCGGCATGTTACGGCAGCAGATCACCCGGAGGCGAAAATACAGAGGTGACGATGGTGACTTGACAACACAGGGGCGAACTCCGGCGGCGGCGACTCAGTGCGCGTCACAGCAGCGGCAGAGTCCTCAAGTCTGGGTCGATGGAGGCGATTCGCAAGCAGAAGTGGCGACTCGCGGGGGCGCCGTAGTAGCTGCGGACGCGACGACGATGACCCGGTGTCTTGAGAAGGAGTCACGGGTCGACCGCCGGCGGGGCACAGCGACACGCGAGCTGGAGGTGGAAGCACCGGCGACTTGGCAAAGCGGTCCATGGCGACGGTTTTGCCGACGTTAGGGCCTGCCTGCGGCAGCTCGAGGTGTGGGGAGGCCCAGGCGATGGTTGAGACCACGCGGCGGCGACTTGGCGGCGATTCGGCGAGGCGCTCGGCGGTGACCTAGCGGCGTTTTGGCGAGTCCGCTCCATGGTGACCCGGCGGCGATTTGCAGGCGGGGAGGTTGATGAGGATGCGACGGCGGCGACCGGTCGTGACCCAGCGGTGCAGAATCACGCGAGGCGGCGCAGGAGATGAAGACGACAGCGACTAGCAGCAGTGTGTGGGGGCAAAGTGACCCGGAGCCGAGGGGGTTTGAAGGAATAGCAGCAGCAGAGGCGCTTCGAAGCTGCAGCGATGACCCAGAAACAGAGGCCAAGCGGTGGTCGAACCGGCCGTCGATCCACGGCAGCAGCCCGGAGGCAGGGCCAGGGTAGCTCGGCGAAGCAGCAAAAAACGGCAAGGCGCCGTTTGACGAAGGGCCCCCAGTAGCAGCTCAAACCAATAGGGGCACGACGCGGCGGCTCAGGGCCACGGGTGCGAGCTCGCGTGAGGGCGGCTCAAGGCGGGACGGCAGTGGATGGGCCCTCGGACAGCGGCGGCTCGGTGCCGGGGGGCGAGCTTAACGGCTGACGGGGTGGCTCAATGGCGCCGCAACCCGGTGGCGAACCAAAGCCAGGGGCCGGAACCGGCCGGAGCGGCGGTGGTTACTTTGGCGACTTGGTGATGCATGGGCGGCTCGGCCCGGGAACAATAGCTTGGTGATGCCGGGGCGGCAGGTCGGCAATGGTTCAGACACGACTAGGGAGGAACGAGACCGAGGCGACGGCGGCCGGGGCGGCTCACAGACCGAAACGGCGTCTCAGTAGAGATGCATTGGAGACCGACGCGGAGTCCGGACCAGCCACGGGTCGTGGTCAAACTTTGGAAATTTTTGCCTTTGCTCCTTGGCGTTACCTTACTAACCTTCTCTTCCCTTCTCTGATTTAGTTTTGTTGCTGTGGGGTCACCGCGTGATTGTGTTGGGACACGGGCACAGAACATGCTTGATGGAAAATCCAGTCCAACACGTGGCTGTTCCAAGAATTTTAATCTCACTTTGGATCGGATCACCTGTCCGTTTTCGTCGACTCGGCGGCTTCGCCGGCGGCGTATCTGATCTGCAACCCAATTGGCTTTGACCTCTGTTGATTTTCCAGCACAACTGATGTCAGCCGGCGAAAAAGTTCTAATTTTGATCTAGCAAACTCATAATTGATGTAGATCCTTCCAAAACCGGATTTCCTTCATCCGAACAACTGCGAACTTCTCAAATCCTGGAAAATCCCTTCAAGAACTCGACACCACCATATGCGGGCCCCACGGTGGGCGCCAACTGTCGAGGAATTAACACGTCAGATGTCCTAGGTGTAAGGACTTAGTCGTGAGGCCAGCGCATCTATGTAGTAGCTTGAGAGGGGTTGATTGGAATGAGAGACGTAGGGCAGATCAACGCACAAGACAAGGGTTTAGACAGCTTCGGGTCCCGGGGAACATCATCCGGTAATAGCCCTACATGCTGTTTGTGGCTAGGTCTCATTATGGTCATGAGAGAGTCGCCAGTAAGCCGGCTCTTTGTGTCTAACCCTAGAGATTGTTTCTTGTTGCTCTTCCCTCTTTGGGGTGCCCTGCCCCTCCTTATATAAGTTAGAGGGGCGGGTTACATGTGGAGTCCTAGTAGGACTAGGACTAGTCTATCTTCTCTTACAAGTTAATCACAAGTCCGGGTCTTGCTTCCTCGTAAAGGAAATATTCGTCATCCCTTTCCTTTTAATCCGGCCCATCATAACGTGAGCCGGCCTTCTGGGCTTTAGGCCTTGTTGTCCATCTGACCCGCCCGCCGAGTTACTAATGAGTCACCAAGATCGGCCAGGTTATCTGTGAATCGCCAAGCTCCGGGCGGGTTACTAGTGAGCCGCCAATTCCGGCCGGGTCATACCGCGGGGTATATCCCCGACATATACCCCTCAACCCCCCCTCTCTCTCATCTAGCCGCCGCCGCCGTCGCCTTGACCGCCGCCGTCGCCTTGCCGCCGCCGCCCGCACTCGGGAGCCGCCACCGCCGCCGGTTGCCACCGCCGGAGCCGCCCCCTCGCCCCCGAGCCCTCGCCGCCCCTCGCCCCGAGAGCCGGAGCCCCGCCGGAACCCCCGCTCCGACGAGGTACTGCCGCCGCCCGTTCTTCGCCGGTTTTATTTAAAAAAAACCTAGATTGGTTTTTTTTCGGTTTTATTATTTTGCGAGCGTTCACCGAACCGTTCGTTTTAACGAACGCGTCCCTCGGTTTTTCTCTGTTAACGAACGTCCGTTATTTAACCGTTCGTCCGTTTTTCTTTTTCGTCGGATTTTCTCGTTATTTTCTCAGATTCGATTTCTGATCGAATCTTCGATTCTGTTTAACTTCTCGCTCGTTTATCGGAATCAGGCGATTCAAGCGCCTAGAGTTTCGTCTCGAAATTCTCTTTCCGTTTAACCTACTCAAACAAGTTTTTTGCTACAGTAAAATTTGACCTAGATCCAGATTAGCAAACGAAGTTTCTTTCTTTCGCCGTTTGACTTTCGTTGCTTCTTTCGAGTTGTTTCTTTTTGCAAACCGGAGTTCTTAAGTTGAACTTTCTGGTTGGATCTTTCATTCGAGTTTTACCTGTGCATTATATGAGTACTGATTGTATGCTTGTTTGTTTGCGATAGAGTACCCGGAGTGTGCCGCTTGTTACTTCGAATCGCTAGGTTTTGCGGATCGTCAGCAAGGCAAGTAACACTTTGATCATATCCCGTTCATACCCAGTTTTATTGCATTAGATCTATTTCATCAAACACATTGCATGATTAGGATCTAATTAAATTGTGGGTACTGGGAAGTAGTTGAGGTAGTACCTATTACCTGTTTTCTTATCAAACCCTTGGGAGTTACTTCTACGTTGCTTTTATTATTGCCATGCTATGCTCGTAGACGTGGATTTGGGTTTGAGTGATATTCATGACATATGTGAGATGTTTATTAATGGTTCAACTTAAGGTGGCAACTAAAACTCACATCTGGGTGGATTGAGGCACCTGGAGAACCCAGTGTTGTCTGTTTGTATAAGGTCCGCCACCTAGGCTCAAAGGGATCATAAGATTATTCATGCTAGAAACTTCCGTGTGCAGCCACAAGCTATTATGGGCTCTAGCATAGCTGAGTAGGTTACAGGATCTCTTGAAGAGGTGGACTAGCAGATGTAGGGGAAAGTAGGTGTACCGGTCCATCCAGAGTAAAGAGTGATTGTTTCTGAAAGACTGTGTCTCGGTCATCCGTTTCTCAAACATCATGCAGTGCGAGAATCAAGCGGAGGCGATCGAGTCTTGTGGGGAAAAGTGCGCAAACCTCTGCAGAGTGTACAAACTGATCATGATTAGCCGTGTCCCCGGTTATGGACAACTTGAGTATCTAGTACCTGGATTATCATTTGAATCTCATCACCGTGATACTTATAATTAATTTTGTTGGGGTAATGATGACACTTAATTGGGATTGAGTTGGAGGTACCTTCTCAATGTTTCAACCACCATGATAGTTAAATAAAATTTATTCCTTTGAAGTAGGGAAATTTGGCTTTTCGCAAAACTGTAACCATAGAGCTTTCCACCAGCCATAAATGCATGTAGTATAGCATTGTTATTGTTCATTGTTCTCTATGTGTTACATTGCCAGCATATTCTATGTGCTGACCCGTTTCGGGCTGCAACGTTTCATGTTGCAGACTTTTCAGACGACGAGTAAGGTGCCTTAGGGTGGTCTTATACTCAGTGATGCCGCTGGAGTTGATGGACTCACTTATCTTCCAAGTCTTCCGCTGTTATCGTTATTAGATGGCCTTCTGCCATGTTTATCATACTTAATCTCTTCGCCAGTGCGGATTGCCTACAAGTGAGGAACATGATAGCCCTGAGGAATTTGATACTCAGATATCCGACTGTTGCTGCGCTACGCGTCAGCTATCCCAAAATATCTACCCACCTAACGGTCATATCATTGAAGGGCATTTATGCCTTATCATGTCGGGCTGCTCCCTAGGCTATAAATAGCCGCCCCTACAGCCACTAGCTAGTTGGCTGCTGTCGGTGTCAAAACTGGCGGATCTCGAGTAGGGGGTCCCGAACTGTGCGTCTAAGGTCGATGGTAACAGGAGACAGGCGACACGATGTTTACCCAGGTTCGGGCCCTCTCTATGGAGGTAATACCTTACTTCCTGCTTGATTGATCTTGATGGATATGAGTATTACAAGAGTTGATCTACCTCGAGATCGTAATGGCTAAACCCTAGAAGTCTAGCCTGTATGACTATGGTAATGAGTATATCCCTTTCCGGACTAAGTCCTCCGGTTTATATAGACACCGGGAGGATCTAGGGTTACACAAGGTCGATTACAAAGAAAGGAATCTACATATCCGGTCGCCAAGCTTGCCTTCCACGCCAAGGAGAGTCCCATCCGGACACGAGTGCAGTCTTCGATCTTCGTATCTTCACAGCCCATCAGTCCGGCCCATGGCTAGCAGGCCGGACGCCCGAGGACCCCTTAGTCCAGGCCTCCCTCAGTAGCCCCCGAACCAGGCTTCAATGACGAGGTGTTTGGCACGCAGATTGTCTTCGGCATTGCAAGGCGGGTTCTCCCTCCGACGGCTTCCAAGTAATGTATTCGGCTTTTAATTGAATGCCGCATCCCTCGGCTTCTGTGTATCTATGACTTCATCTTCCACGTGTCGGGCGAATGCGGACAGTTAGGGTATTTTTTGCAAATAACATCCTAGCCATGCCAGAAAGAGCGTCTATTTATAGAGATTGGATCTCAGATCCATTCGGCACCACGCGGAGAAAATCCTCAAAGACTGCTAGGAAAGACCATTCCAACATGGATAACATTCCCAGCTCCTCTTACCGTTCCAACCTAGAGAGAGGCGAGTGGGAGAGGTGCTCTGTGTCCCACAGCCAATTGGAGAAGTTGCAAACGCAGGGATTCCTCCCTCCTGCAGATCTGGTCCCTGTTCGAGCAAGATTGGCCTCCTTCAATGGCAAAACCCAGGCGGAGGATTTCCCCAATCCGTCTGCGGGAGAACGAGTGTGCTTCGTCCCCTATCTGCTGAGGGGCGTGGTATTCCAATTCACCCATTCCTCCGAGGGCTTCTGGAGTATTATGGCCTCTAGTTGCACAATTTTACCCCAGCCTCCGTCCTGCATATCGCAGGCTACGTCGCCTTATGCGAACTATTCCTGGGTTGTGAGGCCCATTTTGATCTGTGGAGAAAGTTGTTTTGCCTTGTCCCACGCAACCACGAGGGATCGATATTTGAAGTGGGCGGGGCCGAAATATGGTGTATTGCTGAGACCGGATACCTATACGGCACACCGAAGAAAGCTTCCGAGTAGTGGACCTCCGAGTGGTTCTACATTGATGACGTCGTACTTCTAGATCCAGTCTGGAGAGGTCTCCCAGAGTTTGCGAGTGTTCCTATGAAGAAGCGCCACAGTTGGCGCCCTCAGAGCCTCGAGGAGGAATATAGTGCGGAAGTTCGCCAACTCCTGAGCAAGATCAGGACACTTGCCCAGTCCAGGTATACAATAGTCGAAGTGATGGCGACCTCCATAGTACGGGGAGTTCAGCCACTCCAATACAGAGGACTTCCCATGTGGAATTACAATGGGGAAGATGACACCTCCCGCTGCGGCAGGAAAGGTCCAGACACCCCTGCCGCCCTAGCCAAAATATTGGCCGAACTGTTCAAAGGTGATGAAGAGGAGTTCCTGCGCATCACGCACAGAGAAGGATAGTCCATGTACAATCCTCCTAGCTGGGTGAGCCCCCAACTTTTTTGCTCCACTCATTCCTCTCCCTGAGCTTTATTAACCCGTCCATTTATAACAGCACTGGCGAAAGACTTCCGAGGGGCTTTACAGCCCCGCCCCGCAGCCCGAGGGCCACAATCGGGACCTTGACCCCGGATTCGAAGAGGATCCGGATATATTTGTGGTGCTGGAGAATGGGACATTTTACCAAACGATCTATGACGGCACAGAGGTGGCCATCGTCGCCGACTATCCCGGTCTTCTCCCTGCTTCTCATGTAAGGAATTAGGAGACACTTTGTCTGAGAGGGCTTTCGCATTCTTTTCTTGCTCACCGCGGCATCCTGTGCTCAAAAGGGGAGGCGTTCGGCGCGTCGGGCTGCCACAGGGGCGTCTCCGAAGAGAGGGGCTCCCGCGCCGGGCAGGCCTTTGAAGAGGAAGGCAAACAGAGACATGGTTGGGCCTTCCTTGAAGAGGTATGGGTCTGCAACTATGCTCTTTTTAGCAGTCGCGTCCAACCATGACTCATATGTTCATTTTGTATCCGAAAAAAGGTTCGCCAGACTGTGTCCAGGGGTCCGGGCAGTAATACTCCGAGCAGCCAGGATCCAGCCCCAGCCGAGGGGACGGGGGCCGATATGGGAGTGACGCCGGACTGTCCTTCGGCCGAGGGCTCGGAAAATATGTCCGTCACCAACTCGGAAGTGGAGAGCGCCATGAATCCTTGGCGCTGGAGGGCCATTTTATGAGACCCCCGCTATTCGAAAGAGGCGTTTGATGCCTTCAGCTCGGCTGACGCATACATCTGAGCTGCTCGAGATGGGCTTGGTAGAGCCACAAAGCAGCACTTAACGGATGTGCGGGTAAGGTTTATTTTGTCCGAAAAGGATAAGCACGTGCTAGTAGCCCCCGAGACTGAAAGCAGTTGGCACAAGTGATTTAAGGATCGATGTATAACCAGGTTCTGACGGAGCGGAACAACCTGCTAGCTCAAGAGCTGGAGCAGTGTCGGACACAGCTAAATGCTTCTACCGCCGAACTAAAAGAGTCCAAGAAGGCATCTTCTGGTAAGGATCCCCTCCATCAAGGAATAACAATTATACAGTAGCTGTGCTAACACTATTGCTTATCTCATAATAGGATCATCAGGTCAACTAGAAGAGAAGTTGAAAACCGCTCAAGCGGGAGAGAAAGAGGCAAAAAGACTACACGCCGTAGGCGAGCGTATCCTGGCCCGAGTCAGAGAGGAGAAAAACAAAATCCAGGACTCAAACACCAAACTGGGCGAAGAACTGAAAGATGTGCGGGCCCAGCTAGCCGACTTCGTGAAGGAGAATAAAAAGCTGCGAGGCGGCATATTTAGTACGTACCTGGATCTTACCTTATAACAATTTGGAGGTAAAAGTAGCTGATATAGCTATGATTGCAGGTATGTTGACGGGCCGTCCCGAAAAGGAGGTGTCCGGATCATCAAGTGATCTCCTGCAAGGGCTATCGCAGTTGCACGAGCAAGCTCGGCAGGCAATGCGGAGTGTAGCCAAGGCCTTATGGCTATCCGACTCCCCTCCAGGGAGTATGGAGAAGCTTGTAGAGCTGTTCAAGGGAGCGCGGCGGCGTATCCGACTATGGAAGATATCGGCTTGCCGAGAGGGTGTGCGAGAGGCCTGGGCCATGGTAAAAACACGATATACCAAGCTGGATCCAAATCACATGGCCCAGGTTGGACCGCTAGGGTCAAATGGGGAAGAAATTCCCGTTAGTTTAGTATATGGCCAAGTAGAGGTGGCTGCTAGATACTCCCAACAGGATTGTAAATTAGACCGCCTGTTGGACGGTATAGAGGAGGAAGTTTTTAAGTCCTAAGTGACTATGTATTTTTCCTTCTAGCTGGATTGTAAAACGATTGTCGGCAGACCTTTTCGCTTCGATCTCTCGACCCGAAGGTGCGGAGTGTTTCCGAATACCTGAACGGCAAAATAAACCGGGGTATGCATGGAAACCAGGCGTAGGGGTCATAGTTGCTTGAATAGACAATTATCCGGCTAGTTATGTTATATTACATTAAGAGTGTAAGAAACATCTTCCAGAGAGAATAGTTCCATTAAGGGTTCCTTTCCCTGGGCGTGCATGCATCGATGTGCATGTCCGAACTGTGATGAAGAAATCACAATGTGTATAGCTTCTGGGGGTTCACGATGGGACGAATTCAAAAACATCTTTAGTTCACCGACCGAATATTCCCTTAAGAACGCTAGCTTTCGGCTTCACCCAGTCTGAGGTACACATCCGGATGACCCGGCAGTAACAATCGCAGAGGTGCTCCCTTTATGCCCTAGCTGAACTAACAGGAACGTAGGGCATAAGCACAGGAGCCAGGCAACCCAGCTTGGCCAAAATTTAAGTCATATCGATGCATATAATGGCGAAGAAAAGGTACATATGAGAGAAAACGCATATGTGAAGAGCTTGATGCTCGGAAAATAACAATAGCAAGCTTCTGTCCAAGAAGCCCCCAGGTATAATAGACGTACATACTTCAAGATGTATGCGTCGGGGGTGTATGGTCTAACCGCACGAAAGCTTTTAAAGCTAAAAAGAAAAAACGAAAAGAGAGAGAAAAAATGACGGAAACAATAGGGGGAAGGAGACGAACAAAGATTTCCGCGCTAGGCATAGAATCTTCGGAGTCTGGCCGCGTTCCAGGGGTTCGGCTCTACTCGATTGTCTGACGCATCACGCATGCGGTACGCCCCTGCGGTGAGAACTTCGTCGATGATGAAGGGACCCTCCCACTTGGGCTTGAGTTTGTCCTTTTTCTTCTCTGGCAGGCGTAGAACAAGTTCGCCAACGTTGTAAGTTTTGGCCCGCGCCTCTCTGCTTTGATACCTGCGAGCCTGCTGTTGATAAAATGCGGAACGGGCTTTTGCAACGTCGCACTCCTCCTCCAGGGCATCTAAGCTGTCCTGCCGATCGAGCTCGGCCTCTCTCTCTTCGTACATGCGCACTCGAGGTGAGTCATGAATAATGTCACAGGGTAGTACTTCCTTTGCGCCGTACACCATGAAGAAAGGTGTGTATCCGGTAGTGCGATTGGGCGTGGTTCGCAGCCCCCAGAGTACGGAGTCGAGCTCCTCAACCCAGTGCTTGTCTGACTCTTTCAAAGACCACACTAGTCTAGGCTTAATGCCGCTCATAATAAGACCATTGGCTCTTTCCACTTGACCATTTATTTGTGGATGATATACAGAGGCGTAATCGAGCTTGATGCCCAGATTAGCGCACCAGGTTTTCACTTCGTCGGCTGTGAAATTGGAGCCGTTATTAGTGATGATGCTGTGCGGAACACCATAACGGTGTACGACGCCAGATATAAAGTCTATTACTGGCCCGAACTCGGCCATTTTAACTGGTTTAGCCTCTATCCACTTGGTGAATTTATCCACCATGACTAGCAAATAGTTTTTCTTATGGCTTCCTCCTTTAAGGGGTCCAACCATATCCAGTCCCCAGACCGCAAAAGGCCAAGTGATGGGGATTGTTTGTAGGGCGGGCGGGGCATATGGCTTTGGTTGGCGAAGAGTTGGCATCCAACGCAATGTTGGACAAGGTCCTGTGCATCCGCTCGGGCCGTCGGCCAATAGAATCATGTACGGAAGGCCTTGCTAACAAGGGCCCGAGCTGCGGCGTGGTGCCCGCCGAGACCGGCATGAATCTCAGCCAGGAGCTGCCGCCCCTCCTCCTCCTCCTCGGAGATACATCTTTGAAGGACTCCGGTAGCGCTTTTCTTATAGAGCTCTCCGTCGTGAACCTTGTAGGCCTTCGAACGCCGGACAACGCGGCGGGCCTCATTCTGGTCCTCAGGAAGCTCCTTCCTGTTAAGGTAGGCTAGGAAGGGTTCGGTCCATGGGGCAATGCCTACCATGATGAGATGCACCGACGGTGTTATTTTGGTGGCTGAGCCTCCGATGATGTTGGTGTTTTCGGAATCTGGGGTTATATTCGGATCCGGACTAGTGTTGCCGTTTTTCCCCCTACCACACCAAGGATGGCTTAAAAAGCCTTTCCAGAAAGATATTAGGCGGGACGGGGTCGCGCTTAGCGCTGATACGAGCAAGAACGTCCGCTGCTTGATTGCTTTCTCGAGCCATATGATGGAACTCAAGCCCCTCGAACCGGGCCAACATTTTTATGACGGCATTACGATACCATCTTCGGATCTTTGGCGTCGAAGTCTCCCTTTATTTGAGATATTGCAAGGTTTGAGTCCCTGCGCACTTCTAGGCGTTGTATGCCCATGGAGACAGCCATCCGGAGACCATGCAATAAGGCCTCGTATTGGGCTGCATTGTTGGAGTCTGTGTATAGTATTTGGAGTACGTACTGAACGACGTCTCCAGTAGGTGACGTTAAAAAGACGCCCGCCCCTAGCCCGCCATCATTTTGGATCCATCGAAATACATAACCCAATTGTAATATGTGCCATACTCTTTAGGGAGTTCGGCCTCTGTCCATTCGGCGACAAAGTCAGCCAGTACTTGGGATTTAATAGCTCGACGTGGTTTGTATGTAATATCAAATGGAAGGAGCTCAATGGCCCATTTGGCAATCCGACCCGTGGCATCGCGGTTGTTTATAATGTCATTGAGTGGAACGTCGGAAGCCACCGTGATCCAACACTCCTGGAAGTAGTGAAGGAGCTTTCAGGATGCCATGAAGACCGCGTATCCTATCTTTTGATAATGGGGGTACTGGGATTCGCATGGTGTAAGGACAGTGGATACGTAGTATACTGGTTTCTGAAGCGGGAATTTGTGTCCGTCCTGTTCTCGTTCAACGACGAGCACGGCGCTCACCACCTGATGTGTTGCCGATATGTATAATAACATCGGTTCGCAAACGTTTCGCGCAGCCAGGATTGGGTGGCTCACAAGAAGAGTTTTTATTTCCTCCAGTCCGGCTGTTGCCGCGTCCGTCCACTCGAAGTGATCGGTTCGCCGTAGAAGACGATAGAGTGGCAGTGCCTTTTCTCCCAATCTGGAGATAAAGCGGCTTAGAGCTGCCACGCAACCCGCGAGCTTTTGGACTTGTTTAAGGTCTGTTGGCATAGCCAATTGTGACAGAGCTCGGATTTTGGCTGGATTTGCTTCAATTCCTCTGTTGGAAACGATGAAGCCCAGCAGTTTTCCAGCGGGGACGCCGAAAATGCACTTTTCCGGATTGAGCTTAATGTCATACGCGCGGAGGTTATCAAATGTGAGACATAAATTGTCTATTAGTGTTTCGACGCGCTTAGTCTTGATGACGACATCGTCCACATAAGCTTCAACTGTCTTGTCGATCTGTTTCTCCAGGCATGTTTGAATCATACGTTGGTATGTGGCGCCGGCGTTCTTGAGCCCGAAGGGCATGGTGTTGAAGCAGAATGGCCCATATGGGGTAATGAATGCTGTTGCAGCTTGATTGGACTCCTTCATTTTTATTTGATGGTATCCGGAATATGCATCGAGGAAACACAGTGAGTCGTGTCCTGCGGTAGCATCAATGATTTGATCAATGCGGGGGAGGGGGAAGGGATCCTTGGGGCAAGCCTTATTGAGGTCTTTAAAATCGACGCATAACCGCCAGGATTTGTCCTTCTTTGGTACCATCACCAGGTTTGCCAGCCAGTAAGGATGTTTTATTTCTCTGATGAATCCGGCCTCAATTAGCTTGGCCAGCTCCTCCCGCATATCTTGGCGTTTGGGCTCGGAAAAGCACCGTAGTGCTTGTTTGATTGGTTTGTATCCCTTTAGGATGTTAAGGCTATGTTCGGCCAACTCACGTGGGATTCAAGGCATGTCAGAAGGGTGCCAGGCGAATATATCCTAGTTTTCGCGAAGGAAATCCCTTAGTGCGGCGTCGACCGTTGGGTCAAGTTGTGCTCCAATAGATGCTGTCTTCTTGGGGTCCGTTGGGTGGACCTGGAATTTGACTATTTCTTCTGCCGGTTTGAAGGAGGTGGATTTGGGTCGTTTGTCTAAGATCACATCGTCCCTATCCACCGTGGAGCGCAGTGCGGTTAATTCTTCGGCCACGAGGGCTTCGGATAATGCCTCAAGGGCCAGGGATGCGGTTTTGTTTTCGGCGCGGAGTGCTATGTCCGGAACACTAACAAGAGTGATTATGCCGTTTGGTCCGGGCATTTTGAGCTTCATATACCCGTAATGAGGTATAGCTTGGAAGCGTGTAAAAGCATCCCGCCCCAACAGGGCGTGGTATCCGCTGCTGAAAGGAGCCACTTGGAAGGTGATCTCTTCAGACCGATAATTCTCCGGCGTGCCGAATACCATGTCAAGTGTGATTTTTCCCGCACACCGCGCCTCCCGACTGGGAATGATTCCTCGGAAGGTCGTGCTGCTTTGCTTAATGCGGCTCCTGTCTATTTCCATTTTGTGGAGTGTATCCTCATAGATGAGGTTTAGTCCACTGCCACCGTCCATGAGGACCTTGGTGAGTCGAAAGCCGTCCACGATGGGACTGAGGACTAAAGCGACCGGTGCTCGGACTGTCGTGTATTTTTGTTCGTCGCCGACATTAAAGGTTATAGCCGTGTCGTTCCAAGGGTTTACTGTGGTGATTTGACAGACTTCGGTAAGGCCGCGAAGTGCCCTTTTGCGCTTATTGTTTGAAGCGAATGTCTCAAAGACCGTCAGTACTCTGGGGTCGTCGTCTTCTGGAGGGTGTTGCTTTGGGGTGTTTTTGGTAAGGATGTTCTCGCTGCTTTTGGCTACCTGCCGAAGTATCCAACATGCTCTAAGGCTGTGGGTTGGTATGGTATGCGGTGTTGTGTGTATTTTGCATGAGCCATCGAGCCATCCCTCCAGAACGGTTCCACGCCGCGTAATGGGATTGTATTTCTTGGCTATTGGACTGGGCGCGTCACGGGGATGCGCCCTTTTCGCCTGGACCAGTGGTTGAGTTGGGAGCGATGGCTCCCAACAAGCTGCCTGATCCCTCCAGGCGCTTTCCATTGCGCTGTACTTCTGTATGATAGTTTCCAAGTCAGCGAAGTGTAGTATGTGGCGGCGATTAATGGCGTTGAGGACTCCTTCGTTCAGGCAATTGTTGCGGAACGCTGATATCGCGTCCTTGACAAGGAGGAATCTGGCCCAGAAGTGGTGGACCATTTCCTGAGACTGATGTTGTATGCTCGTGAGAGCGCTTATGTCTGGGTGGGTGGGTGGAATTGGATCTGGACCCTGACCCGATCGATGATCCGGAGTATGAAGTTTTTCCAGACTTAATAGTCCAGGCTCCGGAGTATCTTTTGGTTGCCTTTGCCCACCATCCGATTCTATGTTCGGAAGGCCGGTCACCTCCTTTTGCGGGTGGGTATCCGGCTCTGTAGGGTCGGCGATCCGGATGTAGTCCGTCTTCAGTATAGGGGAAGAGTCGCCGTCTTGCTCCTCTACTACCGCTATCTGGTGGGTGATCGGTGGAGATTTGATTTCTCTTTGGTCGGGTTTAAGCCCGATCCGATCGTAATCTGTGGCGATTCCCAGGGCGGCGATACGATCAAGGAGCTCGTTTAAAGATGAAAACTCCGGCGGATCCATCTGCTTGGACTGTTTGGGGTCTATACGAAGAGGATTTTCGATGGCCTGAGAGGTCATCGTCGGCTTAACGGCCGAATGGGCAGTCATGGTAAAGCTGCCCAACCGGAGGGTTTGGCCTGGGGCCAGTTCTCCTCCGGTAGTGATATTGTCTTTAAGGACGAGGCGAGTCATCGATCCTGTTGTCGACGGCACAGTGGAACTTTCAATGAAAGCACCAATGTCGGTGTCAAAACCGGCGGATCTCGGGTAGGGGGTCCCGAACTATGCGTCTAAGGTCGATGGTAACAGGAGACAGGGGACACGATGTTTACCCAGGTTCGGGCCCTCTCTATGGAGGTAATACCCTACTTCCTGCTTGATTGATCTTGATGGATATGAGTATTACAAGAGTTGATCTACCTCGAGATCGTAATGGCTAAACCCTAAAATCTAGCCTGTATGACTATGGTAATGAGTATATCCCTTTCCGGACTAAGTCCTCCGGTTTATATAGACACTGGGAGGATCTAGGGTTACACAAGGTCGGTTACAAAGAAAGGAATCTACATATCCGGTCACCAAGCTTGCCTTCCACGCCAAGGAGAGTCCCATCCGGACATGAGCGCAGTCTTCGATCTTCGTATCTTCACAGCCCATCAGTCCGGCCCATGGCTAGCAGGCCGGACGCTTGAGGACCCCTTAGTCCAGGACTCCCTCAGCTGCTCCGAGAGAAACTGACACTTGTCATTGAGAGCGTCCCATCCTCCGAGGACTTTGAGCGAAAATCATCAAGTGAGGAAAACCCAAACCCAAACACCTACAAACCCAAAGTGATTGAGAATCACTGAAGAGATTGTTCTGTGTGGAACTGATGCTTGTTACTTTTGAGGACTGTGCGTCCTCCAAACGGTTAGTGTCATGGTCTAGAGCATCCAAGAGGAAATTGTGGACCACCGAGTGACAGAGTCTGTGAAGGTTTGGAAGTCACCTGAAGACTTACCATGAGTGATTGGGCGAGATCTGTGTGACCTTAGCTCAAGGAGAATATGGTGAGGACTGTGTGTCCTTCGGTTTAAATACCTAGCCGCTCCAACCAGACGTACGACTGTCAGACCTGTAGGAACTGGTCTACCAAATCATCGTCTTCATCGAGCTACTGGTTCTATTTCCTCAACCCTTTCATTTCCTCATTCATATACTGTTGTACTTGATCGTTACTGTTTGAAGACTTTGCTTTGACTTTCTCAATTTCTCAATCCTATTTCTTCAGTCAGTTTGCCTTCAGCCTGCTTATCCTGTGTTTACGCTACTTGTACTCTTTGCTTGTTTTCATTTCATCATGATGACTATGCTACTGCTCTGTTATGCTTGCATTTGAGTAGTTATTCCGCTACTAGTCGTTCGTGACTTAGGAATTTCCTCACCTTGAAATTCCTTAGTGGCGAATTTGTAAAAATCGCCTATTCACCCCCCTCTAGTCGATATAATGCACTTCCAGTAAGAGGCCTAGAAATTTTAGAGAAGTCTTTAATAAACCTCCTATAGAAACCAGCATGACCAAGGAAACTACAAATACCTTTAATATCTTTAGGACATGGCATTTTCTCAATTGCATCAACTTTAGCTTTATCCACCTCAATACGTCGTTCAGAAATTTTATGCCCCAAGACAATACCTTCATTAACCATAAAATGGCACTTCTCCCAATTCAAGACAAGATTAGTTTGTTCACATGTCCACAAAACTCGATCAAGGTTGCTTAAGCAATCATCAAAAGAAGTTCCCTAAACGGAAACATTATCCATGAAAACCTCAACAATCTTTTCACAAAAATCAGAGAATATAGTAGTCATACATCTTTGAAAGGTAGCAGGTGCATTGCATAAACCAAAAGGCATACGTCTATAAGCATAGCTTCCAAAAGGACAAGTAAAAGTGGGTTTCTCTTGATCAGGCTGTGAAACGGGTATTTGAGAGAAACCAGAATATCCATCAAGAAAACAAAAGTGTGTGTGCTTAGATAATCTTTCTAGCATCTAATCAATAAAAGGCAGAGGGTAATGACCCTTTCTAGTAGCTTTATTTAATTTTCTAAAATCAATTACCATTCTATGGCCAGTAACAATTCTTTGTGGAATGAGTTCATTTTTATCATTAGGAACAACAGTAATACCTCCCTTCTTAGGGATACATTATACTTGCTTCCAGAAGCTTTAGTATTTCAGTTCTTACCACTTCTTTCATTTTAGGATTCAAACGTCGTTGGTGATCAACAACGGGTTTAGCATCAGGTTCCATATTAATCTTGTGCTGACATAGAGTGGGACTAATGCCCTTAAGATCATCAAGAGTATATCCAATAGTAGCTCGGTGCTTCTTCAGAATTTTTAATAATCTTTCTTCTTCATGTTCTGAAAGGTTAGCACTAATAATAACAAGATATATCTTTTTCTCATCAAGACAAGCATACTTCAAAGTGTCTCACATTGTTTTCATTCAAACACAGGATCACCTTTAGGTGGAGGAGGTCTTCCTAGAGTTTCAATAGGCAAATTGTGTTTAAGCAGAGGTTGTTGTTCAATAATAAATTTTATTTATTTCATTTCTTTCACGCAAGTGCATATCATTTTCATGGTCTAGCAAATATTATTGTAGTGGATTAGTAGGAGGCATAGCAATAGAAGCAAGACCATTTATTTCATCCTCACTAGGTAATTCTTTTTATGAGGTTGTCTACTAAACTTAGAGAAATTAAACTCACGAGACTCATCACCAAAGCTAACATTGATAGTTTGTTTATGGCAATCTATTGTAGCACTGACAATGTTCAAGAAAGGTCTACCAAAGATAATGGGACAAAAGTCGTCTTGTGGGGAACCAAGAACTAGAAAATCAGTACGGTATTTTATTTTCCCACACAAGACTTCAAATTTAATAGTTACATCTATGTCTTATATTTCAGCGGGTGCTATGTCATTCATAATTTCTTGGTATAAGATAAAAGGAATAGCACTCACAGTAGCACCTAAGTCACATAAACCATGATAACAATGATCTCCTATTTTAACTGAGACAACAGGCATGCCAACAACAGGTCTATGTTTATCTTTTTCATCGGGGTTCACAATTCTAGCAGCTTCATCACAAAAATAAATAGCATGCCCATCAATATTTTCTACCAAGAGATCTTTAACCACAGCAACACTAGGTTCTACTTTCATTTGCTGAGAGGGTTTAGGTGTTTTAATATTACTTTTGCGAACCATAGTTGATACCTTAGCATGTTCCTTTATCCTACCTGGGAAAGGTGGTTTTTCAATATAAGCAGTAGGCACATCTGGATCAACATTATAAATAATAGTTTCATCTTTAAACCACTTCTCCTTAGGGAGATCAACATGAGTAGCAAATGATTCACAGAAAGAGGCTACTATCTCAGAGTCAAGTCCATATTAGTGCTAAACTTGTGAAAAGCATCGGTATTCATAAAAGATTTTATACAATCAACAAATTCAAGCTTAATACCTGACTCTTTAACTTCGTCGAGTTCCCAATCTCCAGAATTGCATTTAATTCTTTCTAAAAGATCCCACCTGAATTCAATAGTCTTCTTCATAAAAGAACCAGTACAAGAAGTATCGAGCATGGATTGATCATCACGAGAAAGCCGAGCATAAACATTATGAATAATAATTTCTCTCGCGAGCTCATGATTGGGGCATGAATATAACATTGACTTAAGCCTCCCCCAAGATAGAGCGGTACTTTCTCGTTCCTGAGGCCTATATATATATATATAATTCCGATCATGATGAACTAGATGCATATAGGATAATTGCTTTTGGTGAAATTCCAATTTTAATCGATTCCAGTTCCAAGATCCAATATCATCGCATAGCCTATACCATGTCAATGCTTTTCCCTTCAAAGATAAAGGGAAAAACTTCTTCTTAACTTCATCTCTGGGTAAACCTGCAAGCTTAAATAATCCACAAATTGCATCCACATGGATCAAGTGCATATCAAGATGTTCTGTTCCATCTCCTGCATAAGGATTAGCTACTAGTTGTTCTATCATACCCGAAGGAATTTCATAACCAATATTTTCAATAGGTACAGTAGGTTGAGGGGCAACTCTTTGTGTTTCCGGTCAAGGTGAAGATACCCCGAACAAACCCCTCAAAGGATGGTTTTCCATAGTAACAAGTGATAATAAATTTCAGCACGTAGCATAAAATTTTCCTTACCAATTTACACTTACTGATAGCCCACAAGTATAGGGGGCCGCAACAGTTTTCGAGGGTAGAGTATTCAACCCAAATTTATTGATTTGACACAAGGGGAGAAAAGAATATTCACGAGTATTAGCAGTTGAGTTCTCAATTCAACCACACCTGAAAGACTTAATATCTGCAACAAAGTATTTAGTAGCAAAGTAGTATGGAAGTAACGGTAACGGTGGCAAAAGTAACAGTAGCAGTTTTGTAGTGATGGTAATAGCAGTAGCAACGAAAGTAACTTAGCAAAGATCAATATGTGAAAAGCTCGTAGGCATTGGATCATCAATGAATTGTGTTGGATGATATTCATCATGTAGCAGTCATAACCTAGGGCGACACAGAACTAGCTCCAATTCATCAATATAATGTAGGCATGTATTCCATATATAGTCATACGTGCTTATGGAAAAGAACTTGCATGACATATTTTGTCCTACCCTCCCGTGGCAGCGGGGTCCTAATGGAAACTAAGGGATATTAAGGCCTTCTTTTAATATAGAACCAGAACAAAGCATTAGCACTTAGTGAATACATGAACTCCTCAAACTACGGTAATCACCGAAAGAATCACAATTATTGTCACCTTGGGGTAAGCGGATAATAACTCATAATAGGTGTCTACAACTTGCAAGATAGGATCAAGAACACAAATATATTCATGAAAACATAATAGGTTCAGATACGAAATCATGGCACTCGGGCCCTGGTGAAAAGCATTAAGCATAGCAAAGTCATAGCAACATGAATCTCAGAACATAGTGGATACTAGGGATCAAACCCTAACAAAACTAACTCAATTACATGATAAATCTCATCCAACCCATCACCGTCCAGCAAGCCTACGATGGAACTACTCATGCACGGCGGTGAGCATCATGAAATTGGTGATGAAGGAAGGTTGGTGATGATGATGGTGATGAATCCCCCTCTCCGGAGCCCCGAATGGACTCCAGATCAGCCCTCCCGATGAAGAACAGGAGGCGGCGGCTCCGTATCGTAAAACACGATGAATCCTTCTCTCTGGTTTTTTCTCCCTGAATAGGGTTATATAGAGATGGGGTTAGGGTCGAAGGAGGTCCAGGGGCCCCACAAGCCCTCTAGGAGCGCCCCCTAGGCTTGTGGCCTCTGGGTGGACCCCCCTCTTGTTAATTCTTGCGCCAGTATTTTTTATATATTCCACAAAAATTCTTCGTAAATTTTCAGGTCAATCCAAGAATTTTATTTCTGCACAAAAATAACACCATGGCAATTCTGCTGAAAACAACGTCAGTTCGGGTTAGTTCCATTCAAATCGTGCAAATTAGAGTCAAAAACAAGGGCACAAGAGTTTGGATAAGTAGATATGATGGAGACGTATCAATTCCCCCAAGCCTAACCCATTGCTTGTCCTCAAGCAATTCAGTTGACAAACAGCAAGTGACAAAGAAAAACTTTTACAAACTCTGTTTGATCTTGTTATTGCAAATATGTCTAGCCAATATTCAGGTTTTCAGCAAAGATTATGAACTAACCATTTTCACGGTAACATTTAGGTCTCACATTTACTCATATCAATCGCACAATCAACTGGCGAGCATTAATAATAAATCTCGGATGACAACACTTTTTCAAAACAATCATGATATAATATGACAAAATGGTATCTCGCTATCCCTTTCTGAGACCGCAAAATATAAATGCAAAGCACCCCTAAAGATCAAGGACTGACTAGACATTATAATTCATGGGAAAAGAGATCCAGTCACACTCATACTCAACATCAATTAAAAACAAAGCATATAAATGACAGTGATGCTCTCCAGCTAGTGCTTTTTATAAGAGGATGATGACTCAACAATAAAAGTAAATAGATAAGCCCTTCGTAGATGGAAGCCGGGATTTGCAGAGGTGCCAGAGCTCGAGCTTTTTAAAACAGAGATGAATATAATTTTAAGCGGTATGCTTTCATTGTCAACATAACAACCAAGAGATCTCACTATCTTCCATGCTAGATACATTATAGGCGGTTCCCAAACAGAATGGTAAAGTTTTTACTCCCCCTCCACCAACAATCACACTCCACAGCTAGCCGAATCCACGGGTACCGTCCATACCAACAACAGTCCTGGGGAGTTTTGTTTCATTATTATATTTTTGATTTGATTTTGAGCATGGAGCTCGGCATCCCAAATACCAGCCACTTTCTCGTGAATGACAAGTGAATAAACACTCATCATGAGAATAACCCACCTAGCATGGAAGATACTGATAGGCCCCAGTCACTACATGAGCGATTCGGGCATACAAAACAGATTATTATTTGAAGGTTTAGAGTTTTGCACATGCAAATTTACTTGGAACAGCAGGTAAATACCACATATAGGTAGGTATGGTGGACTCATATGGAACAACTGTGGGTTTAAGGAAGTGGATGCACAAGCAGTATTCCCACTTAGTACAAGTGAAGGCTAGCAAATAGATTGAAAAGCGACCAACTAGAGAGCGACAACGGTCATAAACATGCATTGAGGTTAAGCAACATTGAGTGCAAGCATGAGTAGGATATAAATCACCATGAACATGATTATCGTAGAGGCTATGTTGTTTTGGTTTCAACTACATGCGTGAACATGTGCCAAGTCAAGCCACTTGAATCATTCAAAGGAGGATAACATCCTATCATACTACATCATAACCATTTTAAAAGCATGTTGGCACACAAGATAAACCATTATCCACTCCTAGCTAATTAAGCATGGCATGAGTAACTACAATCTCTAATTTTCATTGCAAACATATTTCATTCATAATGGGCTGAATCAAGAAGGATGAGCTAATCATATTAAACAAAAATAGGTCGAGTTCGTACCATCTTTTCTTCATCTCTATCATTTCATCATATATCGTCATTATTGCCTTTCACTTGCACGACCGAATGGTGTGGATAATAATAAGAGTGCGCGTGCATTGGACTAAGCTGGAATCTGCAAACATTTATTCAGAGGAGAAGACAAGGTAATATGGGCTCTTTGTTAGATCAACAATAATGCATATGAGAGCCACTCAACATTTTCATCGTGGTCTTCTCCTTTCGACCCAAAGAAAAGAAAAGAATTTCAAAGAAACACACTGAAATATTTTTGGAGTTTTTGTTTTTCTGAAGAGAGTAAAACAAGAACGAGAAAAACTATTTACACTGGAAAGCTCCCAACAAGCAAAAGAAGAATGAGAAATCTTTTTGGGTTTTCCTTTTTAATACTACCTGGATAGAAAACTAAAAAGAAGCGAGAACTAATTTTTTTGGATTTTCTCAAAGTTTTTCAAACTCACAAGAAGGAAGCAAGAAAAAGAAAACTAACATGGATAATACAATGAAAAAGTATGAACACCGACAACTCGAATGAATGTGTGAATATGAATGAAATGTAGGTGAGAAATACCCCCCAATCTTAGGCTTTTGGCCTAAGTTGGTCTAGGGCCACGGCTCGAAATAACCCGCTCCTGGATACTCCGGGGGGTCCTGAGAGTTACTGGTTGGCGAGCTCATGTGGCTCCCATTGATAAACATGCTCCTGGTAAGGAGCAGGTGCTGGTGCTGGCTGAGGTGCTAGGGGTTGTGAAAGACCCCAAAATCTGTAGATGTCCTCGGGCATAATAGTGTGCTTGCCTGAATAATATCGAACAAAGAAGGTGTAGGCAAGGTAATATTCTCACAAGTGCCCTAGCTAAAAACTAGGTTGTAGAGGAGTCTCTTATCATCGTCCTTTTTAATAAAATCGTGTGCTACCGTACTATCATAGTTTAATATTTAGTGGGTAACAACATTTCCTCCTCCTAATCATGCCTAATGGGTATCTCAAAATGTCTAGCAAGGCAGGAGGCATAGATACCTCCAAAGATAGGATCCTTCGAGCGGTTTGTGTTTAACCGTCGAGCAACAATGCCGCCCAAACTAAAAGTTCTATCACAATATAAAGCATGGTGCAAAATAGCAAGGTTAGGTGCACTAAGGCCTCCACTCTCCCCACGACCAATCAAACATCTCCCAGCAAATACTGAATAATAGCGTAGAACATGAAAATGTAAGCTAGCCACTCTCGCTTCCGACACCCTTCTCTCTTCCCCCACAGTAGTTTTAGCAATAAAGTCCTCCACATCCCTAGGACGTGGTTCACTGACGCTGCCCTCATAAGGTAATTTGCAAACATCGCAAAAATCATAGTGTCATTCGCTTAATTAGGCACATCATACAAGTGAAATTCTACCATGGGAGGATCCTTCCTAGAATGAAAGTGAAAATTTTGCACGAAGGTATTGGCGGGAAGGAGATATTGGTCACATTTATCTTGGAGGAAGGCGGTGATGCCGGCATTCTCCACCAAATAATAGAAATCATCAAAAATTCCGGCCTCCCTCAAGAATAGATCACTTGGCCATTCGCATGGTCGAACCTCCGCAGCGCGAGGTAGGTTGTACTTGGGCTTCTTCTTCTCCTCATTCTCATTTCCCTCTGAATTCTGGCTTTAAGAACCCTTAGCCACCTCCTCATGGTTTTCCTTCCTCTGAAAATTTCTGAAATTTTGAGTGACTCAAAATAAAAGTGAACAAAACTCAAGATTGATAGCAACTACTCCCACAAGTGTCTAGAGGCTATATCATGCATCAAAACTACTTTGGACCATATAAATTTGACATGCAAGCTCAAGAACAAGGTCACCACAGCAACAAAAAATTGCAATATATAAAGCACTAGAACAAAAACTAATTGGACCTTTGGAGGAGTCACATACGGAAGAACAATCTCCTGAAATAGTTTTGGAAACAAAGCTCCGAGCTAGGAGATCGAAAATGGCAGCAAAATGAGCTAGAACACGGGTTTGAGCAATGGTGAGATTTTTTCTGGAGGAAGAAGAAGTGGATGGGTGCTGGCATAAGTGAGGGGGACCCACGTGGGACCCACAAGGCCTGTAGGCGCGCCCTGTGTGCTTGTGGCCCACTGGTGCACCCGGATGTGTTTTCAGTGCCAAAAATTCTTATATATTCTAGAAAAAATCATAGTAAATTTTCAGGGCATTTGGAGAACTTTCATTTTCTGGTCATTTTTTTATTGCACATATAATTCAAAAAACAGAAAAATAATAGTATTCTTGCTTTATTTATTCTAAGTAACTGAAAGTAAAAAAGTAGGTACAGAAGGTTGTGTTTACTAAATTCATCCATCTCATGCCTGTCAAAAGGAACCCATTAATAAGGTTGATCAAGTCTTATTAACAAACTTCTTCCGGATGACATGAAACCAAAGAATCTTCGTATGACACAAGGTTACCTCAACGGGGATATGCATGTCCCCAACAATAAGAATATATATCATATTTTTTAACAGTAGAATAGGGAATTCAAAACCTCTGATAGTAATTGGTGAATTTTTTTCAATAGAATTGATGCTATTAACTTGAGGTTGTTTCTTCGGAAAGTGTACCGTATGCTCACTGCCATTAACATGAAAAGTGAGATTGCCTTTGTTGCAATCAATAACAGCCCCTGCAGTATTCAGAAAGGGTCTACCAAGGATGATCGACATATTATCGTCCTCGGGAATATCAACAATAACAAAGTCCGTTAAGATAGTAACATTTGCAACTACGACAGGCACATCCTCACAAATACCGATGGGTATAGCAGTTGATTTATCGGCCATTTGGAAAGAGATTTTAGTGGTGTCAACTTATTCAAATCAACTCTATGATACAAAGAGAAAGGCATAACACTAACACCGGCTCCCAAATCACATAAAGCAGTTTTAACATAGTTTCTTTTGATGGAGCATGGTATAGTTGGTATTCCTGGATCTCCTAGTTTCTTTGGTATTCACTACTGCAGGATGCTGCTAACGCGACACTATGATCAGAGACCCTTCGACGAAACTGTGTGTGATGCAATAATCGCAAACAGTGGTGTAAAAAACCGTCAAAAAAGGTGCAAAACATTTGCGATGGCGGATGCATCAAACACGGTACAAATTTTAGTTGTGTGTGTGATGTAGGGCATATGGTTCAGTTCAATTAACTGTTTGTGATGAGGAGGAACAAAAGAAACAGGCAGCCAGATGAAGGTGCGTGCGATATACAGCATACGGTTCACTCGGATGAACTGTTTGTGAGTAGGCAACACAAAAGAAACGGTCAGCCAGATCAAGGTGTGTGCGATATACGACATGTGGTTCACTCAGATGATCTGTTTGCATTGAGACAAGAGAACAGAAACGGATCAACTTAATAAGATGTGTGTGATACACGGCAAACAGGTCAGTAATCGAAAACGTGTGGGAAGACCTATAACAACACAGACGATTCCTGTTAACAAGCCATGTGTGTTGTGAGCAAACGATTGCTGCTATAAAATTGTGAGTGATTGATGAAAACTTCACCGACGGGTTCCATTGTTTAGTCCGTGTGCGATGTGATTTTCTTTGTCCACACAACATTATGCTCTGTCTACATAGCATCAACATATATACTTAAAAAGACAGCATTGCATAACCAAATTAAGCATACAATTACACAAGTGACTACACACATAACATTTCCACACACCAAAGTAAGCAATTACATGCATACTAATCTAGGAGAAACGAGGATCTAATCATCTACTTATTGTTGCGATGACGCTTGCCATTGCTCTGCTTCCGGCTGGATCCCTGGCCGTTTTGGGGAAGGAGGCACTTCCTCATGTCAACGATCCGCCTGTACATGTCGTAGCTTGTGTACGCCTCCTTGGTCGCGTACACGATGTGAGCTTTGTCAAGTATCTCCATCTAGGCCGATTGCCAGGCACACTTGTCCTTGTTGCAGGAATCCTTCATGTCTCTGTAGTAGGGGTCGATGATGGCCTCGACGAGGTGAACCAGTGAGTCCTTCTCATGCTCCTTGCTCCCCTAGATCTTGTATTGGCCCTGGATGTCCACAAGATAATGGCAGGCGATGCCCGAATTCTCGAGCGCCTTTACATCGTTGGTGATGTCCACCGTAGCGAACATGTAGTGGGGGCTGTTGACAAACCTGGTGAAACGCTCGCAAGGCCTTGTGGCCAGGCAGTAGTGGTAGACGAGGACGTGGTGGCGCACACACATCTGGGCGACGGCGACCTTGGGATGAGAACCGGCACGAGCGTGGGTGTACTCGAGGTCGAACCCGACCACCTTGTACTTCTCCTCGGCATGCAACAACTCCATGATGTGGATGGAGTGCTCCACCCAGACCGGGTCGTTTTTGTACACCACCGAGAGGTCTGTGAACCTTATGTGGGTGTCCACCACGACATGCATGGTGAACTGCTGCTTGTCATCGGCAGCCACTCGGAGTGCCATTGGAGCCGCGCAGGATACCCTCTAAGAATTTCTCGTGGTGGGTGTGCTTCTCGCAATGGTGGGGCGCGATCGAAAGGTTGAAGAGACACAAGGGTTAAATGGCCGCTGTAATAAATGGGGGCCAGCCGGCCTGTAATCATCACGTCTTGTCACGGTGTTCATAGCGGAGGATTCCAGTGCACGCTTGACAACACCGCACCGCACGCATTTCGTTTGACCACGCATGGGCTCGAAGAGGCGCCAAATGTATTGTCGGTGATCCCATTCCCGCGCTACCGCGCAGTTTACCGTGCTAGCTTCCCGCTCGGCTAGTTTGACCACGCCTTGGCTAGAAGAGGGACAAATTGTGGGCGTTTATTGGCAAAAAGCATTTAAAAACGAAGTGTGTGGAATGACTTGGTCATAATTTTACCCGTGGGTGATGAGGTCAAAGTTACACAGAAGGGTGATGATGGACATTCGAGTGCGATAATTAATTCTGCACTCTACAGGGCACACAGTTGAAGAAACCAATTGTGTGCAGTAAGGTCAAAGATCGCAGTCGAGTTAGTTATACGGATCGTGTGCTGTGAGACCGACAAGGTAAATAGATTCGAGAATGGTTAATAAAATCTAAGACCATTGCATATTAAGGTGAAAATAGTGCTACCAATATACGAGTCTCATGCGATACCATTTCAACGATTGTACCACAAAAGCTCAAAATATTACAAGGTTCAAATTCCAGAGTTATATGGCTCAAATTCGAATATTACAAGGTTCAAACTAATATTAATGAAATTCAGCTCATCAGCGGCAAACGCTCGCGCTGATCCGCTGAACATGGATATCAGATAGGCTCAAACTAATATTACCACTTCTAAGTCTGGTTTCGAAACCTCATAATTTTTGCAAAGGGGTCAACCACTGAGAAGTCATGTATGGGGTTGACACAATGACTTCCGATTACTCTGTCATCTGAAGTTCCAAAATGAAATTCAGCATTTTTGGAGCCTATTCCATTCTGCCGCAAGAGCCGACGCTGATCAACAAACCATTCGTTTTTGTGAAATAAATGTCGGGCAAACCTCATTACCTTCAGCACCTTTGCTCTCAAAACAAAGAACCTGGCGAATATAATCTCTGGTAAGGTCCCTCGGTAGGAGTTCAAAGTAATTTCTGCGAGATGCAGATCTAGGCATTCGACATGATTGTTATATTGTATCACATTATCCACCACTAGGCCTAATCTTATCTGCAAAGAAGAAAACATGTTAGTGCCTACATGCAGTTTTGAACACTACTACAGGCCTATTTGGTTTGCAGGATTTGTAAAATGCACTAACATGCCATCTTCGATCTGACATGATTAACATGGGCATTTGATTATATTCTAGAAAAATGTAGCCTTCTTCACAAGAGGTTGAAGTGGATGAAAAGTTCCCTAAGAAAACTAGTACAGATGAATCCAAAGGAGAAGTGCTTATGGATTGTAACCATATGGATCAAGCAACCAATATGGGGGGGACATGTATGTACTGAAATCCTACAAAAGAATCCTTCAAAAATCGTAGTACATTGTCATTGTAAACTTGGAAAAAGGTGTCACTAATTGAACGCCCTTATGGTTAACATTCAACAGGAAAGGAACATCACCTCGATATATAGCTTCTCTAGGCACGGAAAGCATCTCAGGAAACTGACAACTTGCTCCAGGTTGGGGCTGATAGATTCTAGTGCCAAGATCTTCACTGTGTGGAGTTTCGGGGTCACGCTTGTCGGAATCATTTTCTGGATGACAGACGAACAAACATCTTCAAAATTAGAAATAATGTTAATTTGTAGGAGGAGAGGTAGAAGGCGGCTGTTGAACCTGAACAGGTGTGGATCCAATAACAAGTTCGGTGTATTTGTCAGACGAGTAGCCCACCACTGTCAATTTTGGCGCAGAAATGACATTGATTCTTGTTAGACCTTCTTGATCAACGACAAGTAATCTCTCAAGTGCAGGTGTGTCCTCAATGACCATACCGTGGTACACATCTTTTGATGTCTTCCTACCGCACCAGCAACACACATAAATAGTCCAGAGAGTCATGGAGGTGTTGTGGAAGCTACTCAACCCATTGATCGCCTGGAGACAAAGGTACTCGAGTGCAGTACAGCCACAGAGCACGCGCTCCATGTCACCGTTTGGGAGGCAGACGATGACGAGCTCGAGGTGCTTCAGTCGTTGTAGAATAAGAGCGGGCACGTCATTAAGGGCGGGGGGGGATGGCAGTTCCTGAACTTGGCGAGGCGCAGCGTGGGCGCGAGGCAGAGCGCGGACGTTGGCCGGGAGCGCATATGCCTAATGTCTGCTAGAACTACATCGGTATTTCCCCAAAGAGGAAGGGATGATGAAGCACAACAACGATAGGTATTTCCCTCAGTGATGAGACCAAGGTTATCGAACCAGTAGGAGAACCAAGCAACACTACGTAAATAACACCTGCACACAAATAACAAATACTCGCAACCCAATGTGTTAAAGTGGTTGTCAATCCCTTTCGGGTAACGGTGCTAGAAATTGGCAAATGGACATGAGAAAGTTGTAAATATTGATAGATCGAACGCCAGATAAAATAAAGTGCAGCAAAGCATTTTTGTATTTTTGGTTTAATAGATCTGAAAATAAAAGGCAAATAAAACAAATCGCAAAGGCAAATAATATGAGAAAGAGACCCGGGGGTCGTAGGTTTCACTAGTGGCTTCTCTGAAGAAAAATAGCAAACGGTGGGTAGACAAATTACTGTTGGGAAATAGATAGAACTTCAAATAATCATGACGATATCCAGGCAATGATCATTATATAGGAATCACGTCCGAGATTAGTAGACCGACTCCTGCCTGCATCTACTACTATTACTCCACACATCAATCGCTATCCAGCATGCATCTAGTGTATTAAGTTCATGGAGAAACGGAGTAATGCAATAAGAATGATGACAAGATGTAGACAAGATCTATTTATGTAGAAATAGACCCCATCTTTTTATCCTTAATAGCAACGATACAAAGTGTTGGTTCCCCTTCTGTCACTGGGATCAAGCACCGTAAGATCGAACCCATCACAAAGCACCTCTTCCCATTGCAAGATAAATAGATCAAGTTGGCCAAACAAAACCCAAATATCGGAGAAGAAATACGAGGCTATAAGCAATCATGCATATAAGAGATCAATGAAGACTCAAATAACTTTCATGGATAAAAAGATAGATCTGATCATAAACTCAAAGTTCATCCGATCCCAACAAACACACCGCAAAAAGAGTTACATCATATGGATCTCCAAGAGACCATTGTATTGAGAATCAAACGAGAGAGGGGAAGCCATCTAGCTACTAACTACGGACCCGAAGGTCTACAAAGAACTACTCATGCATCATCGGAGAGGCACCAATGGGCATGATGAGCCCCTCCGTGATGGTGTCTAGATTGGATCTGGTGGTTCTGGACTCTACGGCGGCTACAATTGATTTTCGTCGACTCCCCTAGGGTTTTTGGAATATTGGGGTATTTATAGAGCAAAAAGTCGGTTCGGGAGGCACCCGAGGTGGGCACAACCCACCAGGGCGCGCCTGGGCCTGTAGGCGCGCCCTTGTGGGTTGTGCTCCCCTCGGAGCACCCCAGGCGCTTCCCCGGCCCACTGGATGTCTTCTGGTCCAAAAAATCCACTAAAAGTTTCGCTGCGTTTGGACTCCGTTTGGTATTGATTTCCTGCGATGTAAAAAACATATAGAAAACAACAACTGGCACTTGGCACTATGTCAATATGTTAGTACCAAAAAATGATATAAAATGACTATAAAATGATTATAAAACATCCAAGAATGGTAATATAACAACATGGAATAATCAAAAATTATAGATACGTTGGAGACGTATCAGCATCCCCAAGCTTAATTCCCGCTTTTCCTCGAGTAGGTAAAGTATAAAAACAGAATTTTTGATGTGGAATGCTGCCTAGCATGTCATCTCATATTCTATTCTTTATAGCATTGACATTTGGACTTTTATATTGTTCAAAGCAATAGTCTAGTTTTGACATGAGACTTAAATACTCAAGCATACCAACAAGCAATCATGTCTTTCAAAATATCAATGCTAAAATAAGTTATCGCTAGCCCATCATGCTCAATCATTGATCCATTCATGAAACACACTCGCATATTAGCTACACCCAATGCTCAAGTATGATCATAGTGCCTCCTAGTTGGTGCTTTATAAGAGAAGATGGAGACTAAAAAAATTGCATAAAGTAAAAGAAAGGCCCTTCGCAGAGGGAAGTAGGAATTTGTAGAGGTTCCAGAGCTCAAACAAAAATTGAGAGATAAAAACATTTTGGGAGGCATACTTTTCCCACCAACGAAAACGACTTAGAGTTCCCAACACTTTTCATGCTAGATATATCATAGGCAGTTCCCAAACAAAAAATAAAGTTTATTCCTTTTTCAACCATACTTTCACTTTCCATGGCTAACCGTATCCATGGGTGCCCTCCATACCAACACTTTCCGAGGAATTTATTATTTGACAACATAAAGTAAATTCATTTTTTTCATTTTGGGACTGGGCATCCCTAATACCTTTGCCTTACTCTCGTGCAATGACAAGTGAATAAACACTCATCGTGAGAATAACACATCTAGCATGGAAAATAATAGCCACCCATCACCGCCTCGCGAGCGGTACGAGCACACAAAAGAGAAATTTATTTTGAAAATTAGAGATGGCACATACAAATTTGCTTAGAACGCCAAAAGAATACCGCATATAGGTAGGTATAGTGGACTCATGTGGCAAAACTGGTTTAAAGGATTTTGGATGCACAAGTAGTGATCATACTTAGTGCAAAATGAAGGCTAGCAAAAGATTGAGAAGCCAACCAAGAAATGGATAATCTCATAAGCGAGCATTAAGCATAATTAACATTGAATAATGCACCACAAGTAGGATATAATTCCATTGCATTACTATTGACTTTCGTTCTTGCATAGGGAACCACAAACCTTAACACCAATATTCTTACTAAAGCACAATTACTCATCAACATGACTCACATATCACATTATCATATCTCAAAACTATTACAAGGAAGCAAGTTTATTTTGTCCAATGATCTTCATGAAAGTTTTTATTATATCCTTCTTGGATATCTATCAATTTGGAACTAATTTTCATGTGTTGCTTTTGATAAGCTCAAACAAATATAAGTGAAGATCATGAGCATAATATTTCTTTCTCTCAAATTAATTTAAGTGAAGCAAGAGAGAATTTCTTGAAAATTTTACTAACTCTCAAATAAATCTAAGTGAAGCAAGAGAGCATTTCTTCAAAAATATGAAAGCACACCGTGCTCAAAAAGATATAGGTGAAGCACTAGAGCAATTCCATAGCACATAAAAATTGAAGTGAAGCATAGAGAGCAATTCTAACGAGTCATGGCATAATTTTGGCTCTCTCAAATAGGTGTGTCCAGCAAGGAATCAAGACTTAGAAAACAAAGCAAAAGAAGCAAAGACTCATATCATACAAGACGCTCCAAGCAAAACTTATAGTATGTGATGAATAAAAATATAGCTTCGAGTAAAATACCGATGGTCGTTAGAAGAAAGAGGGGATGCCACTCGAAGCATCCCCAAGCTTAGTTGCTTGCTTCTCTTTGTATAATTGCTTGGGATGCCATGGGCATCCCCAAGCTTAGGCTCTTCTTACTCCTTATTCCTTCATCCATCATAACATCACCCAAAACTTGAAAACTTCAATCACACAAAACTCAACAAAACCTTCGTGAGATCCGTTAGTATAAGAAAACAAATCACTACTATAAGTACTGTTGCAATCCATTCATGTTTTATTCTTGCATTATATCTACTGTATTCCAACTTTTCTATGGCAAAAACACTTCAAAGAAAACCATAGAATCATCAAAACAAGCACACAACGCAAAGAAAACAGAATATGTCAAAAATAGAACAGTCTGTAGCAATCTTAATTGTTCGAATACTTATTTAACTCAAAAAATCCTTAAAAGTTAGGATGACCTGAGAAATTTGTATATAAATCTACTGTAAAAAAATTCAGAATTATCGTTGCTTCTGTGAATTTAAAAAATTGTAACTCTGGACGCAAAAGTTCCTGTTTTTTCAGCAAGATCAAACAACTATTAGAAGATCCTAAAGGCTTTACTTGGAACAAACACTAATTAAAACACAAGAACACAATCATAACAGTAGCATAATTGTGCAAACACTCAAGAACAGAAAGCAAAAAGCAAAAATAAATTTTATTCATTGGGTTGCCTCCCAACAAGCGCTATTGTTTCACGCCCTTAGCTAGGCATAAGATTTAAACGATGCTCACATGGAAGATAATAATTGAAACACAAAGAGAGCATCATGAAACATGTGACAATAAGTCTAACATACTTCCTATACATAGGAATTTTATAGGAAAACAAATTGTCAAGACAACAAATATCTAGCATATGCAAAGGAGAGGAATGAAACATTGGAAATCTCAACATAACGAGAGGTAATTTAGTAACATGAAAATTTCCACAACCATATTTTCCTCTCTCATAATAATTACATGTAGAATCATACTCAAATTCAACAATATAGATATCATATAAAAATTTCTCTACATGATCCACATGCATGCAAAGTTGACACTCTTCCAAAATAGTGGGATTACTTTTACCTAAAGTTGACGCTCTTCCAAACCCACTTTCAATATTATTGCAAACATATTCATCAAGAGGCTTAAATAGATTTTCAGGATCATAAGAAGAATCGCCCAATCATGATCCTTGCAACATGTAGTGGACATAGCTAAATTAGCATCCCCAAGCTTGGGGTGTTGCATATTATTAGCACAATTGACATTAATAGAATTTATAGTAAAATCATTGCAATCATGCTTTTCATTCAAGGAGATATCATGAATAACTTGATAAATTTCTTCATCAGAATTTTTAGATTCACGAATCTCAAGCAAAACTTCATAAAATAAATCTAGTGCACTCAAATCACTAGCAATTGGTTCATCATAATTGGATCTTTTGAAAATATTAGCAAGTGGATGAGGATCCATATCAATAGATTTTTAGCAAGCGAAGATGCAAGCAAATAGAAGACACATGGCAACACAAGCAAAGATAGCAAACAAGAGATCGAACAAGAAAAAGGCGAACGAAAATAGGGCGAACAAAACAGCAAATTTTGTGAAGTGGGGGAGAGGAAAACGAGAGGCAAATGGCAAATAATGTAAATTGCGAGGAGATGATATTTGTGATTAGGAACCTAGTAGATGTTATGATGCCTCCCCGGCAACGGTGCCAGAAATTCCTTTTGATGTCTACTAGAACTACGTCGGTATTTCCCCAAAGAGGAAGGGATGATGTAGCACAACAACGGTAGGTATTTCCCTCAGTAATGAGACCAAGGTTATCGAACCAGTAGGAGAACCAAGCAACACTACGTAAACAACACCTGCACACAAATAACAAATACTCGCAACCCGACGTGTTAAAGGGGTTGTCAATCCCTTTCAGGTAACGGCGCCAGAAATTGGCAAACGGACGTTAGAAAGTTGTAAATACTGATAGATCGAACACCAAATAAAATAAAGTGCAGCAAAGTATTTTTCTATCTTTGGTTTAATAGATCTGAAAATAAAAGTCAAATAAAATAGACCACAAAGGCAAATAATATGAGAAAGAGACCCGGGGGCCGTAGGTTTCACTAGTGGCTTCTCTCGAGAAAAATAGCAAACGGTGGGTAAACAAATTACTGTTGGGCAATTGATAAAATTTCAAATGATCATGATGATATCCAGGCAATGATCATTATATAGGCATCACATCCGAGATTAGTCGACTGACTCCTGCCTGCACCTACTACTATTACTCCACACATCAACCGATATCCAGCATGCATCTAGTGTATTAAGTTCATGGACTAATGCAATAAGAACGATGACATGATGTAGAGAAGATCTATTTATGTAGAAATAGACCCCATCTTGTTATCCTTAATAGCAACGGTACATATGTGTCGGTTCCCCTTCTGTTACTGGGATCAAGCACCCTAAGATCGAACCCATCACAAAGCACCTCTTCCCATTGCAAGATAAATAGATCAAGTTTGCCAAACAAAACCCAAATATCGGAGAAGAAATATGATGCTATAAGCAATCATGCATATAAGAGATCAAAGGAGACTCAAATAACTTTCATGGATAAAAAGATAGATCTGATCATAAACTCAAAGTTCATCCAGTCCCAACAAACACACCGCAAAAAGAGTTACATCATTTGGATCTCCAAGAGACTATTATATTGAGAATCAAACGAGAGAGAGGAAGCCATCTAGCTACTAACGACGGACCCGAAGGTCTACAGAGAACTACTCACGCATCAACGGAGAGGCACCAATGGGCATGATGAACCCCTCCGTGATGGTGTCTAGATTGGATCTGGTGATTCTGGACTCTGTGGCGGCTGCAATTGATTTTCATCGAATCCTCTAGGGTTTCTGAAAAATTGGGCTATTTATAGAGCAAAGAGTTGGTTCGGGTGGCACCTAAGGTGGGCACAACCCACCAGAGCGCGCCTGGGCCTCCAGGCGTGCCCTGTTGGGTTGTGCTCCCCTCGGAGCACCCCAGGTGCTTCTCCGGCCCACTGGATGTCTTCTGTTCCAAAAAAATCCACAAAAAGTTTTGCTGCGTTTGGACTCCGTTTGGTATTAATTTCCTGCGATGTAAAAAACATGCAGAAAACAGCAAGTGGCACTTGGCACTATGTCAATAGGTTAGTACCAAAAAATGATATAAAATGACAATAAAATGATTATAAAACATCCAAGAATGATAATATAACAGCATGGAATAAAAAAAATAGATACGTTGGAGATGTATCAATGCCCATCATCAAAAGTGAGCTCCTCGAGCTGATCCAGGGCGGGGGATCCGAACCAGCCGTCACGCTTGGCTCGGTCCTTGCCGTTGGAACGGAACTTGCCCATTCTAAGGCATGTGGTTGGGCCAAGGTGACTACGGAGGATCTTGGAGAATGCATCCAAGCTTTTGCAGTAGCCTTGGCAGAGCTCGTGGGTGTCGATGAGGTCGTGAGGGGTGGAGTTCCATAGGGGGCGCCACCGCCGGGAAAGGACGGTTGTCCGCACCCCATATTTGATTGGGAGGAGGAAGATGATGACTGTCAACATATATATCATCGGGGAGGTAGCTGATGAAGTCTAGGCCTGCTGGAGCGCTTGCGGTTCTTGCTCGCCCCGCCTTCGCTTGTTGGCAGCCCCGTTCTCCACCTCCGGAGTCTCCTTGTCAGCGGCGCTTTCTGATAAAAAAGTGTATTAGTAACTAGAAGTTATTAGGTAGGAATATAATAAGAAAATGGAATAACAATTGTTTGCTTAAATACTACAAGATTCATTTGATATTTTTGGGTAAGTCAACATGCAGATACTTGAAAAGAAAACTTACTTCGAACAAAGTCTGGAGGGATGATATCGTCGGGGAAGTTAGCATATATCTCATGACCAGGCCCTTTTATGTGTAGTGCAATTATAGTGCCAGCTTTCAGTACATAAAACTTAGAAAATTCTTTCCAAAGGCCAGTGCCAAAATAGGAGTCACCACGTTCATCAAGTCTTATAGGAGCAACAATTGTAAATCCATGGTTTGTGTTCAGTATGACATCCCTGCAGTCTTGATTTATGTAAAGGGAAAGATTGTACACTATAGATTATGTTGCATAGCAAGGGACGCGTTGCAGAAAATGGCAAGATTGTTAAAGAAAATATGGTAACATGCAAATATGTGCCCAGATTGAAAGAACTGTACATCAGTTGAAATCGAAGGACAAAAATCTATAATTAAACAGATAGGGTAAACATGATGTCATGGAAATATGAGAGTAATCGAAAGAACAATACATCATTAATTTGCCTAATATTGAAAGAAGAGGGGGGGGGGGGCAATCCCCTCTGATGTATATGGTGCATGTGGCACCTTTTATCCAAATGTAGCAATATATAGAATATGTTCAGGAAAGTAGGCCATGCCAACCGATTTAGGGTGAGATTGAACATACCGTGCGCATCCTCAAGTCATCTGGTACGGTGAGATGGAATGTCTAGCGGAGGCTGCAAAGTCCTGATATGTCTGCGCACTGTACACTCTATGAATGGAAGAAAACCCTCAAATCATCTCGAATAAAAATGAATTAACGGTGATTTCGGCTGGGTGATTAAAAGAGGCAGATGAACTGGGATAAGAGATGAGATAATATCTTATTAAATTAGTTAGCTTGTTGTCCATGAGAAAGAACCCTCGGTATGGCAGATTCCCCAACCTAGCAGAGCTGGGTCAACCACGAGCAGCGTCGAGAAACTCGATGGCGATAGGCGGCGGCAAGCGGAAGTGGCGAAATACGGTGGGCTTTGCAGGCAGCCTGGCGGCGGCGGCAGGCAACGAGCTAAGTGGTTACCGCCGTGATAGGCGGTGTCATGCATAGACGCGGAGGAGCTTGTGCAGGTGTGAGTGGGGACCGGAGGGGGTGGCAGGCGGGGTGAGAGTTACAGATTACTACAGACTGTTCTGTTTTTGACAGATTCTGTTTTCTATGTGTTGTTTGCTTATTTTCTACAGTAGATATTACACCAATATGAGGTGTAATATGAGTTGTATTCCAACTTCTCTATGGTTCATACCCTCCGATACTACTCATAGATTCATCAAAATAAGCAAACAACACATAGAAAACAGAATCTGTCAAAAACAGAACAGTCTGTAGTAATCTGTAACTCCCGAATACTTCTGTAACTCCAAAAATTCTGAAATAAATTGGTGGATGTGAGGAATTTTTCTACTAATCTTCTGAAAAAAGAATCAACTTAAAATCACTCTTCTGTAAAAAAAATGACAGCTAATCTCGTGAGCGCAAAGTTTCTGTTTTTTTACAGCATGATCACATTAACTTTCACCCAAGTCTTCCCAAAGGTTCTACTTGGCACTTTATTGAAAAAAAAAGCTATAAAAAATTATTACTACAGTAGCTTAATCATGTGGACACACAAAAATAGTAGGGGTAAATATTGTCTTGTCTCCCAACAAGCGCTTTTCTTTAATGCCTTACCAGCTAGGCATGATGATTTCAATGATGCTCACATAAAAGATAAGATTTGAAACACAAAGAGAGCATCATGAAGAATATAACTAGCAAATTTAAGTCTAACCCACTTCCTATGCATAGGGATTTTTTGAGCAAACAATTTATGGGAACAAGAATCAACTAGCATAGGAAGACAAAACAAGCATAACTTCAAAACTTTTAACACATAGAGAGGAAACTTGATATTATTGCAATTCCTACAAGCATATATTCCTACCTCATAATAATTTTCAGTAGCATCATGAATAAATTCAAAAATATAACCATCACATAAAGCATTCTTTTCATGATCGACAAGCATAGAAAATTTACTACTCTCCACATAAGCAAAATTCTTCTCATTCGGAATAGTGGGAGTATCATACGAAATTTGAATACTATAAATTGTTTCCACATTAAAAGAGTAATGTTCAGAAAAAGGGTAATCATAATCATGGCAAGTTTTGTAAATATAATCATCACTACTTTTTATAACATATGTATCATCACAATAATCATCATAAGTAGCAACTTTGTTCTCATCATAATCAATTGAAATCTCTTCCAAGATAGTGGAATCATTACTAAATAAAGTCATGACCTCTCGAAATCCACTTTTATAATTATCACAGTAAGATTCAACATCCTCCAAAATAGTGGGATCATTACTTCCTAAACTTGACACTCTTCCAAACCCACTTTCATCAATATAATCATCATAAATAGGAGGCATGCTATCATCATAATAAATTTGCTCATCAAAACTTGGGAGACTAAAAATATCATCTTCATTAAACATAGCAACCCCAAGCTTGGGACAAACATTAATTGCAGCAAATAAATTCTCAAACATGTCATTCTCATCAAACATAACATCCCCAAGCTTGGGCCTTTTCATATCATAAGCATAATCACTCTCATCATTAATAGTATGGATAGCACCAATAGTATAGCAATTATCATCATCACAATGAGTAATAGGAGCAACATCATTTGGGAGGGATACCTTTTTACCTTTGCTTCTCCGTCTTTTCTTTTTCTTCTTCACATTAAGTATGGGTTTAATCCTCTTTTTGGAGCTCCTTATTAATGAGATTGGTTGAATAGAAGGCTCCTCCTCGTTACCTGATTCATCATAAGAAAGAATAGGAGGATATTGGGAAATCTCTTCCCTTTCATTAGTATTCTCTTCATCTTCTATTTGTTTTCTTGTCATTATGTAATTGGCAATATAAGGATTTTCAATGCAATTCACTGCACAATACATATAAATTTCCTCTAGATCAAAATCAAGAACTTTATCAAGGAAAAATTCTGGAATATCCTTAGTTATACGTTTCATTTCTTCATAACCCACAAGCAAACTAAGTTCATTATGATGCACAAGGGAAATCAAGTCATCACAATTTTTGGACACGATTCGATCATGAAACAATTTGCATTGGAGATTTAAATGATCATGTTCATTGCAAAGTTCACAAGGATGGCAAAGAAATTTGAAATTTTCAGAACAAACATCTAGGCTCTCTTGCAACCATTTAGTTTCTAAATACTTATGCCTCTTGCAAAATCTATCTTCCCTATTTGGTGTGTACTTGCAAACTCTATGCACTCCGCAAAAGTTGACATGCTTATAAGATACATTTTCATCATGACTAGTGCAATCATCATTAGTACTATGGATATTCAAAGAGTTCATACTAACAACATTGCAATCATGCTCATCATTCAAAGATTTAGTGCCAAACATTTTAATGCATTCTTCTTCTAGTACTTGGGCACAATTTTCCTTTCCATCATTTTCACGAAAGACATTAAAAAGATGAAGCATATGAGGCACCCTCAGTTCCATTTGTTTGTAGTTTTTTTATAAACTAACTAGTGATAAAACAAGAAACTAAAAGATTCGATTGCAAGATCTAAAGATATACCTTCAAGCACTCACCTCCCCGGCAACGGCGCCAGAAAAGAGCTTGATGTCTACTACGCAACCTTCTTCTTGTAGACGTTGTTGGGCCTCCAAGTGTAGAGGTTTGTAGGACAGTAGCAAATTTCCCTCAAGTGGATGACCTAAGGTTTATCAATCCGTGGGAGGCGTAGGATGAAGATGGTGTCTCTCAAACAACCTCGCAACCAAATAACAAAGAGTCTCTTGTGTCCCCAACACACCCAATACAATGGTAAATTGTATAGGTGCACTAGTTCGGCGAAGAGATGGTGATACAAGTGCAATATAGATAGTAGATATGGATTTTTGTAATCTGAAATTATAAAAACAGCAAGGTAACTAGTGGTAAAAGAAAGCGTAAACGGTATTGCAATGCTAGGAAACAAGGCCTAGGGTTCATACTTTCACTAGTGCAAGTTCTCTCAACAAATATAACATAATTAGATCATATAACTATCCCTCAACATGCAACAAAGAGTCACTCCAAAATCACTAATAGCAGAGAACAAACGAAGAGATTATTGTATGTAGCGACCAGACCTCAAATGGTCTGTGCTGCTGTGCACCAGTGTCATCCCTGGATCAGTAATGCTGACACGCACAGTACAAATGGAGGATTTATAACAGAGTAGCAATCACACACTTATTACATCGATATCTCCAAAGAGATTAAGTATGCTAAACATGGCTTACGGCCATCTAAAAACGATAACAGCGGAAGACTTGGAAGATAAGTGAGTCCATCAACTCCAGCGGCATCACTGAGTATAAGACCACGACCTAAGGCACCTTACTCGTTGTCTGAAAAGTCTGCAACATGAAACGTTGCAGCCCGAAAACGGGTCAGCACATAGAATATGCTGGCAATGTAACACATAGAGAATATGAACAATAACAATGCTATACTACATGCATATATGGCTGGTGGAAAGCTCTATGGTTACAGTTTTGCGAAAAGCCAATTTTATCCTACTTCAAAGGAATAAATTTTATTTAACTATCATGGTGGTTGTGAAACATTGAGATGGTTGACAGCATCTCAATCCCAATTAAATGTCATCAATAGCCCAACAAAATTAATTAGTAGTAACATAGTATGAGACTCACATGATAATCCAAGTACTAGATACTCAAGTTGTCCATAACCGGGGACACGGCTAACCATGATTAGTTTATACACTCTGCAGAGGTTTGTGCACTTTTCCCCACAAGACTTGATCTCCTCCGTAGGATTACTCGCACTACATGGTGTTTGAGTAACGGATGACCAAGACACAGTCTTTCAGAAGTGTTTGCACCTTACGTATGGGTAGACAGTTACACCTACTTTCCCCTACATCTGCTAGTCTACCACTGTAAGAGTTCACACAACTTAATCAACTATGCTAGAGCCCATAATAGCTTGCGGCTGCACACGGAAGTTTCTAGCATGAATAATCTCATGATCCCTTTGAACCTGGGTGGCGGTCCAAAAGAAAAACAGGCAATCCTGGAATACCCAGGTACCTCAATCCACCCAGATGTGAGTTTTAGTTGCCACCTTAAGTAAACCATTATTAACAATCTCACATCTGTCATGAATTTCACTCAAACCCAATCCACGTCTACGAGCATAGCATGGCAATAATAATAGCAAACGTAGAAGTAACTCCCAAGGGTTTGATAATAAACAGGGCAATAGGTTCTACCACATCTACTTCCCAATACCCACAATTTAATTAGATCCTAATCATGCAAGTGTTTGAGGAAAACAGATCTAATGCAATAAAAACTGGGTATGAACGGGATATGATCAAAGTGTTACTTGCCTTGCTGACGATCCGCAAAACCTAGCGATTCGAAATAACAAGCGGCACACTCCGGGTACTCTATCGCAAACAAACAAGCATACAATCAGTACTCATCTAATGCACAGGTAAAACTCGAATGAAAGATCCAACCAGAAAGTTCAACTTAAGAACTCCGGTTTGCAAAAAGAATCAACTCGAAAGAAGCAACGAAAGTCAAATGGCGAAAGAAAGTAACTTCGTTTACTAATCTGGATCTAGGTCAAATTTTACTGTAGCAAAACTTGTTTGAGTAGGTTAAACGGAAAGAGAATTTCGAGACGAAACTCTAGGCGCTTGAATTGCCTGATTCCGATAAACGAGCGAGAAGTTAAACAAAAACGAAGATTCGATCAGAAATCGAATCTGAGAAAATCGCGGAAAAATCCGACGAAAAAGAAAAACGGACGAACGGTTAAAGAACGGACGTTCGTTAACAGAGAAAAACCGACGAACGCGTTCATTAAAATGAACGGTTCGGTGAACGCTCGCAAAATAATAAAACCGAAAAAAACCGATCTAGGTTTTTTTTTAAACGAAAACCGGCAACGACGAACGGGCAGCGGCAGTACCTCGTCGGGCGGCTCCGGCGAGGGCTCCGGCGGGCGCGGGCTCGGGCGGCGGGGTGCGGGGGCTCGGGGGGGGGGGGCGGCTCCGGCGGCTTCCCGTGCGGCGGCGGCGGCGGCAAGTGCGGGCAGCGGCGGCGGCGATGAGTGCGGCGGCGGCGGCGACTTGAGAGGAAAGAGAGAGGGGGGTATTTAAAGAGGGGGGGTCCGGGGTGGCTTGGGGAAGGGGGTGGCCGAGCGGGGGGGCGAGCTCGTGGCCATGGCGGACTCCGGTGGCGGGCGCCGTGCGGGAGAAGGAGAGAGGCGCGGGCGGGCCGGCGCTCGGCTGGGCTTCGGCCCAGCGGGCGTCGCACATTTTTTTAAATAAGTTCCGCGGAAAATAATTCGTAGAAAAATAAATAAAAATCAGAAAAAATATAAAATAAATTTTCCCCGTCTAGTTAGAAAATCTAGAATAGGGTGAACATTTTTTTAAATCAAAATAAATATTTTGAAAACATGCAATATTTTTAATGCAATAAAAATTGCAAATAAAATCCAAATAAATCCAATGAATGATTTTAACACTTTTTCTCCAGTATTTCACTTGTTTTGGAGAAGTCATATTTTCTCCTCTCGTTTAATTTAAAATGAAATATTTATCCGGAGAGAAAATAATTAAAACCAAAATCCTCGTCTTATTATTTGATGAAAATCAAATATGAAAATTTAAGAAAATCCCCAACTCTCTCCGAGGGTCCTTGAGTTGCTTAGGATTTATTGAGGATTTGTCAAAATGCAATAAAACATGATATGCAATGATGATCTATGGATAACATACCAAATTGAAATTTTGGGATGTTACATTGTAGGGTACGAAACCACCTCAAAGTTATTCTTTTCGATCAATCCATTGGGCTATTCCTATAAGTGTCACAAACAACCCTAGAGTTCGTAGTAAAATAACACCTTAAGACACAAATCAACCAAAACCCTAATGTCACCTAGATACTCCAATGTCACCTCAAGTATCCGCGTGTATGATTATACGATATGCATCACACAATCTCAGATTCATCTATTCAACCAACACAAAGAACTTCAAAGAGTGCCCCAAAGTTTCTACGGGAGAGTCAAGACGAAAACGTGTGCCAACCCCTATGCATAGATTCCCAAGGTCACGGAACCCGCAAGTTGATCACCAAAACATACATCAAGTGAATCAATAGAATACCCCATTGTCACCATAGGTATCCCACGCAAGAAATACATCAAGTGTTCTCAAATCCTTAAAGACTCAATCCGATAAGATAACTTCAAAGGGAAAACTCAATTCATCACAAGGAGATAGAGGAGGAGAAACATCATAAGATCCAACTATAGTAGCAAAGATCGCGTTACATCAAGATCGTGCCACATCAAGAACACGAGAGAGAGAGAGATCAAACACATAGCTACTAGTACATACTCTCAGCCCCGAGGGTGAACTACTCCCTCCTCGTCATGAAGAGCGTCGGGATGATGAAGATGGCCACCGGTGATGATTCCCCCCTCCGGCAGGGTGCCGGAACTGGGTCCCGATTGGTTTTCTGGTGGCTACATAGGCTTGCGGCGGCGGAACTCCCGATCTAGGTTTCTTTTCGGGGGTTTCTATATTTGTAGGAATTTTTGGCATCGGTCTCACGTCAGGGGGGTCTCCGAGTCATCCACGAGGCAGGGGGCGCACCCAGGGGGTAGGGCGCGCCCTCCACACTCGTGGATGGATCGGGACTCTTCTGGCCCAACTATTTTACTCCGCGGGCTTCTTTTGGTCCATAAAAATCATCAAAAATTGGCACTTCAATTGGACTCCGTTTGGTATTCCTTTTCTGTAAAACTCAAAAACAAGGAAAAACAGAAACTGGCACTGGGCTCTAGGTTAATAGGTTAGTCCCAAAAATCATATAAAATAGCATATAAATGCATATAAAACATCCAAGATTGAGAATATAATAGCATGGAACAATCAAAAATTATAGATACGTTGAAGACGTATCATGGGTTGGCCATTTTGTTAGGCAGGTGCCATATCAGAGTCGTGAATTCGTTATTTAAAACATTACACAACCATGTCATACGTACATGTTTTGGCCACATGCAGTCGATGGTTGTCCTACACGACAATCGATACTCGCGTGCGACGCTTTTTGTGGGCCCACGAGGTTGTCGTCCATCACTTTGACAAACAGCCGGCAGTGAGGTTAATTTGACCAGCAAGGTAGAATCTTTTTTGTTTGTGTTATGGTGGTATATAGTACGCGTCGAAGAGGTGGGAGGGGACTAGCATATATACTATATACGTACGCGTCCGTGAACAAGTACACCTCACTCAGTGTCGGGAGAGGCATGTGCCACATCAAAGTTGTGAAATTGGCTATTCAAACATCACACAACACCTCTTTGGCCCACATGCATGCAGGCGGTGGTTATCCTAGATAGGACACTCATGTGTGACGCTTCCATCTGTGGGCCCACGAGGCCATCGTCGATGGATGCATCACTTTGACCTACATCCGGGGGGCTGCTAGTTTGCACTTTGCTAGGTGAACCTCGGTTGGGGGGGGGCTTGCATTCATAGCTTAGGATTCCCTTCGTGCCGACACGAGGGGGGGCTTCTAGCTACTTCGCACTTTGCTAGGTGAACCTCGTTTGGGGGGGCATGCATTCATAGCTTAGGATTCCCTTCGTGCCGACATGAGGGGGCATCTATGCATTCATAGCTTAGGATTCCCTTCGTGCCGACACGAGGGGGGCTGCTAGCTACTTCGCACTTTGCTAGGTGAACCTCGGTGGGGGGCATGCATTCATAGCTTAGGATTCCCTTCGTGCCGACACGATGGGGGGCAAGCAATACCGTTCTCTTTGGAGATAGGTGCCACATCGAAGTTGCATTTGGTATTTGAACATCAAACCACCCTTTTCATACATAAATTTGGTCCACATGCAAGCGTGTTCGTGTTCTCACCCTCTACGTCATTTTTCGCCAAATTTATGAACATTAGACAAGTCGGATGATGCAACAGACACAGTTCACTCAAACTAACTGTGTGCCACGCCGGTGCTCCTGTCACTCACACATCCGCACAATACATTGAGCTCCACGAGGGCACAAGTCTTCCCCTCTCAAAAATATCTACCCTCCTGCAGCTTTTTTATATTTGATAACACACAATTATTGTGTTTTGACCATGTGTGATGTTTCTTGTTCCCAATCCCGCCTGCATCCCTCGAAAATATCTACTCGCCTCGAGGGTTTTTCTGTTTCATAACACACGGTTATTCCGGACCGTGTGCGATGCACCATCATCAAAATTTAGCCCCGGCATTTCACTCCCGCGTAGTAAAATTTTCAGTACCCATGTCATTTCCTCAAACACACCCCCGCCCCCTCCACACACACACACACACCAAAACCTCCTTGGGCGTGCACGCACACACACACACCCCCTCCCTTGCTCAAAACCCTAGCAAGGTCCCCGCTGCCGCCGCCGCCGCAAGGCCTCCATTGTCAACATCTGCTGGTTTGCCCGTGCAGCTTACCCACCGATCTCCATACCCAGGCTGCCCTGTGTTTCTTAGATGACGCTTGCCAAACACCCCCTTTCCCGCAGATCCCCATCCCTGTCCCCATCCCCCACTCCAGAGCATTGCAGCCTAAGCCCGGCTACGCTTCCCGAGGAACTCGAGGAGCGACTGGCCCAAAAGAGGTGTATCGCGGTCTCTTTGCCCGACGTCGCCAAGGAAGCTGATGACCATTACTGGCCGCAGGCACTCAAGCAGCGGGCTAGAGTATGCGGGTATGTCTCGAACGCCGACTACGACATCGAGGACATCGATAGCGACGACCTGAGGTGGGCTATGTCACAGGTTAAGTGGCCCACCCCAACCCCTCGGGTTCAACCATCGTCGATCTCATCCATGGCCCCACTGCTGATCTCCTCTGGCTGTTCTGCGACGCTGGCTTGGGATCCACAGCTTCTAAGTCAGACCTCATCGACGGCGACCACGAGGAGGGCACCCTCTCCAGCTCCTCCAAGGGGAAAGAGTCCATCTGCTCTTCCAAGGGGAAAGAGTCCATCGTGCTCTCCAAGGGGAAGGAGCCTATCTGTGACAACATGGAGCGCATCTAGGGTCCGTGCTCTTCCCACGGGAACGAGCCCATCTGTGACAAGTGAGGAAACCCATGATTTGTTTTGCCGTGCCTCTTCACAGGGGGAAACCCATGATTTGTTTTGTTGAGTCCCTTTTGTATTTTAGTGAGAATATGTCCAGTTTTAATTGCTATATTTGGTTATTTGCAGCATGCCTTGTTTATTCCAGTTGTTCACAATGTGATGCTCTATATGTGCAATTATTTACTGTGCAGTACATTTCATCAATCCAGTTTTAAACATACCGATAGGAATGCATACATTTGCTTACTGTTAAGCCTGTTATAGCTAGCATATGCCTCTTTTAAAGTTTTTTGATTGTTCGGTTGCTTGTAGTTAACATATTTCCAGTTTCAAATGCTATCTTTGGTTGTTCGTAGTATGCCTTGTTTATTCCAGTTATTCACAACGTTGTGTTCTATATGTGAAAGTATGAACTGTGCAGTTCAATTTAATTGATACGTCTCCAACGTATCAATAATTTTTTATTGTTCCATGCTGTTTTATTATCAATCTTGAATGTTTTATAATCATTTTATGGTCATTTTATATCATTTTTTGGGACTAACCTATTGACATAGTGCCAAGTGCCAGTTGCTGTTTTTCCATGTTTTTTACATCGCAGGAAACCAATATCAAACGGAGTCCAAATGCCACGAAATTCCATGATGAATTTTTATGGGCCAGAAGGAAGGCAATGGGCCCTAGTTACACCTGGGGGGTGCCCCGAGGGGGCACAACCCACCAAGGTGCGCCAGGAGGCCCATGCGCGCCCTGGTGGGTTGTGCCCACCTCGGGTGCCCCCCGGACCGCCTCGTTGCTCTATAAATACCCCCAAATCCACAAACCCTAGGAGAGTCGATGAAATATTCATCTAGCCGCCGCAGAGTCCAGAACCACCAGATCCAATCTAGACACCATCACGGAGGGGTTCACCACTTCCATTGGTGCCTCTCCGATGATGCGTGAGTAGTTCTTTGTAGACCTTCAGGTTCGTAGTTAGTAGCTAGATGGCTTTCTCTCTCTTGCTGAATTCTCAATACAATGGTCTCTTGGATATCCACATGATGTAACTCTTTTGCCGTGTGTTTGTTTGGATCTGATGAACTTCGAGTTTATGATCAGTTATATCTTTTTATATCCATGAAAGTTATTTGAGTTTCTTTGATCTCTTATATGCATGATCTCTTATAGCCTCTTATTTCTTCTCCGATATTTGGGTTTTGTTTGGCCAACTTGATCGATTTATCTTGAGATGGGAAGAGGTGCCCGGTAGTGGGTTCGATCTTACGGTGCTTGATCCCAGTGACAGAAAGGGAACCGACACGTATGTATCGTTGCTAGTAAGGATAAAGAGACGAGATCTATATCTACCGCCATATAGATAAACAGATCTTGTCTACATCATGTCATCGTTCTTATTGCATTACTCCGTTTTTCCATGAACTTAATACACTAGATGCATGCTGGATAGCGGTCGATGTGTGGAGTAATAGTAGTAGATGCAGGCAGGAGTCGGTCTACTAATCTTGGACGTGATGCCTATGTAATGATCATTGCCTGGATATCGTCATGATTATTTGAAGTTCTATCAATTTCCCAACAATAATTTGTTTACCCACCGTTGCTATTTTTCTCGAGAGAAGCCACTAGTGAAACCTACGGCCCCCGGGTCTTCTTTCCCATATATTTGCGTTGCGATCTATTTTTCCTTTGCATTTTTATTCAGATCTATTAAACCAAAAATACAAAAATATCTTGCTGCACTTTATTTTATTTGCGATCTATTATTTCAATCTATTATAATTTTCTCCCGTCATCGTGCCTTCTGGCGCCGTTACCCGAAAGGGATTAGCAACCCCTTTAACACGTCAGGTTGCGAGTGGCTGTTATTTGTGTGCAGGGTCTGTTTACGTTGTGTTGCTTGGTTCTCCTACTGGTCCGATACCTTGGTTTCATTACTGAGGGAAATACCTACCATTGCTGTGCTACATCATCCTCTCCTCTTGCGGGAACCACCGACGTAGTCTTAGCAAACATCATCAAGGGAATTTCTGGCCCCGTTGCCGGGGAGGATCTTCAACATAACTAGGTTCTTAATCACAAATCTCATCTCCTCGCAATTTACATTATTTGCCATTTGCCTCTCGTTTTCCTCTGCCCCACTTCACAAAAATTTGTTGTTTTATTCGCATCTCTTTTTCCATTCGCCGTTTTCTTGCCGGATCTGTTTTTGTGTGCTTTCTTGTTTGCGTAGTCATGATGCCTCAAAGAAAATATTTTGATGTTCCTTACCCAAATATTTTGCTTGAAATTGAGAAGAGTACTAAGGAATATATGACTACACAATTTGAGCATAATAAGTATTTCACTGAAGAACTTAAGGAGCACTCCGTTGTGCTAGATGCTATCACAAAACAACTTGATGATATTAGTAGAGAAGTTTGCAATCTTCAATCTAAGTATGCCTTTTCTGAAAGTTTGTTGGGTAAAATATCTGATGCACATGCTACCTTAGTAAATCAAATGGTTGCCAAACCAATCTCATTAGAAGATAAAAATGATGAAGATCTTAAAATGGTTGGTGTTTCTTCTATTGATTCCTTGTTTAGTAAAATGAAGAATGATGAAAAAGGGACTGGAGAAGAGTCAACTTTAGGTAGAAGGCGTCCCAATATTTCGGAGGGCGAAAATCTTGTTGAGAAAATAGATGAATGTGGGTTTGGAGAGGTCAAAACTTTAGCTAGTGATGCACCCACTATTTTGGATTACAAAGACTTTAATTATGATAGTTGCTCTTTGATTTATCGTATTTCTTTGTTACAATCCATGCTAAATTCACCCCATGCTTATGAACAAAACAAAGCTTTTACTAAACATATTGTTGATGCTATGATGAAAGCTTTGGAAGAAAAGTTGGAATTAGAAGTTTCAATTCCTAGAAAATTGCATGATGAGCGGGAACCTACTATCAAAGTCAAGATTAAAAATTATGAATGTTTTGTTTTGTTTTACTTGGGTGCTAGTGTTTCTACAATTCCGAAATCTCTATGTGATGTGCTTGGTCTTACCAATCTTGAAGAATGTTCCTTGAATTTGCACTTGGCGGATTCTACTATTAAAAAGCCTATGGGAAGAATTAATGATGTTCTTATTCTTGCAAATAGGAACTATGTGCCCATTGATTTTATTGTTCTTGATATTGATTGCAATCCGTCTTGTCCAATTATTCTTGGTAGACCGTTTTTACGCACTATTGGTGCCGTGATTGATATGAAAGAAGGCAATATCAAGTTCCAATTTCCTTTGAGGAAAGGTATGGAACACTTTCGTAGAACAAAAAACAGGCCACCTTATGAATCAATCATGAGGGCATCTTATGGATCTCGAACCAAAGATGACAAAACTTAGATCCTTGCTTTATGCCTAGCTGAGGGTGCAAAACTAGAGCGCTTGTTGGGAGGCAACCCAATGAATAAAATTTATTTTTGCTTCTTGCTTTCTGTTCTTGTGTGTTTACACAATTATGCTACTGGTATGATTGTGCTTTTTTTAATTAGTGTTTGTGCCAAGTAAGGCCTATAGGATCTTCTTGAATGATAGTTGTTTGATCTTGCTGAAAAAGACAGAAACTTTGTGCTCATGAAAATAATTGTCAAAATTCACCAGAAAGTGATAAAATGCCAATTCTTTTTTCCGAAGATCAACATACAAATTATCCAGGTTTCCTAGTTTTTCAGAATTTTCGGAGTTCCATAAGTATACGAACAAATCAGATTACTACAGACTGTTCTGTTTTGACAGATTCTCTTTTCTTTGTGTTGTGAGCTTATTTTGATGGCTCTATGGTTTTCTTTGATGAGTTTTTGCCATAGAAAAGTTGGAATACAGTAGATATAATACGAAAACAAAATATGAATTGGTTTGACACAGCACTTATAGTAGTGATTTATTTTTCTTACACTAATGGATCTCACGGAGGTTTTGTTGAGTTTTGTGTGATTGAAGTTTTTTCAAGTTTTGGGTTATCTTACGATGGATGAAGGAAGGATGTAAGAGCCTAAGCTTGGGGATGCCCCAGCATCCCAAGCTATTACCTAAGAATGAGCAACCAACTAAGCTTGGGGATGCCCCCGAGTGGCATCACCGCTTTCTTCCAACAACTATCGGTATTTTACTCGAGGCTATATTTTTATTCGTCACATGATATGTGTTTTTCTTGGAGCGTCTTGTATGATATGTGTCTTTGCTTGTTTTATTTTGTGTTTTAAGTCATCAATCCTTGCTGGACACACCTATTTGAGAGAGCCAGAATTATATCATTACTTGTTAGAATTGCTCTCTATGCTTCACTTAAATCTTTTATGAGCTAGGACTTGCTCTAGTGCTTCACTTATATCTTTTTTAGCATGGTGTGCTTTGTTATTTTTGAAGAAATGCTCTCTTGCTTCACTTAGATTTATTTGAGAGTTAGTAATTTTTTTGAAGAAATTCTCTCTTGCTTCACTCAAATTATTTTGAGAGAAAGAAAAATTGTTATGCTCATGATCTTCACTTATATTTGTTTGAGGTTATGAAAAGCAACACATGAATAGTCAAAAGTGATAGATATCCAAGAAGGATAAAGAAAAAAATGTCACGAAGATCATTGGACAAAATAAACTTGATTCTTAGTAATAGTTTTGAGATATGATGATGTGATATGTGACTTATGTTGATGAGTAATTGTGCTCTAGTAAGAATATTGGTGTTAAGGTTTGTGATTCCCTATGCATGCACGAATGTCAATAATCATGCAATGAAAATTATATCCTACTTGTGGTGCATTATTCGGTGTTAACTATGCTTAATGCTTGCTATTGAGATTATTCGTTTCTTGGTTGGTCGCTTCTCAATCTTTTTGCTAGCCTTCATTTTGCACCAAGTATGACCTCTACTTGTGCATCCAAAATCTTTTAAACCAATTTTGCCACATGAGTCCACTATATCTACCTATTTGCGGTATTCTTTTGCCATTCTAAGAAAATTTGTATGTTCCATCTCTAATTTTCAAAATAAACTTCTCTTTTGTGTATTTGTTTCGCTCGCAGAACGGTAACGGGTGGATAATATTTTACATGCTAGATGTGTTATTCTCATGATGAGTGTTTATTCACTTGTCATTGCACGAGAGTAAGGCAAAGGTCTTAGGGATGCCCAGCCCCGAAATGCAAAAATGAATTTACTTTATGTTGTCAAATAATAAATTCCTTGGGAAGTGTTGGTATGGAGGGCACCCGTGGATACGGCTAGCCATGGAAAGTGAAAGAATGGTGGAAAAAGGAATAAACTTTATTTTCTGTTTGGGAACCGCCTAGGGCATATCTAGCATAGAAAGTGTTCGTAGCTCTGAGTTGTTTTCATTGGTGGGATGGATACACCTCCCAAAATGTTTTTATCTCTATTTTTTTGCTTTGAGCTCTGGCACCGCTACAACACCCTACTCCCCTCTGCGAAGGGCCTTTATTTTACTTTATGCAATATTTATTTTAAACTTTGAGTCCCATCTTCGCTTACAAAAGCACCAACTAGGAGGCAATATGATCGTGCTCAAGTATTGGGTGTAGTTAATATTCGAGTGTGTTTCATGAATGGATCAATGTTTGAGCATGATGGGCTAGGGATAACTTATTTTAGCATTGATATTTTGAAAGACATGGTTGCTTGTCGATATACTTGAGTATCTAAATTATTATGTCAAAACTAGACTATTGCTTTGAATCACAAAAAAGTCCAAATGTCCATGCAATAAAGAAAAGAATATGATATGACTTGATGAACAACACACCACATCAAAAATTCTATTTTTATCACTTAGCTACTCGAGGACGAGTAGGAGTTAAGCTTGGGGATGCTGATACATCTCCAATGTATCTATAATATTTGATTGTTCCATGTTGTTTTATTATCAATCTTGGATGTTTCATAATCATTTTATAGTCATTTTATATCATTTTTGGGACTAATCTATTGACATAGTGCCAAGTGCCAGTCGCTGTTTTTTCCATGTTTTTACATCGCAGGAAACCAATATCAAACGGAGTCCAAATGCCACGAAACTCCACGATGAATTTTTATGGGCTAGAAGGAAGGCAATGGGCCCTGGTTGCACCTGGGGGTGCCCCGAGGGGGCCACAACCCACCAAGGCGCGCCAGGAGGCCCAGGCGCGCCCTGGTTGGTTGCGCCCACCTCGGGTGCCCCCGGACCGCCTCTTTGTTCTATAAATACCTCAAAAATCCACAAACCCTAGGGGAGTCGACGAAATATTCATCCAGCCGCCGCAGAGTCCAGAACCACTAGGTCCAATCTAGATACCATCACGGAGGGGTTCACCACTTCCATTGGTGCCTCTCCGATGATGCGTGAGTAGTTCTTTGTAGACCTTCGGGTCCGTAGTTAGTAGCTAGATGGCTTTCTCCATCTCGCTGAATTCTCAATACAATGGTCTCTTGGAGATCCATATGATGTAACTCTTTTTGTGGTGTGTTTGTTGGGATCTGATGAACTTCGAGTTTATGATCAGTTATATCTTTTTATATCCATGAAAGTTATTTGAGTTTCTTTGATCTCTTATAGCCTCGTATTTCTTCTCCGATATTTGGGTTTTGTTTGGCCAACTTGATCTATTTATCTTGCAATGGGAAGAGGTGCCCGGTAGTGGGTTCGATCTTACGGTGCTTGATCCCAATGACAGAAAGGGAACCGACACGTATGTATCGTTGCTACTAAGGATAAAAAGACGAGATATATATCTACCGCCATATAGATAAACGGATCTTGTCTACATCATGTCATGGTTCTTATTACATTACTCTGTTTTTACATGAACTTAATACACTAGATGCATGCTGGATAGCGGTCGATGTGTGGAGTAATAGTAGTAGATGCAGGCAGGAGTCGGTCTACTAATCTTGGACGTGATGCCTATGTAATGATCATTGCCTGGATATCGTCATGATTATTCGAAGTTCTATCAATTGCCCAACAATAATTTGTTTACCCACCGTTGGTATTTTTCTCGAGAGAAGCCACTAGTGAAACCTACGGCCCCTGGGTCTTCTTTCCCATATATTTGCGTTGCGATCTATTTTTCCTTTGCATTTTTATTCAGATCTATTAAACCAAAAATACAAAAATATCTTGCTGCACTTTATTTTATTTGCGATCTATTATTTCAATCTATTATAATTTTCTCCCGTCATCGTGCCTTCTGGCGCCGTTACCCGAAAGGGATTAGCAACCCCTTTAACACGTCAGGTTGCGAGTGGCTGTTATTTGTGTGCAGGGTCTGTTTATGTTGTGTTGCTTGGTTCTCCTACTGGTTCGATACCTTGGTTTCATTACTGAGGGAAATACCTACCATTGCTGTGCTACATCATCCTCTCCTCTTGGGGGAACCACCGAAGTTGTCTTAGCAAACATCATCATTCATCAGTACCAGTTTCAACGATACCACTATGAATGAATAGATTTGGTTGCTGCATCTTGTAGTTAACATGCCTTTCCGTTTTTATTTAACAATTACCAGTGTACTTAGACCGACACAATACCATTTTGAATGACTATGTTTGCTTGTTATTAAATGTTAGGCCTGTTGTAGTCAACACACCTGTCCACTTGTTTTGCTTTACTAGCGTGCTTAAACCTGCACACTGAAGCTATCTTTTGGAGATTATTTTGTCCGCCATGGATAATTTTGGTTGATGTTTAGCCTGTTGTGCTTAACATGCCTTTTGATGTACCTACACAGGACAATTTTGGGAACAACTATTGTTTTCCATCGAGGTTAGTATCATCCCATGGGTTATATATACTCATTGTTCAGGATACCGGTAGCTGGTACCATATAGGCCGGGGGCTGATAAGGGACTAATCGGTGAATTAGACTTTTAACTGAATATATCTGTAACCCATTTATCGTGAGGTTAACTAGGGCCATATGTAATATATCTTAGGCTACATAGCAACATGCACCGTACTTAATGTCTAAATATGCAATCCTAGGCTACATAGCAACAAGGAAGAGTGTTACCTTAATGTTCTGATGATGTCTAGATATACGTAGAAGAGCAACAGCAACAACAACAACACAGCCCTGTTTGGATACTCAACTTATCTAGAGGTTAGAGTTAGTTTCTAGCTCATGACTAACCCTGAACTAACTCCATCCAAAGAGGTGTTTGGATGACAGGGTTAGATTGACAATAAATGCACTAGGAGAACTAGCTCCGATTAGCACCTCTTGGGTTGGATATTTTTTTGGGTGGGTTAGATGCAACTAGCTCAAGCTAGCCCTCATATTTGGATATACTTTAGGTTATTTGAGCCCGAACTAGCTCAAACTAACTATCCCATGGATACAACAACAGTTAATGAGCCGATAATTTGTAAGAATGCAATAAACTCCTTCCAGCCCATAATATAAGATGTTAATTCATCTAATATGTGAGTATATTGGATGTTATAAGATATTATAAAAGAGTGTTGTACTACATCATTGTGCAACTGCTGTTTAGCTTCTAATATTAACTTGGTGCTTTTAGGTACATATGTCATTGGTAAAGATCCGCGCTTCAACCCTTTCTGCGTATGGGACAATCATATATCAATGAACCATCATCAAGTGAGGAAACTGATAAAGATTGTTAGTAAAATGGGTCCAAAGATGGCAATTAAACTATTTTTTTACACTTTATCCAAGACAACAGTGAACTTCAGGATGGTAAGTAAGAACTCTGCAGCCTTCTTTTTACTGCCCATAATGAGTTGTGTTAGATGACAATGTCTGAAGCTTTTTCCTTTGAAGTGGTTGCCAAAGCAGTTTACTCAAGATTACCTCTCAAACTACATGATTGGTGGGCATGCAAAGGTTAAAGTATTTCTACCAGAACACGATGATTATCTAGATGTTTTCATGAAGACCGTGAAGGATGGGCAGTCGGCCATCACAAGGGGTCGGACTAGAGTCGTGCGTGCCTTCTGCATGGAGGAGGGCACAATGTGGGCATTCCGCTTCACCTTGTTCAGAAACCAGAATGTATTTCGCCTCTTTCTTTACCGTCTTTAATAGTAAAAGTATACAACTATGGTTCATCATTCTTTATTTGGTTCTTATGTAATTCTTGCACATATGTACCTATGAATCGAATAATGCATTGGTTGTTTGAACCTGATGGGTATGAATAAAGCTACAACATACATTCAAATTCAAATCCAAATCCAAATCCGGTACAATTTGAAATAGCAGCAATTAAATTACGGTGAAATTACGCCCTCTAGGTCGTTAGGGCACACACGGTTGGTAAAACACAAACATTTGTGATATACACCATAATCCGACATGGTTCACAGAGAGCAAACGTTGCTAGCATGCACACAGTTGCCGTTTGCAAAGCGTGTGCGATGTCAGACAATATCACAAACGGTGCGGGCAAACTAAATGTTTGTGTTAGTTGCCTTATCGTACATGATTCGCAACCATGAACTGTTTCTAATGAAATATGCACCATAAACGTTGCACCACAGAATAGCGTCTGCGATAGTTGTCGTGTACGACGATGTTATGACGGTCCACGTTTCGTAATCCTGTCCGACACTCGTATGACGATTAGCTAATCTTCTTAATTAGTTATCGCATACGGTTTGGGAAAAGCGAATGTTTGTGATTGTATGCTTATTATACACGTTCTATAATAGTGAACCGTTTGTGATGGGCTGCGCATTGTAAACGTCGCACCACAGAATACCGACTGTGATGGCAATGCGAGCACAAACGAGTAGGAGTACTGTATATGCATCTTGGCTCCCTATCCCCGACAATTTCTGGGTCTTGTGGGAAGGACCCCCTATCGCCCACACTCACTTGGCGACGGTTCTAAATGCCATTGCGGAAAGGGGTTAAAACCCTTTGTATAGCACCGACGCGTACTAGTGATTCCACCCTTAAATGTATAATTAGCAAGCATGGTGGAAATTTCAGCTTCCGGTATCTTTCTTTTATTTGTAACAATTTATTTCATATACTTAGCATAAGGAGACATTTTCAGAATATCAGTCAAACGCAATCGCAAAAATACAGGTCTAAGCATTTCAACAAAGCGCTCAAATTCCTCATCATCCTTTTTTCTTGGATGGTTTAGGAGGAAAGGGCATGGGTTTCTGAACCCATGGTTCTCTTTCTTTACCATGTTTCCTAGCAATGAAGTCTCTTTTATCACATCTTTTATTTTTAGGTTGTGGGTTATCAAGATCAACAATAGGTTATATCTCCACATCATTATCATTACTAGGTTGAGCATCAACATGAACATCATCATTAACATTATCACTAGGTTCATGTTCATCACGAGATTGTGCTTCAGCATCAGAAATAGAAATATCATTTGGGTTCTTAGGTGTGTCTATAACATGTTCACTAGAAGCATGCAAAGTCCTATCATATTTCTTTTTCTTTTTGTTATTAGTGGGACTTGGTGCATGAGTGTTAATTCTCTGAGAGTCTTGCTCAATTCTTTTAGGATGACCTTCATGATACAAAGGTTCTTGAGTCATTTTACCACCTCTAGTCATAACTCTAACAGCATGATCATTCATCTTATTATTCATTTCATTGAGGAAATCAGTTTGTGCCTTGAGAACTTGTTCTACTTGAGTTTTTACCATGGAAGCATGTTTACTAACAATCTTGAGATCAAGCATTCAAGCATATAAGCATTTCGTCTCAATTGTCTACTAAAGTATGCATTGAAGTTTTCTTGTTTAACAATAAAGTTATCAAATTCATCCAAGCATTGACTAACAGATTTATTATGAGGAATATCACCTTCATCAAATCTATAGAGAGAATTTACCTCTACTACCTATGTCAGGTTATCAAGACCATGTATTTCTTCGATAGGTGGTAAATTCTTAACATCTCCAGCTTTAATACCTTTTTCTTTCATAGATTTATTTGCCTCTTGCATATCTTCAGGACTGAGAAATAGAATACCTCTCTTCTTCGGAGTTGGCTTATGAGGTGGTTCAGGAAGAGTCCAATCATTATCATTACTCAATATATTATTCAATAGTACTTTACCTTGTTCAACAGTTCGTTCCCTGAAAACACAACTAGCACAACTATCTAGGTGGTCCCTAGGAGCATCGGTTAGTCCATTATAAAAGATATCAAGTATTTCATTTTTCTTGAGAGGATGATCAGGCAAAGCATTAAGTAATTGGAGAAGCCTCCCCCAAGCTTGTGGGAGACTCTCTTCTTCAATTTGCACAAAGTTCAATATTTCCTGTAAAGTAGCATGTTTCTTATGAGCAAGAAAATATTTTTCAGAGAAGTAGTATATCATATCCTGGGGACTACGCACACAACCAGGAGCAAGAGGTAAACCATATCTTAGGATCACCCTTTAACGAGATAGGAAACGGCTTAAGAATATAGTAATAAAGAATTTTTTCCTCATGAGCAAATAGGGTGGCTATATCATTCAATTTAGTAAGATGTGCCACAACAGGTTCAGATTCATAACCATGGAAAGGATCAGATTCAACCAAAGTAATTAACTCAGGATCTACAGAGAATTCATAATCCTTATTGGTAACAAAGATAGGTGAAGTAGCAAACTTAGGATCATATTGCATTCTAGCATTCAAAGATTTTTCTTTCAACTTGACAAGCAATTTCTTAAGATCCTCTCTATCTTTACAAGAAAGAAAGTCCCTAGCTACCTCTCCATCCATAACATAACCCTCAGGTATAACAGGAAGTTCATATCTAGGAGAGCTAGGTCTAACAGGTGTTTCAAAGTTTTCAGTTTCAATAATTTCATCAGTTTCAGAAATATCATCAGTTTCAGCATCCTCAATATCTTTAGCTCTAGCAAGTTGTTCATCAAGAAAATTCACCAAGTGGAAAAGTGTTATCAAGCAAAGTAGTAGTATCATCATAAGCATCATGCATAGAAAAAGTAGTATCATCAATTACTTGCAACATATCAGAATCAATAGAAGGTGTAGGTGTCTCAAGCTTACTCAAAACAGAAGGTGAATCAAGTGCAGAGCTAGATGGCAATTCCTTACCTCCCCTCATTCTAGAGGGAAAAATCTTAGTTTTGGTATCTTTCAAATTCTTCATAGTGATCAACAGATATAAATTCCAAGTGACTCAGAGAATAGAGCTATGCTCCCCGGCAACAGCGCCAAAAAAAGGTCTTGATAGCCCACAAGTATAGGGGGTCGCAACAGTTTTTGAGGGTAGAGTATTCAACCCAAATTTATTGATTCGACACAAGGGGAGTCAAAGAATATTCACGAGTATTAGCAGTTGAGTTGTCAATTCAACCACACCTGAAAGACTTAATATCTACAGCAAAGTATTTAGTAGCAAAGTAGTATGGAAGTCACGGTGACGGTGGCAAAAGTAACAGTAGCAATTTTGTAGTGATGGTAACAGCAGTAGCAACGAAAGTAACTTAGCAAAGATCAATGTGTGAAAAGCTCGTAGGCATTGGATTAGCAATGAATTGTGTTGGATGATATTCATCATGTAGTAGTCATAATCTAGGGCGACACAGAACTAGCTCGAACTCATCAATGTAATGTAGGCATGTATCCCGTATATAGTCATATGTGCTTATGGAAAAGAACTTGCATGACATCTTTTGTCCTACCGTCCTGTGGCAGCGAGGTCCTAATGGAAACTAAGGGATATTAAGGCCTCCTTTTAATAGAGAACTGGAACAAAACATTAGCACTTAGTTAATACATGAACTCCTCAAACTATGGTAATCACCGGAAAGAATCCCAATTATTGTCACCTTGGGGTATGCAGATCATAACTCATAATAGGTGTCTATAACTTGCAAGATAGGATCAAGAACACAAATATATTCATGAAAATATAATAGGTTCAGATCTGAAATCATGGCACTCGGGCCCTAGTGACAAGCATTAAGCATAGCAAAGTCATAGCAACATCAATCTCAGAACATAGTGGATACTAGGGATCAAACCCTAACAAAACTAACTCAATTACATGATAAATATCATCCAACCCATCACCGTCCAGCAAGCCTACAATGGAATTACTCATGCATGGCGGTGAGCATCATGAAATTGGTGATGGAGGAAGGTTGGTGATGATGATGGTGATGAATCCCCCTCTCCGGAGCCCCGAATGGACTCCAGATCAGCCCTCCCGATGAAGAACAGGAGGCGGCGGCTCCGTATCGTAAAACACGATGAATCCTTCTCTCTAGTTTTTTCTCCCTGAATAGGGTTATATAGAGTTGGGGTTAGGGTCGAAGGAGGTCCAAGGGCCCCACAAGCCCTCTAGGAGCGCCCCCAGGCTTGTGGCCTCTGGGTGGACCCCCCTCTTGTTAATTCTTGCGCCAGTATTTTTTATATATTCCACAAAAATTCTTCGTAAATTTTCAGGTCAATCCAAGAATTTTATTTCTGCACAAAAATAACACCATGGCAATTCTGCTGAAAACAACGTCAGTTCGGGTTAGTTCCATTCAAATCGTGCAAATTAGAGTCCAAAACAAGGGCACAAGAGTTTGGATAAGTAGATACGATGGAGACGTATCAACTCCCCCAAGCCTAACCCATTGCTTGTCCTCAAGCAATTCAGTTGACAAACAGAAAGTGACAAAGAAAAACTTTTACAAACTCTGTTTGATCTTGTTATTGCAAATATGTCTAGCCAATATTCAGGTTTTCAGCAAAGATTATGAACTAACCATATTCACGGTAACATTTAGGTCTCACATTTACTCATATCAATCGCACAATCAACTGGCGAGCATTAATAATAAATCTCGGGTCAATCCACAAAAATTCTCCATAAATTTTCAGGTCAATCCGAGAACTTTTATTTCTGCACAAAAATAACACCATGGCAATTCTGCTAAAACAATGTCAGTCCGGGTTAGTTCCATTCAAATCATTCAAATTAGAGTCCAAAACAAGAGCAAAAGAGTTTGGAAACGTAGATACGATGGAGAGGTATCACTTACCAAGAGCGCTTCACTCCCTGCCAACAGCTCCAGAAAAGAGTCTTGATGACCGACAAGTATAGGGGATCAATCGTAGTCCTTTCGTTAAGTAAGAGTGTCGAACCCAACGAGGAGCAGAAGGAAATGACAAGTGGTTTTCATCAAGGTATTTTCTGCAAGCATTGAAATAGTCGGTAACAGGTAGTTTGATAGCAAGATAATTTGCAACGGACAAGTATCGGTAACGGTTAATAAAGTGCAGCAAGGTAGCCTAATCCTTTTGTTGCAAAGGACAGGCCAAAATGTTCTGGAGGGTACACGGGAATTCCATCTAGTCGCTTTCATCATGTTGGTTTGATTTGTTAGGGCATATTTCTCTCTAAGTGGTTTTGGTGATTGATGACAATGCATTTGCGGACTAATCGTGTCCATTGGGCATTTCAGATATTCATTCATATGGCATGAGACAATTTCTTCCCCTTGGTGTTTAACATGAAGACGGTGTAGTTTTCCTTAGTTTTAGTTTTGGTGGACTTGAGTCGTAGCAGATACCATACTATCAAGAGGGGGTCCATATCGGAAAGGTTAGGGTGGAATTAACACGTACACATCTCTTTTGCACCCCGAGCTCTTTCCCGCATCATTGGAGGTTCCTTCGTTATCGTGGAAGTGGCATTGGAGAGGAGCCAGCGATAGTACCATGGTTGGATGTGGCAGTACCGCTGATTGCAACAGGCAGTAGTACCGCTGCAGCAACGGTAGTACTGCCCAGAGCCTCAAGCGGTAGTACCGCTCCAGTACCGTTGTACTACTGCCTCAATTCGGGACTCTGGTATTCCGTGTCGGGTTCGGCGGCAGTAGCAGCATCGGTAGGAGCAGTAGTACCGCTTGCAAGCAGTACTACCGTGCCTACCACCGCTACTAGTGCCGCTCGAGGGTTTTTCTGCTCTGTCTCTCTCCCCTGTGCTCGTGTAAGCTCACTGGTACAACGACGTCCTAAACAAACGGTTTAAAACCCCTTTCCGCGACGGCATTTGGAACCGTCGCCAAGTGAGTGTGGGCGATAGGGGGTCCTTCCCACAGGACCCAGAAATCGTCAGGGATAGGCCCTCGTGGGACCCAGGCTGGGTTCGTGTGCGATCGGGCGAGGCATGGAAACCCAATCATTTCCGTATGTATGTACATCCCACACGGTGAATCCCAGAAATCATTTCCGTAGGTATGTACATCCCACACGGTGAATCCCAGAAATCATTTCCGTAGGTATGTACATCCCACACGGTGAATCGCAGAAATCATTTCCGTAGGTATGTTCATCCCACACGGTGAATCCCAGAAATCATTTCCGTAGGTATGTACATCCCACATGGTGAATCCCAGAAAATCATTTCCGTAGGTATGTACATCCCACACAGTTATTTGTGTGGAAACGTGTGGGCAAGGTGGCCTAACGCAAACAGTTCGCTGCTGGAAGCCGTGTGTGATTGTTAGTTGATCGAACACGCCTACTTTCTAGAAACGGTGCGGGTTGTTTGTGTTCATCGCCCACGGTGCTGTCTGAGTAACCGTTTGCAATAGAAAACCCCAATAAGCAGGGTAATTAGCCTATTATTGATAATCCATGTACTAATCAAACTTATATTTCTTATAAAACATTTACGTGCAGTGAACATGCAATTAGTACATTTACCTATTATTGATAATCCATGTAATTAACCTGATTTTTTTCATTATGTTTTGAAAGAAAAAATGGTGTTACGGAGGGAAAGGATGGTGTTTGAATTGCTAGAACATTTACGTGCAGTGAACATGCAATTAGTACATGAGTGTCGTGTTTAAATTTGGAATTATTCCGGGTTCGTTTGGCATTTGTATGCATTAGTTGAGTTTTTGGGCATTTAATGTGCATAATTCAAATTTGAACAACAAGCACATGCTCCAATGCACCAAAGTTTGCTGAAAAATCACATGTGTGTCTTTGGGTGAATTTATAGGTCCCATGCAAGAAATGGGAATAAAATTCAAACATCTAGGTGTCGTGGCTCAGCTGGAATGATTGAGAAACTTGGTTTTTTAATACCTGTAAATCCAAAACACGGCTGAAAATCATGAAACTTGGCATGGTGTCATGACATGGCACCAACATGCCGCAGTAATTTTTTTGGCCGAATTGGGACAAGCTTTGGTGTAAGCTTCTTGCAAACCGGAGCTTCCCTCAAGAAGGCTCCTGGTTCTGAGAGGGAACGTGTCACCTCCGTGTGCGAAACGACATACGTACAGTGCCTTCTCCCGCCTTAATTTTTTTACACAGGCAGATTAGGCCAAATAGAACTATTGTGCTAAATTTTGGAATTATTCCGTGTTCGTTTGGCCTTTTTTATACATTAACTGAGTTTCTGGGCATTTAATGTGCATAATTCAAATTTGAACTACAAGCACGTGCTCCAGTGCACCATAGTTGTTTGAAAAATCACATGTGTGTCCTTGGGTGAATTTCTAGGTCCCATGCAAGAGATGGGAGTGAAATTCAAACATTTGGGCGTCGTGGCTCGGCCGGGAAGATTGAGAAATTTGGTTTTTTAATTCCTGTAATTCCAAAACACGCCTGAAAATCATGAAACTTGGCATGGTTTCATGACATGGCACGAACATGCTGCGGTAATTTTTTTGGCCGAATTGGGACAAGCTTTGGTGTAAGCTTCTTGCAAACTGGAGCTTCCCTCAAGAAAGGCTCGTGGTTGCGAGAGGGAACGTGTCACCTCCGTGTATGAAACGACATACGTACACTGCCTTCTCCCGCCTTAATTTTTTTGCACGTCCAGATTAGACCAAATAGAAGTACCGTGCTAAATTTTGGAATTATTCCGGGCTGGTTTCGCCTTTTTATACATTAATTGAGTTTCTGGGCATGTAAGGTGCATAATTCAAATTTGAACTACAGGCACATGCTCTAGTGCACCAATGTTGTTTGAAAAATCACATGTGTGTACTTGGGTGAATTTCTAGGTCACATGCAAGACATGGGAGTGAAATTCAAACATCTGGGCGTCGTGACTCGGCCGGAAAGATTGAGAAACTTGGGTTTCTAATTCCTGTAATTCCCAAACACACCTGAAAATCATGAAACTTGGCAGGGTCTCATGACATGGCACCAACATGTTGCGGTAATATTTTTGGCCGAATTTGGACAAGCTTTGGTGTAAGCTTCTTGCGAATCGGAGCTTCCCTCAAGAAGGCTCGTGGTTCTGAGAGGGAATGTGTCACCTCCGTGTGCGAAACGACATACGTACACTGCCTTCTCCCGCCTTATTTTTTTACACAGCCAGATTGGACCAAATAGAAGTACCGTGCTAAATTTTGGAATTATTCCGGGTTCGTTTGGCGTTTTTTATACACTAATTGAGTTCCTGGGCATTTAATGTGCATAATTCAAATTTGACTACAAGCACATGCTCCAGTGCACCAAAGTTGTTTGAAAAATCACATGTGTGTCCTTGGGTGAATTTCTAGGTACCATGCAAGAGATGGGAGTAAAATTCAAACATCTGGGCGTCGTGGCTCGGCCGGAAAGATTGAGAAACTTGGTTTTTTAATTCCTGTAATTCCAAAACACGCCTGAAAATCATGAAACTTGGCATGGTCTCATGACATGGCACCAACATGCTGTGGTAATTTTTCTGTTCTATTTGCGAAGGCCCACACATTAACAATCAACAAAGTCATTTTGGAACAAGAGCCGTCACGTTACAAGAGCCGTGGGTGTTCGACTTACCAATTACGTGCGGCCACTCGTCCCCTTTTTTTATTGGCTAGGAGGTGCCGTGCGGGGTAGCTATTTGAGTACGGGAGGCGTGCGATCAGATCCATGCGCGTGCTCATCGGGAGGAGAGCCCTTCGACCGCTACCCGCCGCGCACCTCCCTCCCAACATCTCCATTAATGGCGCCCGAGCACCTGTTCTACGGCGTGGCTATATGTCTCACGGGACGGAGATTTAAGAGAGAAAAATGAAAATCTGAAAAGAAAGTTTTGCACGGATCTTGATGTAAGATCCGACGGACCTATATAGCATTGACTGCGACTTATAGCAAGCATGATGAATATAAGGACGATGACAGTGGATAATAATTGTCTTACATATTTAGAAACATAATTAAAAAAGCCGCATGCGGCAACGCCCGAAATACACAAGGGCAAAAGAAGAAGGAAGACAACGATCTGGCTTGCTGATCTCTACTTTCTTGATGCGTTGCTGCAGGCCGTGGGAACTAGTCAACGCGGCGAGCGGCGATGAGCTCTTTCTTGTCCTCAAGATGCTGCTTGAGAGCATCCACAGATTCCTCCACCAGCCTTCTGCGCTCGATGCGCAGCTTGTTATTCTCGTCCATAAGTTTCTCGACGATGACGCCGGTCCTCTTCAACAAGGCAGTGGTCTGCTCCTGCTGCTCCGCACTTCCGATGATCTTCGCCCTCAGCAGGTCGCGCTCGGCTCGGAGCTTCGCATTGCTCTCATTTAGTTGCCAGATGACATCGATAGACAATTCAAACGAGGCTTGCAGGTCATCTTGCAACCTCGCCCACCTGGAGATCTGGTCCATCTGCCTATGGACGAGGGCACGCATGCGCCTGTAAGAGTCCTCGCCTGCCCGCAAGGCATTTTCCCAGGCCGCCGCGGCAAGGGAGGACATCTCTGCTGCATTCGCGGCATGGCGGGACATATCTTCTGCTTCCGCGGCGCGACCGGACCAGTCTGCTGCATCGACGGCTCGGCGGGTCCTCCGTGCTGCTTCGGCGGCGCGGCGGGACCTCTCTGCTGCTACGGCCGTGCGGCGGGACATGTTGGCTGCTATCGCGCCAAGGCAGGACATCCTCGTGCTCCCGCTTCCAGGCTCGCCTCTCCCTGGTGGCAATCTCTCGACCCAGAACTCACGCTGGCCATGGCGGACGCAAGGGAATGATGATGAATGACTTGTTTGTTTTTGACTTTTTGTGGATGATGAGTTGAGGAGGAATGTGCAGTCATCTTGGAGTAGTAGTATTTATAATTGCATAGTAATACGCTCCTAAGTGGGAAACCGTTTAGGTTTTGATCGGTGTGAACAGGTTTGCAATTGGGAATGTGACGGGACGCATGCTCAAAATTTACTGACGGTTATAAGTGCGACACTATTCCCGGAAGGCGTAACGTGGGCACGTACGCCTTCTCGGCCGCGTACGCGGCATTTGCACCATAGGGTGCACCGCAATAGGCAATGTTAGCAAACGTCTTTTAATTAGAATGGGTGTGCCGGTCTAGCGCACACACGTTGATCTATCTAACTGTTTCAGTTTGTTGTGGCTAATCACAAATAGTTCATGCATGTGAAGTGTATGCCATCAATCGCAGACACTTTGATCTGGCTTACCCATTTCTATTCTGTTGCCTAATCGCAAAAAGTTAATCCTTCTGAAGCGTATGCCCTCAATCACACACACCTTGATCTGGCTGACCGTTTCTTTTGTGTTGCCTAATTACAAACAGTTCATCCGAGTGAACCGTATGTTGTATATCGCACACACCTTCATCTGGCTGCCCGTTTCTTTTGTGTTGCCTAATCACAAATGGTTCATCCGAGTGAACCGTATGCTCTATATCGCACACGCCTTCATCAGGCTGCCCTTATCTTTTGTTCCACCTCATCGCAAATAGTTCATTTGACTGAACCGTATGCCCTGGATCGCACATGCAACTAAAATCTGAACCGTGTTTGATGCATCCTCCATCGCAAACGTTTTCACCTTTTTTGACGGTTTTCATACAACACAGTTTGCGATTATGGCATCGCACACAGTTTCTCGAAGGGTCTCTGATCATAGTGTCGCGTTAGCAGCATCCTGCAGTAGTGGCTGTTGTGCAAGGCCCCGGCGATAATACTACTGGGCCGAGCAGCAGTACCACTGCGGCGAGCAGTAGTACCACTCCCAGGAGCGGTAGTACCGTACGCTGCGGGCTGAGAATAGGGATAACGGTTGGATTGTTCCCCCCACTATAAAAGGGGTTTTCTTCCCCAAGAAGACCTGCCTCTTCCTCCCCCAAAAACTCCATTGTTGCTCCAATGATCATTTTTGCCTGATCACTCTCCCTAGACAATCAAACTTTTTGATTTTCTAGGGATTTGTTGAGAAGGCCCGGATCTACACTTCCACCAAGAGAAATTTGATCCCCCCCACTAATCCCTTGCAGATCTTGTTACTCTTGGGTGTTTGAGCACCCTAGACGATTGAGGCCACCGCGGAGCCACATTCGATTGTGGTGAAGCCCCGTGGTGTTGTTGGGAGCCTCCAATCAAGTTGTGGAGATTGCCCCAACCTTGTTTGTAAAGGTTCGGTCGCCGCCTTCAAGGGCACCACTAGTGGAATCACGACATCTCGCATTGTGTGAGGGCGTGAGGAGAATACAGTGGCCCTAGTGGCTTATTGGGGAGCATTGTGCCTCCACACTGCTCCAACGGAGATGTACTTCCCCTCAAAGGGAAGGAACATCGGTAACACATCCTTGTCTCCACTGGCTCCACTTGTGGTTATCTCTTACCTTTACTTTGTGCAAGCTATTGTTGTGTTGTATACTTTGCTTGCTCTTGTTGTTGCTGTTGTTAGCATCATATAGGTTGCTCTCCTAGTTGCACATCTAGACAACCTTTTTGTTGCTAAACCTAATTTGTGAAGGAAAGCTAAAAATTGGTAGTTGCCTATTCAACCCCTCCTAGTCAACCATATCGATCCTTTCAATTGGTATCAGAGCCTCGTCTCTTTATTAAGGGTTTCACTGCCCAAAGAGTATGGTTGACATAGAGGAGGAAGTGCCCGAGGCCATGGAGTTGACTTCGGTCACTTGGGACGATTTAAATGAAGCAATGGCTTCACTTAAGACGTCTATGATGACCGAGGTAAAATCCTTTAAAGAATTACTTGAGGGGTTGAAAACTACTCCCGATCCGTTGCTTGTGGTTAATCCCACCGCATTGGAGTCGGAGGCCAATTCCAGCAAGGAAGCGACTAAAGGTACTCAAACTTCTTCCCCTCACAACAAGAATGGGACGGGAACCTTTGCCTTGGTTCCCCCTCTCCGGTCTATGGAGGACCGGTCCCTACACCGCGCATTAATAATTTTGGCCCTCCTCCTAAGCTTGTTAAGGGTGATTTTGCTAATTGGGTTTTTTTGCATCAAGTCTCATTTGAATCACAGCTCAACAAATCTTTGGGGAGTCATTGAGCAAGGCTTCTACCCACATGATCCAAAAAACCTCACCCCAAGAGAAGAAGTGGACAATCAATACAATCACTCCGCTTTGTTCATCCTTCAAGATGCGGTTCCTCCTGAAGATCTATCTCACTTACGTCCCTTCACTCAAGCAAAGGATTTTTGGGATCACATCATGTCTTTGTACAAGGGAAGCTCAAGCATCCAACGGTCCAACTTTGAAGTGGTCCTTGATGTGGCCGATGAATTTGTGATGCTAGAAGATGAGGATCCGCGTGATCTCTATCGGAGGGTGACAACTCTTGCGGTTGCTCTCCAAGACCATGGGAGCAAGGATACATATGACAATTGGATCAAGCGCAAGTTTCTCAAGGCCATGTCTTTCATGATTCATCAAAGGCCGGACTTTCACACTTTAACCTCAAGTGAAGTGTTGGATGAGTTTATTGCCATGAACATCATGAACAAGACCGCCGACAATGCTCTTGCTCGTGTCCGGTCAAATAAAAGCTCATCAACTCTTGCTTTGAAGGCCAAGGCCATTCCGAAAGAAGAAGAGGAGGAAGAAGAGGAGCGTTGCCCCGAGGACACCAAATATGCTTACCATGAGCACATGGCTCTTGCGTCAAGGCAATTTTGGACCAACAAGAGGAACTCAAGGCCCAACTTTTCAAAGAACAACTCAAGTGGCTCAAAGAACAAGCAACGAGTGATGACTTGCTACAATTGCGGCAATGTGAGTCATTTTGTAGCGGAATGTCCTTATGAGAAGAGGGAAGACAACGGTGGCAAACTCATTCGCAAAGACAAAGCCAAGTATTTCCCAAGCAAGAACAACTTCACCAAGAAGACACCTCCAAAGGGCTTGGTGGCAGATGAAGATTATCCCTCCGATGATGAGGAGGAAGATACAAGTGGATAAGGAATGGCAACGACAACCATTGTCATTGCCACATCTTCTCCCTCCAAGGTGTCTCTCTTCAGCGCCCCCAATGAGAACACCATTGCCAAGTGTCTCATGGCCAAAGGTATCAACAAGGTGACCCCTAACATCAAAACCACCATCATTACTACTCCTTCATTGCTAGATTGTGTTGATGATAGTGAGGTGGTGAAAGTTGATGAGAATGAGCTTACCAAGTTCATGAGTAAGCTCAATGGTGAATCCAAGAAGCACGTTGTTGATATCTTGGAACAACTAGGTGAGGCCAATGATATCATTGAGTCACATGAGGATACCATCTCCAAGTTGGAGGGGCATAGTCGTGACTATGCCGACGAGAATGCGGATCTTTCCATTGCTCTAGAGGAAGAGCGAGATCTTCGTTTGACTCTTGAGGAGTCACACAACGTTCATCTTGCTAAATTGCAAAAAGATCTTGATCATGCTATTGTTCTTACTCGTGTGCTCAAATTCGAGAAAGTTGCACTTGGGTTGGCCATGATAGACTCAAGGAAGAATTTCATACACTTGACAAGGCTCACAAGGTCTTGAAGGGTGTTCATGCTTCTATCAAAGAGTCTCATGATCAACTCCAAGTGAAGCTAACCAAGGAGATTTCCACGTGTCCTCCCACTACAAAAAAATACACTTCCGTGATGATACGTGTTTGTCACAGTAGGTCACATTTTCTGTCATGCATGTACATCCATGACAATTTTATAACAAAATCAAGATAGTCATACCTGTGCTGTCGTAGAAGTGTTCCATGACATTACCAAAATTATCATCACGGAAGTGTCCACTTCCATGATGATAAATCACGCGTCATAGAAGTACTTTCGTCAAGGGTAACCAACACGTGGCATCCACCGTAACGGGTCGTCGTTAAGCTATCGGGTCCCGGTTTGGATCCGATAACCTGTTAACAGCCCGGACTGATGGTGATATTCCACGTGTAAAATTCTCAATTGCCGGAGAAACCACGTGTGGGCTCAATGTTGGGACAGATGTTATCCACACATTTGACCGAAGGCGCCTATGATACGTCGACACGTGGCACGGCCCAAGAGGCCCATTTAGGTGTAAAGGCCGGCCCGTATGACTTGGTCAAAAGGTAGCGGGCCAGCCCACGGAAAGCCTGTTAACGACCTATCCGCATATAGCCCATTTACAGCCCGCTAATTCACGACCCGTTACGGCATACCCGAATTAGGCCCAGTAGCGTCATCTGGGCCATCCAATATGATTCCAGCCCGTTGTAACTTCCGGCCCATTTATGGCCCATGACGTATTTTGGCCCACAGGAGGCCCTTTGTAACTCTAGGCCCATTAAAGGCCTGAGATGAAACTGCCCATAATGAACAGTGTATCGCTTTATACTCATTAACGGCCCATTATTCCGTTGGCCGTTTCTAGCCCGTATTAACTTTCGGCCTTCTAAGGGCCCATTTATTCTTGGGCTCATTTCCAGAATTCGGTTACTGGCATGTTCCGCTTGTGGGCCAAATTCAGCCCGTGGTTATAGTCAGCCCGTTTGTGGCCCGTTAACCCGTTGGGCTGTTTTCACAGCGTCATCAAATACGACCTATTAACGACCCATTATAGTCGGGCCATAAAACATACGATTTCCACTCTCGCCCGTTTACGGCCCATTTTGCGGAACGTTATTGGTGCACGAAAAGTACGGCCCATGTTTGGCAAAACGATTATACGACCCGTAGAAGGCCCATAGATTAGACGGCCCGTAGAAGGCCCATGGATCCTACGGCCCGTAGAGGGCCTATGGATCCTACGACCCGCGGGAGGGCCATGGTCACTACAACAGGTAGCAGGACCATGGTTACAATAGCCTGTGTGTTGCCATGGTTATTGTGGCCTAGTTATAAAAATAGGTTATTGTGGCCACTAGAAAAAGGCGGAAAAAGAACTGCAGTGACTACAAGCAAACAACTAAACAAGACAATAAGGAAATAAATAAGCAAGCAACTAACGCTAGGCTATTACGGCTATTACGGCTATTACGGCTATTACACATATTACATTCACTGGGCATCAAAGTTCGCCACCAGTGCAAATATAGGGAACAAAGGAGCATATTACAAACACTGGCCATCTAAATTGTCCACGAGTGCAAATAAACGCAGTAGCAAAACAAGTCCATAACTGAAACAACTTCAGAAGAGCTCAAGAAACGTTATGCTGGGTATCCACCATGCTAGCAATAAGCTTAGCAAGCTTATTATCTTTCTCCTGTTTGGCGCTAAAATCCTCCAACACTTGTTGTTGCACCAGAAAGTATGCATCTGAATGCTCGAGGGACTTCTGCAGTCCTTCGGCTTCTTGTCGCAGCACAGCTGATCGATATCTTTCAGCTTGTAGTTGGGCTCAAGAAACCGAACAGATTCAGACAGTGAGTTTGAATAGCTTGTGCCAGCGGTAGTGGCCAATTGTAAGTTCATCTAGTGCCACTCCTAGTTGGTTTTGGATTATTGAGGACAAACTTGGTTGAGGGACCTATGTGTTTATGAGAATTGCAGGATAACACGGGTAGTAGTCCCTTATTGATTATGATTACCTACCAGAGATGACCCCTAAAAATATCTGAAGACATTGAAGACAATGGTGGTTCGTGAAGACATTCATGGTGAAGATAATGACATATGAAGACATTCACTTGAAGACTATCGAGTGCGAAGACATAGTTGTTTCGTAGTTTCCTTTTCTTCTTTATTAAGCCATAGGAACCACCGTACTGTTAAGTGGGGTCCAAGTGAACAAAGTCAAAGTGACTGATGTGATGCTCAACCAAAATCCTATGTCTTCGAGCGAAGACAATGAGAGAAAATGTTATCCAGAGCTGGATGAGTCAGCTTTGCTTGTAGCCCAAGTCAAGCTGCCGGGTGTGTTTGAAATCCGACCGTTGGACACGTGTCGGTTCCTTAGTGACCCAGGGTCATTTCGGACATATCATGTCGGGTTGCCTCCAGTTTATAAATAGCCCACCCCCTACACCATAATTTGGTGGCTGCTCAGAGTTAGTGCACGGCTTTTGTCGTTTGAGAGCAACCCACCTCCGAAGCCTTTGAGAGACAGATCCTTGCAAGGACAAAGCCCAAAACACCCAGGGCCAAAGAGTGTTAGGCATCACTGAAGTCTTTCTGTCCGCGTGACCTGAAGACTTGTTACACTTGAGGACTGTGAATCCTCCAGCCGGTTAGGCGTCGCGTTCTGAGCACCCAAGATCCATTGTGCATCACCGGTGAACGAAGTCTGAGGGTTTGGAAGTCTACCTTGAAGACTTATCAGAGTGATTGGGCTAGGACTGGGTGTCCTTAGCTCAAGGGGAATAAGGTGAAGACGCGGTCTTCTGAGTTCAATCTCAGCCAACCTAACCGGACGTACAGTTGTCACAGCAACTAGAACTGGTCTACCAAATCCTTGTCTTCACCAAGCAACTGGTTCAATCCCCTTACCTTTTAGTTTGTCTTCATGAAGTCGTTGCTTGCCTGTCTGATCTGATTGACTTCACTGTGTGAAGACTATTACCTGTTTGGCTTCATACTGTCTTCCATTCTGATCCATTCTACCTAGCTGCTGATAGTCTTCATACTTTCACTGTATTGCTTACTTGACTATGGCGTGTCTAGTGTAGTCTATCTTCCGCTGTATATAAATAGGTTCATTTCATCTGTTTGTCTTCTAAGACCTCGTGTTTTGAAGACTTTCATAAAAATCGCCTATTCACCCCCCTCTAATCGATAACTAGCACTTTCAATTGGTATCTGAGCAAGGTGCTCCCTTGTTCTGTGTGATTCGGTTTAACTACCTGGAGTTTTAGCTACGTCGACTGCAGGGATAATCAAGGTGTACGCTGTGTGCCCAGTCTTCGATGGCACTGATTACCCCTACTGGAAGAATAAGATGCGCATGCATCTTGAAGCCATTGACGTCGACCTCTGGTATGTCATCAAGACAGGCGTTCCCAAGGTCGGTGAAGGTGTCACCGCTGCTGATGTCAAGAGGTTCGCTCAACTGGACTCGACCGCCAAGAACATCATCTGTGGTCATCTGACCAAAGGACAGTATGGCCGTGTGAGTGCACTGGAAACTACGAAGCTAGTCTGGGACTGGCTGTCCAAGGTCAACAAAGGCGTCTCAACTCAGAGAGACTCGAGGATTGATGTTCTTCACAACCTCTTCAACCGCTTCAAGAGAAACGACAATGAGAATGTCCATCTCACATTTGATCGCCTCACTGATATCACAAATGAGCTTCGCGCTCTTGGCGCCACTAAGATCACTAAGCACGAAATCATGAAGAAGCTCCTGAGATCACTTGACAGCTCATTTGACACCCTGACCATGATGATACAAGAATGTCCTAAGTTCAAAGATCTCGATCCGTCTGACATACTTGAGAGGCTCAACACACATGAGTTCCAGCTATCTGAGAAGAGAGACATCTATGGCCCCAACTATGGCCAGACCCGTGCTTTGAAGGCAAAGGTTGTTTCCTCATCTGAAGAAGAATCTGACTGCTGTTTTGAGGATCCTGAAGACATTGGAAAGGAGCTAGCTATGCTCGTGAAGAAGTTCTAGAAGTTTTCCAAAAAGAATCGTTTCGAAAAGTCTTCAAGATCCAGCTCAAGAAATGATGAGGCTTCCACTCGTGACCACAAGAAGAGAACATGCCACAAATGCAAGAAGCCAGGCCACTACATCTCTGAGTCTCCTCAATGGGACAAGGAATCCAAGAAGAAGAAGAGCAAGGAATATGATTCTGACGACAAGAAGAAGAAGAAATCTTCAAAGTCTTCTTGAAAGTCTTCATGAAAGACTTTGTCTCACAAGAAGAGCTCATCCAGCAAGGCTCATGCATTTGTTGGCAAGGAGATGGATTCAGAGGAGGAGTCTGCTTCTGAGGAGGCAGAGGTGGAGTCTGAGGAGGAGTCTGATTCAAGTGTGGCAAGCCTGGCTCTAGCTTCAGCATTCGTCACCAAGTCCATCTTCAACACTGAAGACAATGGTCACGTCGCCAACGCTGAAGCCAATGATGAGGACGCCTCTGCTCTGACCTACTGCTTCATGGCACGAGGTGCCAAGGTAAACTCATGCGATGCTTAGTTTCAAACATCCAGTGAAGATGACTCTGAATGTGAATCCAAACCTAGCTACAAGACTCTTGCTAAAATTGCAACTGAACAACAAACTTCTATGAAACATATTCAAAAGTTACTAGACAAAAGTGCTGACCTGTTGGACGCGGAAATGAATCGAACTCAGTCCTTAATTGAAGACATTAAAAATCTTCACGTTAAGTATGAAGAACTTGAAAGTCATCATGAAACACTCTCAGCTACTCATGAGAAGCTTTCCTATGATTATCTTCAAAGGAAGCAAGGTCTAGAGAATCTGAGAGCGTCTCATGAAGATCTTCAAAAAGAGAACAATTCACTTCGCGCTCAACAGATCAGTTCCGCTCAGGGAGATTTTGTGCCACCATGTTTAAAACCATACTCAGACTTATGAATATGAGCGAGTTTCTTCAAACCGCTATGTTCATAAAACCAAGAACTTTTCTGCTTATTCTCATTAGTATTATTCACCTCCTGCAAGGCTATTTGCTAGGGCTCCAAGGCCAAAGTTCTCAGATGCTGCACTTAGACTCATTGCTTCTGAGCCACCCCTGAAGATGTGGGTGGTTAAGAAGAATTAACTTTCTTTTGCAGGGAAAGGTCTCTAGCCGGAAATCAAAGGCTTCAGGCACTAATGCTAGGGACCTAAAACATCTTGTGGGACGCAAGATAAAGTGCCAAAATGGTCTCACTATGTATTTTGTCCCACGGTTTCTTGAAAATCACCCTATCTACCCTAACAAGGATCTGAACTTTGATAGTATGCTTGTTCGTCAAATTTTTATGCTTCACACTTCTCTTTGTGAAGCCTATCCCCCTAACTGCACTGCAGGGTACGGCTCTGAAGGCTACTGAGTGGATTATGGACAGTGGATGCACTAACCACATGACTGGTGATTCAAGTCTTCTTATGGATTCAACCCTACGTCCGTCTGACAAAAGTCACATCACATTTGCTGACATTGGCAAAAGCAAGGTATTTAGGCCTAGGTAGAGTTGCAATCTCAAAGGATCAGCACATGGATAAAGTTATGCTTGTTGAATCCCTTGGTTTCAACTTAATGTCTGTCTCAATGCTTTGTGATCTGAACATGATTGTGATATTTGGAAAGTATCGTTGCCTTGTGCTTATGGAATCTGACAAATATCTAATCTTCGAAGGGTATCGAAGAGACGATCTGTATATGGTAGATTTCTCCGCAGGACCACAGCTTGCCGTATGTCTTCTAGCAAAAGCTTCAGAGTGCTGGCTCTGGCATCGGAGGCTAGGGCATGCGAGCATGATGAAATTGCACATTCTCGCGAAGAAGAAGCATGTTATTGGCATCGAGGGAGTCAAGTTCAAGAAGGATCATCTGTGTGGTGCCTGTGAAGCCGGAAAGATGACAAGGGCCAAGCATCCCTCGAAGACAATCATGACGACAACACGTCCCTTCGAGCTGCTTCACATGGACTTATTTGGACCTACTCATTACTCTACCCTTACTACCACTGCATGCCTCTATGGCTTCATCATTGTTGATGATTACTCAAGATATACATGGGTGCACATAATTCTCTATAAGACTGAAGTGCAGGATGTCTTCAGATGATTCGCCAATCATTCCATGACCAACTATGGCATCAAGATCAAGCACATCAGAAGTGACAACGGCACAGAATTCAAGAGCACCGACCTCGGTACTTATCTTGATACATTGGGCATCACACATGAGTTCTCTGCTCCATACACACCTCAGCAGAATGGCATCGTAGAGCGCAAGATCAGAACACTCATTGAGATGGCACGTATGATGCTTGATGAGTACAAGACTCCAAGGAAATTCGGACCTGAAGCCATTGATACTGCTTGCCATATCATCAACCGTGTTTATCTTCACAAGTTCCTAAATAAGACATCATATGAGCTCCTGACGGGTGAGAAGCCAAATGTCAGCTATTTCAGAGTCTTTGGTGCTAGGTGTTGGATCAAGGATCCACATCACACTTCAAAATTTCCACCGAAAGCACATGAAGGTTTTATACTTGGTTACGAAAAGGATTCACACTCCTACAGAGTCTTCGACCTGTTTCACTACAAAGTGGTTGAAACTGTGGATGTGCAGTTCGATGAGACTAACGGCTTGCAAAGAGAGCACCTGCCAACTGTGCTAGATTAAGGTACACCAAGTGAGTCTATCAAGCTAATGGGTACTGGAGAAATCATACCTATAGAGGAACAGGCTGAAGAGGATATCATTATTTCTGCACCTAATCAGCATGAAGACAAGCTCAGCCTGAAGCCAACGCTGAAGATGAAGGCAATGATCAGCAAGGGCAAAGTCTTCGTCCAGTACATCCTCGCGTGGCTAATGAAGTCCATATTGAAAAGATAATCGATAGTATCAATGCACTTGGTCCCCTCACTCGTTCAAGAGCAACACAGCTAGCAAATTTCTGTGGGCACTTTGCATTTGTATCTATATCTGAACCCAAGAAAGTTGATGAAGCCTTCATGGAACCTGAATGGATTCAAGCTATGCAAGAAGAGCTTCAACAGTTTGAGCTGAATAATGTATGGGAGCCAGTAAAGCGTCCTGATCCTCAGAAGCACAATATCATCGGCACTATATGGATCTATCGCAACAAACAAGATGAGCATGGTCAAGTTGTTAGAAACAAGGCTCGTCTCGTTTCTCAAGGTTACACACAAGTGGAAGGGATTGACTTCGGTGAAACCTTTGCTCCTGTGGCTAGGCTTGAAGCCTTTTGCATACTACTAGCTTATGCCAACCACAACAACATTCTTCTGTACCAAATGGATGTAAAGAGTGCCTTCCTCAACGGCAAAATTGAAGAAGTGTATGTTGCACAACCACCTAGTTTTGAAGACCCAAAGCGTCCTGACATGGTATACAAGCTCCACAAAGCACTGTATGGCCTCAAACAAGCACCTCGCGCTTGGTATGACACACTCAAAGACTTCCTGAAGAGCAAAGGCTTCAAACCTGGTTCTCTATATCCCACTCTCTTCACGAAGACATATGATGGTGAACTCTTTGTATGCCAAATCTATGTGGATGACATTATCTTCGGCTGCACTGACAAGAGATAGAACGATGAGTTTGGGCATATGATGCAAGAGCAATAACAGATGTCCATGATGGGTGAGCTGAAGTTCTTCCTTGGTCTTCAAATCCGTCAGCAGAGAAATGGCATCTTCATATCACAAGAGAAGTACCTCAAAGATTGCTTGGAGAAGTTTGAAATGCAAGACTGCAAAGGATACACAACGCCAATGCCAACCAAAGGCCAATTGGGCCCCGATGACAATGGTAAAGAGTTCGATCAAAAGGTATACCGCTCCATGATTGGTTCTTTACTCAACTTATGTGTATCTAGGCCTGATATAATGCTTAGCGTTTGAATGTGTGCCCAATTCCAAGCGGCACCAAAGGAATCGCATCACTTAGCTGTGAAGCGAATTCTTCGATATTTGGCTCACACCCCAACACTAGGATTATGGTATCCAAAGGGCTCAGAGTTTGATCTAGTTGGATTCTCAGATGTTGATTATGCTGGTGACAATGTTGACCGCAAGTCCACATTAGGCACATGTCTCTTTCTTGGACGATCTCATGTCTGTTGGTCTTCAAAGAAGCAGAACAGTGTATCACTCTCCACTGCTGAATCTGAATACATTGCTGCTGGATCTTGCTGCGCTCAGCTTCTCTAGATGAAGCGAACACTCAAGGACTATGGCATCAGCATGAAGCATGTGCCACTCTACTGCGACAATGAGAGCACCATCAAGATTGCTCACAATCCAGTTCAGCACTCGAAGACAAAGCACATTAAAATCCGTCATCACTTTCTCAGGGATAATGTGTTGAAGGAAGACATTGATATCATACACGTCAACACTGAACAACAATTGGCAGATATCTTCACAAAGGCCGTGGATGAGAAAAGGTTTTGCAAGCTACGGTGTGAGCTAAATATCTTAGAATCCTCGGATGTCCTGTGAGTGGACACACATCCTAACACTTATGCATGTTGATGACTTAGATGTGCAACACACGAAGTAACGTCTATCTTCAATTAATGAAGACTTACCCTCTAAGTGTGAATACATTAATGTGGAATTTGACTTTGGCGTGCCACGATAATTGTGCGCCGTGTCTGGGTCTAATACTTCCTATACGGTGGGTAACGCCACCACCAAACTTTCTCGAAGATTTTCATTTGGCATCATGATTGCATTATTTTCATATTTGGTTTGTCTTCATCATTGACTTGACTTGTGAGTTTATCTTCGCAATATTGATTTGGTCTTTTCTGATATATCCATATATATGTGTGTTCTATCCTCTACATCATTCACTTATAGATATGTCTTCAAACTTGCCATTTTCTGAACTAAGTGAATGTGATCGGACCCTAACCCCTTCTGTGCTTCTTCCTCAAATTCTTGTTTCCTAGTCATATGCATTCTATTGACATGTGCCGAATATCTTCATTGTGTCCTTGTCAACTGAAGATACAGGGACACACATTTAAAACTATTTTTAATGCTATATCCCTTTTGCCTGAATACCGGAGAAGCCGGAACGACCACCCGACAAATTAGGCGCGCGTGGGGACATGGAACAATGTCGGCTTTCAGGTTCTGGCAAAACCCTCGAGGTTCGAACACTGGGGGGTGCACGAAGATCTCTCCCTACCTAATCACGCCCACGCCCTCACCGCGATCTCAAAGCTTGACTCGACGAACCCGCAACACAAGAGACACGAGATTTATACTGGTTCGGGCCACCGTTGTGGTGTAATACCCTACTCCAGTGTGGTGTGGTGGATTGCCTCTTGGTCAGAGGATGAACAGTACAAGGGAAGAACAGCCTCCTGAGGAGAGGTGTTCTTGTGCTTGGTGAGTGTGAGGATGGAATGGATCCAGTCCAAGATGAGTTGCCTCCTACTGTGCTGGCTAGTCCTATTTATAGAGGCCCTGGTCCTCTCCCAAATATTGAGCGGGAAGGGAGCTAACAACGGCGAAATTCGAAGGGAGACAACTAGTACAAGTTATCCTGACTAAAGGTGGTCTTTGCCTGCCAAAGGCTCTGGTGGTGACGCCGTCTTAGGCTCCACGGTGACCTCCATCTTGCCGTCCTACTGGTCTTGGTATCGTTGCACCGATATGGAAACCTTTGCCTGATGCCTTGGGACTCCTCGCCTGCGCTTGCCCCTTTAGCACCAAAGAGGAAACAAGGACACTGCGCGCGCTGTCGCCCGCCTGGCGCCCGCCTGGCTCCAGTCGTCATGGCTTGAGTCACAGGAACCTCGCGAGGTGTCCCTTGCCTTGATCTCTCCGCCCCTCGCGAGCCAGCCTGGTGAGGTCGCTCCCGGGGAGGTCTTGTGCCGTCCGCCTCGTGAGGCTTGGCCCCTCGCGAGGGTCTTGAGTGTTTGCTGGTGAAGATGAGCCATACAGGGCCGCTGGTGGAGCCACGCCATGGGCCGCAGGTAGGCAAGTCTGGGGACCCCCGTTCCCAGGACGCAGATAGTAGCCCGCGGGCCCAAGGCGCGCTCGGACTTGGCTTCGAGGTGAAGCCAAAGGGCAAGTGCGGAGCGCCACGGGCCCCAACAGCCTGCGGCCTTGGTCGACACATGGCGATTGACGGGACGTGGGCGGACCCGCTTCCCCATGCAGCCTGGATATCCGCCTGGCTAGGCGGCCATGGCGTCCTACACAGTTATTTCCCCATTGCTGGCAACGCACTCCCCAACTTCGCCGCTTCCTCGAACCTCAACTTCCTCTTCCAATCCGACCCGAGCTCAGTCCTCTCCATCGCCATGGCGCCGAACCGAACGGAGCAAGGGAAGAAGCCCCTGTCCTTAGCCAGCCCGCCTTCGGCCGTCGAACCTGCCGTCGGCCGATCGCGGGTGCTCAATCAGGTGGCCATGGACAAGGTCCGCCCTGCGCTCGCTACCAGCTTCAACGAATGGGGAGGGACGGTGGCCTGGCCTGCGTCCCGAGCTACTATCGATAGGACAACCACTGAGGTCCAGCTCTTCATCGACGCCCAGTGGGCTGGCCTGGTCCCTCCCTTCTACGCCTTCTTCAACGCCGTGCTTTCCAATTATCAGATCCATATGCTGCACCTTGATCCCCAATCCGTCGCCCTTCTCGCCGTCTTCACCTTTGTCTATGAGGCCATGGTGGGCATTGCCCCTTCCATGGCCATCCTGCGCCATTTCTTCTCGCTGCACCTGACCGACCCCTGGCGGTGCTCGGGGTGCCTGAGCTTCCAGGCCGTGGCGGCGACAGCCGGCTCGGGGATTGACTTTGAGCTCCCGCCGTCTACGAGCGACTTCCGGACGCGGTGGGTGTATGGTGATGTCGGAGTGCTCACCCCCTGCTCTCGCCTCCATTGTCACCCGCCGTCCCTAGCTCCGGCTAGGGTCATGAGAAGCTCGCGGGCTCCCGTCTTGCCTTCGTTTGGCTCCGGTTGAGGAGGCTGAAGGACCTTGGTGTGACCGCGCCCGAGGTGATGAAGGAGTTCCTCCGACGCCGCATCGCCCCACTCCAGCGCCATTCCCAGCCGATGTGGGCCCTGACTGGCGACCAGGATCGCATGAGGCTTCAGGAGTCGGGGCTCCCGACCGAGGCACGAAGAACGGTGCTTGAAGTCTTGGCAGGCAACCCCTCGCCAGGCGATTTTCCGCAGGAGGGTTGTCTCCTATACTGCTGCTCGATTAGGGTGGAGTTCGCAGGGCAGATGCCCCCTTTCGATGAATGGGGGTTGCGTCCAGTCGACCTCGTGGGGCCCCGTGAGAACCCCGTCACCGTGGCCCCCCTCCTTGTTGCCGGCGCTGAACTTGCCCCGAGAGTGGACATAGGGGGCAAGCGCCGCTGGAGGCCGGAGGCACGGGTGCCGATGTGTCAACGCCGCCTGAGGCTCCCGAGGCGCCATCCTCTGGAACACATGACTCTCACCCTGGGGTGACGGTTGAGGGTGCGATGCAATCCGTTGCTCCTGAGGCCGAAGCTCCCGAGGCCTCAGCGGGCCATCGCGAGGCGGAGCCTGACGGCTCTCCCCAGCTTGGCGCTCCTGAGGTCGTCTCCTCGAGCGCTTCACCAGTCGCGCCCTGTGCCGGCCGCCATGTCCAACGCTTCGGAAGGCTCCGTGTGGACTTCGAAGCGCTCCGCAAGAGGAAGGGGTCCCCAAGCTGCAGCAGTGGCACCTTCGGGACATTGAAACAGAGGAAGTACATCGCCATAGATGAGTAAGTACCTTATCTTTGTAATTCCTCGGGTGCTGCTTCCCTTCCTGACGGTGGCTCTTCAGGGTCCCTTCTGCTAAGGCCGCGATTCCTCCCAGGAAGCAACCTCCTCCTACCTCAAATCTCCCACTGGCCTTGAGTGTCCCAAGCCAGCATGCCGCCCCCGGCGTAAGGTCGGCCGGGGAGGCAGACACGCTAGCCTAGCACCTCGAGCCTGTGCTCCTGTCGTCCCTTCTTCATGGCCTCACTGGGGGCGCAACGAGCATGCAAATGGCTCCTCCTCTGGTTGTGCGCGGCGGCTGGATGGCCTCGGCCTCGGCTTCTTCTTCGAGTGGCGGACCTCAACGCAACCGGGCTCCCGTCGAAGCCCGGTGCGCGACCGGGGGGGGCACCAGCCCCCTGTTGAAAGGGGGCGTGCCGCTTCGGATCCCGTCGGCGGCCCCCGTTGTGGAGGACGGAGTCGGCCGTGCGCTTAAGCTGGCGCACGAATGGAGTGTTGTCTGCCACAAGCCCTTTCAGGAGGCAATGGGCGCGATGAGCCGGCTCGACGGAGAACTCATGGATGTAGATGCGCGCCTCGAGGCCGAGGGTCTTTGGCTGATGGAGGAGCGGCATAAACTGAAGGTGGCCATCAACCTCGGGCGCCACCAGCGCGAGCTTGATAATGCGAAGACCGAGGCGTCTCTCGCAGCCTCACATGAGGCCTGCTCCCGAGCCTTGGAAGAGGCCCAGGAACCTGACCGTGTCCGCGAGATCGCAGAGAAACGCGTGTGGGAGCTCCAAGCCTAGAGCGCCTCCTTGGAGCAGCAAGTGGAGGCGCGTCAAGCCGCCCTTGCGTCGATGAGGGGGGCGCCTGTCGAGGAGGAAGATATCCTGAAGCATGAAGAAGCGCTGGCGCTGGAAGCCATGGAGCACAGCCTTGAGCTTGAGCGGTTGGAGACGATGGAACGCCAAGTCGCCCAAGCGGAGGATACAGTCGGTGCGCGCGAGGCCAAGGCGTAGGAGGAGGTTGATCGCCGGGTGGCCGAGGCTCGCGCGGATCTTGTGGGGAGGTACGATCTGATGTTAAAGCTCGTAGAAGCCGAGGCTGCGGGCAGGACTGCTGCCCTCAAGTCTAGGCTAACTGAGGCGGAACGGTGCGAGGGGGCCGCCGCAGCCGCCCTGGTCTTGGCGCAGGCTGAGCTGGCCTCTGCCCGCGTCGAGCTGCTTTCTCTTCAGCAGTGAGTCGCCAACGCCGAGTCCTTCGCGCAGCAGAACAGGGAGGAAGTGCTTCAGCGGCGGACGCTGGAGCACGTGCACGCCCCCATGCTCCAAGGCCTCAGGAACAGGGCCAACACGACGCTGGGCAGCATCTGCGACAAAAATGCCCCTCATCCCCATGCGAATGATTATGCCAGTCACCTCTGCTTCTTCACCGACGTGGTGACGCGTCTGGAGAACCGATCCAAGAGGGCTCGCCAGCTTTTTGAAGAGAGGAGTCGTGGCCTGCTCAGGCGCACATTCTCCCGTGTCTTCAGCCACCTCCAGAACACCTACCCCAACTTCAATTTTGACGCCGCCATTGCCCCCGTACCCGAGGCCATCCGAGGCGACCTGGCGCGATGGGTGGAAGACAATGTGGATGCGCTAGTCAGGGCCTTCGCTTCCGAGGACAACGCGGTGGTGGTCGCGGCGGATGAAGGTGACGTGGTCGACGACGGTGAGGGCGGCGCCGGCGACGGTGATGGTGATGCGAGCGACAGCGACGCCAGCGACGCGTCCGAAGGCGACCCGGGGGATGCAGCGAGTGACATGTCCGATTGAACCCGTGCTTCCTTGTTGTTGACCCTGCATGTGAAAACTCGGGCACGGCCCTGGAAGTTGTAAGTGCATTTTGGGAGGGGGAGCCCCTCATGTAAACAGATTACTGCCTCTATTCATTAGGCCAAGCTGGATATGTGTCTTCATGAACCCGTGAGTCCCGCTGCGAGTTTGCTGCTGTAATTTACCTTAGCCAGGGCAAGTCCCGAACTGGCTCATGAGGTTGGGAGTTTCTGAGGAGCCTGCCGATCTGTCCGAGAGGGCCTCGCGAGAAGCAAGCGCCGGCCATGGCAGGACATGTGTGAAGCGCGTGTGCGCTATGCCCAGCCCCCGCTTGCGAGGGGCTCGCGAGGGGGAGGCAGCAGGTGCGAACACCGAATCAAGGCAAGGAACCAGATTGCAAGAAATCACACGAACGAGAAAAGGCACCCCCCGCGCACACCAATGAAAATTCAACTTAAAACTTAAATCCAAAGCCAGAAAGCAGGGCTACAGAAAAGAGGTTAAAAGTAAATGGCCGCGTCCGGCGCCTAGTCTAGTCTTCTTGTCTTCTCACCAGCGCGGAGCTAAGTGCTGCCACTAGGACGTGGGAGGGAGCCCCCGAGGCCCGAGGGCGGCACTCCTGAGACTCCGGGGCGTGTACAACCCCACTCATTATTACGTGAGAGTGTCACGGGCGGAGACCTTCACAGTGTTGGGGAACATAGTAATTTCAAAAAAAATCCTACGCACACACAGGATCATGGAGATGCATAGCAACGAGGGGGGAGAGTGTGTCCACGTACCCTCTTAGACCGGAAGCGGAAGCGTTAGCACAACGCGGTTGATGTAGTCGTACGTCTTCACGATCCGACCGATCCAAGTACCGAATGGACGGCACCTCCGAGTTCTGCACACGTTCAACTCGATGACGTCCCGCGAGCTCCGATCCAGCAAAGCTTCGCCAGAGAGTTTCGTCAGCACGACGGCGTGGTGACGGTGATGATGATGCTACCGACGCAGGGCTTCGCCTAAGCACCGCTACGATATGATCGAGGTGGATTATGGTGGAGGGGGGCACCGCACACGGCTGGGAGAGATCAACAGATCAACTTGTGTGTCTAGAGGTGCCCCCCTGCCCTCGTATATAAAGGAGCAAGGGGGAGGCCGGCCGGCCCCTGTAGGCGCGCCAGGAGGAGGAGTCCTCCTCCTAGTAAGAGTAGGACTCCCCTCTTTCCTACTCCTACTAGGAGGGGGAAAGGAAGGGGGAGAGGGAGAAGGAAATGGGGCGCCGCTCCCCCTCTCCTAGTCCAATTCGGACCAGAGGGGGAGGGGCGCGCGGCCTGCCCTAGGCCAGCCCTCTCTCTCTCCACTAAGGCCCATAAGGCCCGTTATTTCTTCGGGGGGGTCGGTAACCCTCCGGCACAACGGTTTTCTCCGAAACCACCCGGAACACTTCCGGTGTTCGAATATAGTCGTCCAATATATCGATATTTACGTCTCGACCATTTCGAGACTCCTCGTCATGTCTGTGATCCTATCCGGGACTCCGAACTACCTTCGGTACATCAAAACACAAAAACTCATAATACCGATCGTCACCAAACTTTAAGCGTGCGGACCCTACGGGTTCGAGAACTATGTAGACATGACCGAGACACGTCTCCGGTCAATAACCAATAGCGGAACCTGGATGCTCATATTGGCTCCCACATATTCTACGAAGATCTTTATCGGTCAAACCGCATAACAACATACGTTGTTCCCTTTGTCATCGGTATGTTACTTGCCCGAGATTCGATCGTCGGTATCTCAATACCTAGTTCAATCTCGTTACCGACAAGTCTCTTTACTCGTTCCGTAATGCATCATCCCGCAACTAACTCATTAGTCACATTGCTTGCAAGGCTTATAGTGATGTGCTTTACCGAGAGGGCCCAGAGATACCTCTCCGATACTCGGAATGACAAATCCTAATCTCGATCTATGCCAACCCAACAAACACCTTCAGAGACACCTGTAGAGCATCTTTATAATCACCCAATTACGTTGTGACGTTTGATAGCATACAAGGTGTTCCTCCGGTATTCGGGAGTTGCATAATCTCATAGTCATAGGAACATGTATAAGTCATGAAGAAAGCAATAGCAACATACTAAACGATCAAGTGCTAAGCTAACGGAATGGGTCAAGTCAATCTCATCATTCTCTAATGATGTGATCCCGTTAATCAAATGACAACTCATGTCTATGGCTAGGAAACTTAACCATCTTTGATTCAACGAGTTAGTCAAGTAGTGGCATACTAGTGACACTATGTTTGTCTATGTATTCACACATGTACTAAGTTTCCAGTTAATACAATTGTAGCATGAATAATAAATATTTATCATGATATAAGGAAATAAATAATAACTTTATTATTGCCTCTAGGGCATATTTCCTTCAGTCTCCCACTTGCACTAGAGTATAATCTAGTTCACATCGCCATGTGATTTAACACCAATAGTTCATATCACCATGTGATTAATATCCATAGTTCACATCGCCATCTGGCCAACACTCAAAGGGTTTACTAGAGTCAGTAATCTAGTTCACATCGCCATGTGATTAACACCCAAATAGTACTAAGGTGTGATCATGTTTTGCTTGTGAGAGAAGTTTAGTCAACAGGTCTGCCAAATTCGGATCCGTATGTATTTTGCAAATTTCTATGTCTACAATACTCTGCATGGAGCTACTTTAGCTAATTGCTCCCACTTTTAATATGTATCCGGATTGTGACTTAGAGTCATCCAGATCGGTGTCAAAGCTTGCATCGACGTAACCCTTTACGACGAGCCTTTTGTCACCTCCATAATCGAGAAACATATCCTTATTCCACTAAGGATAATTTTGACCGTTGTCCAGTGATCTACTCTAGATCACTACTCTACTCCCTTGCCAAACTCAGTGTAGGGTATACAATAGATCTGGTACACAGCATGGCATACTTTATAGAACCTATGGCTGAGGCATAGGGAATGAATTTCTTTCTCTTTCTATCTTCTGCCGTGGTCGGGCTTTGAGTCTTACTCAATTTCACACCTTGCAATACAGGCAAGAACTCCTTCTTTGACTGTTCCATTTTGAACTACTTAAAAAATTTGTCAAGGTATGTACTCATTGAAAAAACTTATCAAGCATCTTGATCTATCTCTATAGATCTTGGTGCTCAATATGTAAGCAGCTTCACCGAGGTCTTTCTTTGAAAAACTCCTTTCAAACACTCCTTTTATGCTTTCCAGAAAATTCTACATTATTTCCGATCAACAATATGTCATTCACATATCCTTATCAGAAATGTTGTAGTGCTCCCACTCACTTTCTTGTAAATACAGGCTTCACCGCAAGTCTGTATAAAACTATATGCTTTGTTCACACTATCAAAGCGTACATTCCAACTCCGAGATGCTTGCACCAGTCCATAAATGGATCACTGGTGCTCACAGACTTTGTTAGCATCTTTTGGATTGACAAAACCTTCTGGTTGCATCATATACAACTCTTCTTTAAGAAATCCATTAAGGAATGCAGGTTTGACATCTATTTGCCAAATTTCATAAAATGCGGCAATTGCTAACATGATTCGGATAGACTTTTAAGCATCGACACGAGTGAGAAAATCTCATTGTAGTCAATACCTTGAACTTGTTGAAAACATTTTTGCGACAATTCGAGCTTTGTAGATAGTAACACTACTATCAGTGTCCCTCTTCCTCTTGAAGATCCATGTATTCTCAATGGCTTGCCGCTCATCGGGCAAGTCAACCAAAGTCCACACTTTGTTCTCATACATGGATCCTATCTCAGATTTCATGGCCTCAAGCCATTTTGCGGAATCTGGGCTCATCATCGCTTCCTCATAATTCATAGGTTTCGTCATGGTCAAGTAACATGACTTCTAGAACCGGATTACCGTACCACTCTGGTGCAGATCTTACTCTAGTTGACCTACGAGGTTCGGTAGTAACTTGATCTGAAGTTACATGATCATCATCATTAGCTTCCTCACTAATTGGTGTAGGAGCCACAGGAACATATTTCAGTGATGAACTACTTTCCAATAAGGGAGTAGGTACAGTTACCTCATCAAGTTCTACTTTCCTCCCACTCACTTCTTTCGAGAGAAACTCCTTCTCTAGAAACGATCCATTCTTAGCAACGAATGTCTTGCCTTCGGATCTGTGATAGAAGGTGTACCCAACTGTCTCCTTTGGGTATCCCATGAAGACACATTTCTCCGATTTGGGTTTGAGCTTATCAGGATGAAACTTTTTCACATAAGCATCGCAACCCCAAACTTTAAGAAACGACAATTTTGGTTTCTTGAAAAACCACAATTCATATGGTGTCGTCTCAACGGATTTAGATGGTGCCCTATTTAACGTGAATGCAGCTGTCTCTAATGCATAACCCCAAAAAGATAGTGGTAGATCTATAAGAGACATCATAGATTGCACTATATCCAATAAAGTACGGTTATGACGTTCGGACACACCATTATGTTGTGGTGTTCCAGGTGGCATGAGTTTGTGAAACTATTCCACATTGTTTTAATTGAAGACCAAACTCGTAACTCAAATATTCTCCTCCACGATCAGATCGTAGAAACTTTATTTTCTTGTTACGATGATTTTCCACTTCACTATGAAATTATATGAACTTTTCAAATGTTCCAGACTTATGTTTCATCAAGTAGATATACCCATATCTGCTCAAATCATCTGTGAATGTCAGAAAATAACGATACCCGCCGCGAGCCTCAACACTCATCGGATCGCATACATCAGTATGTATTATTTCCAATAAGTCAGTTGTTCGCTCCATTGTTCTGGAGAACGGAGTCTTAGTCATCTTGCACATAAGGCATGGTTCGCAAGCATCAAGTGATTCATAATCAAGTGATTCCAAAATCTCATCAGCATGGAGTTTCTTCATGCGCATTACACCAATATGACCTAAACGGTAGTGCCACAAATAAGGTGCACTATCATTATTAACTTTGCATCTTTTGGCTTCAATGTTATGAACATGTGCATTACTACGATCGAGATCCAACAAACCATTTTCATTGGGTGTATGACCATAGAAGGTTTTATTCATGTAAACAGAACAACAATTATTCTCTAACTTAAATGAATAACCGTATTGCAATAAACATGATCAAATCATATTCATGATCAACGCAAACACCAAATAACACTTATTTAGGTTCAACACTAATCCCGAAAGTATAGGGAGTGTGCGATGATGATCATATCAATCTTGGAACTACTTCCAACACTCATCGTCGCCTCGCCCTTAACTAGTTTTTGTTCATTCTGCAACTCCCATTTCGAGTTACTACTCTTAGCAACTGAACCAGTATCAAATGCCGAGGGGTTGCTATAAACACTAGTAAAGTACACATCAATAACATGTATATCCAATATACCTTTGTTCACTTTTCCATCCGTCTTATCCGCCAAGTATCTAGGGCAATTCCACTTCCAATGACCAGTCCCTTTGCAGTAGAAGCACTTAGTCTCAGGCTTAGGTCCAGACTTGGGCTTCTTCACTTGAGCAGCAACTTGCTTTCCGTTCTTCTTGAAGTTCCCCTTCTTCCCTTTGCCCTTTTCTGGAAACTAGTAGTTTTGTCAACCATCAATACTTGATGCTTTTCTTGATTTCTACCTTCATCGATTTCAGCATCACGAAGAGCTTGGGAATCGTTTCCGTTATCCCTTGCATATTATAGTTCATCACAAAGTTCTAGTAACTTGGTGATAGTGACTAGAGAACTCTGTCAATCACTATCTTATCCGGAAGATTAACTCCCACTTGATTCAAGTGATTGTAGTACTCAGGCATTCTGAGCACATGCTCACTAGCTGAGCAATTCTCCTCCATCTTGTAGGCAAAGTGCTTGTCAAAGGTCTCATACCTTTCGACATGGGCATGAGTCTGAAATACTAATTTCAACTCTTGGAACATCTCATATGCTCCGTGGTATTCAAAACGTCTTTGAAGCCCCCGATTCTAAGCCATAAAGCATGGTGCACTAAACTATCAAGTAGTCATCATATCGAGCTTGCCAAACGTTCACAACGTCTGCATCTGCTCCTGCAATCGGTCTGTCACCTAGCGTTGCATCAAGGACATAATTCTTCTGTGCAGCAATGAGGATAATCCTCAGATCACGGATCCAATCCGCATCATTGCTACTAACATCTTTCAACTTAGTTTCCTCTAGGAACATATCAAAAATAAAACAGGGGAGCTAAACGCGAGCTATTGATCTGCAACATAGATATGCTAATACTACCAGGACTAAGTTCATGATAAATTAAAGTTCAATTAATCATATTGCTTAAGAACTCCCACTTAGATAGACATCCCTCTAATCATCTAAGTGATCATGTGATCCATATCAACTAAACCATGTCCGATCATCACGTGAAATGGAGTAGTTTTCAATGGTGAACATCACTATGTTGATCATATCTACTATATGATTCACGCTCGACCTTTGGGTCTCACTGTTCCGAGGCCATATCTGCATATGCTAGGCTCGTCAAGTTTAACCCGAGTATTTTGCGTGTGTAAAACTATCTTACACCCGTTGTAGATGAACATTGAGCTTATCACACCCGATCATCACGTGGTGTCTCGGCACGACGAACTTTGGCAACGGTGCATACTCAAGGAGAACACTTTTACCTTGAAATTTAGTGAGAGATTATCTTATAATGCTACCGTCAAACAAAGCAGAATAAGATGCATAAAGGATAAACATCACATGCAATCAATATAAGTGATATGATATGGCCATCATCATCTTGTGCCTTTGATCTCCATCTCCAAAGCACCGTCATGACCACCATCGTCACCGGCACGACACCTTCATCTCCGTCGTAGCATCGTTGTCGTCTCGCCAACTATTGCTTCTACGACTATCGCTACTGCTTAGTGAAAGTAAAGCAATTACAGGGTGATTGCATTGCATACAATAAAGCGACAACCATATGGCTCCTGCCAGTTGCCGATAACTCTGTTACAAAACATGATCATCTCATACAATAAATATAGCATCATGCCTTGACCATATCACATCACAACATGCCCTGCAAAAACAAGTTGCAAGTTTTACGTGGCTGCTACGGGCTGAGCAAGAACCGTTCTTACCTACGCATTAAAATCACAACGATATTTCGTCAAGTTAGTGTTGTTTTAACCTTCACAAGGACCGGGCATAGCCACACTCGATTCAACTAAAGTTGGAGAAACTGACACCCGCCGGCCACCTGTGTGCAAAGCACGTCGGTAGAACCAGTCTCGCATAAGCGTATGCGTAATGTCGGTCCGGGCCGCTTCATCCAACAATACCACCGAACCAAAGTATGACATGCTGGTAAGCAATATGACTTGTATCGCCCACAACTCACTTGTGTTCTACTCGTGCATATAACATCTACGCCTAAACCTGGCTCTGATACCACTGTTGAGGAACGTAGTAATTTCAAAAAATTCCTACGCACACACAGGATCATGGTGATGCATTGCAACGAGAGGGGAGAGTGTGTCCACGTACCCTCATAGACCGAAAGCGGAAGCGTTAGCACAACACGGTTGATGTAGTCGTACGTCTTCACGATCCGACCGATCCAAGTAACGAACAAACGGCACCTCCGAGTTCTGCACACATTCAACTCAATGACGTCCCGCGAGCTCCGATCCAGCAAAGCTTCGCCGGAGAGTTTCGTCAGCATGACGGCGTGGTGACGGTGATGATGATGCTACCGACGCAGGGCTTCGCCTAAGCACCGCTATGATATGATCGAGGTGGATTATGGTGGACGGGGGCACCGCACACGGCTGGGAGAGATCAACAGATCAACTTGTGTGTCTAGAGGTGCCCCCCTGCCCCCATATATAAAGGAGCAAGGGGGAGGCCGACCGACCCCTGTAGGCACGCCAGGAGGAGGAGTCCTCCTCCTAGTAGGAGTAGGACTCCCCTCTTTCCTACTCCTACTAGGAGGGGGAAAGGAAGGGGGAGAGGGAGAAGGAAAGGGCGGCGCCGCCCCCCCCCCCTCTCCTAGTCCAATTCAGACCAGAGGGTGAGGGGCGCACGGCCTGCCCTAGGCCAGCCCTCTCTCTCTCTCCACTAAGGCCCATAAGGCTCATTATTTCTCCCGCGGGGTTCCGGTAACCCTCCGGCACTACGGTTTTCTCCGAAACCACCCGGAACACTTCCGGTGTCCGAATATAGTCGTCCAATATATCGATCTTTATGTCTCAACCATTTTGAGACTCCTTGTCATGTCCGTGATCATATCCGGGACTCCGAACTACCTTCGGTACATCAAAACACAAAAACTCATAATACCGATGGTCACCGAACTTTAAGCGTGCGGACCCTACGGGTTCGAGAACTATGTAGACATGACCGAGACACGTCTTCGGTCAATAACGAATAGCGGAACCTGGATGCTCATATTGGCTCCCACATATTCTACGAAGATCTTTATCAGTCAAACCGCATAACAACATACGTTGTTCCCTTTGTCATCGATATGTTACTTGCCCGAGATTCGATCGTCGGTATCTCAATACCTAGTTCAATCTCGTTACCGGCAAGTCTCTTTACTCGTTCCGTAATGCATCAGCACGCAACTAACTCATTAGTCAAATTGCTTGCAAGGCTTATAGTGATGTGCATTACCGAGAGGGCCTAGAGATACCTCTCCGATACTCGGAGTGACATATCCTAATCTCGATCTATGCCAACCCAACAAACACCTTCGGAGACACCTGTAGAGCATCTTTATAATCACCCAGTTACGTTGTGACGTTCGATAGCACACAAGGTGTTCCTCCGGTATTCGGGAGTTGTATAATCTCATAGTCATAGGAACATGTATAAGTCATGAAGAAAGCAATAGCAACACACTAAACTATCAAGTGCTAAGCTAACGGAATGGGTCAAGTCAATCTCATCATTCTCTAATGATGTGATCCCGTTAATCAAGTGACAACTCATGTCCATGCCTAGGAAACTTAACCATTTTGATTCAACGAGCTAGTCAAGTAGAGGCATACTAGTGACACTCTGTTTGTCTATGTATTCACACATGTAATAAGTTTTCGGTTAATACAATTCTAGCATGAATAATAAATATTTATCATGATATAAGGAAATAAATAATAACTTTATTATTGCCTCTAGGGCATATTTCCTTCACATAGGCGCGAGCCTTACTTCATATCGCCAGACGAGGGCCCCGCCTTGCGCCACCCTCGACCACCATTGGGGCGTCCGAAAACCAGGACAAAGCCAAGGGGCAAAGGGGACGCCAGCGGCGCCCTCGGCGACCACGGGTTCTCTGCCAGGGGAAGGCTCACCAGCACCTCCCCGGCAGAGGGCCTACCTCCGGGGAGCGCCCTGCTCCGCGTGATGCGCGGAGGGGCCTTGCTCCCAGCTCCTTCCCTGCGGCCCCCAGTGCGCTCCTCCAGGTGGAAGGGAGGTTGTCGAGCTGGGGCCGCCATCCGCCGCTGTGACCTGATCCTCCTGCGACCCATGGTTAGCGTAAGCTTGCTCCTGAGAGATTAGTGGTACCCTGTAGCTGTTGTCGCCGGCATGGTTGGTGCGGCTCCCGGGAGGCTCCTGGAAGGCCTCAGCTTCTAGCGCCTCCTCCTCCCAGCCTGGCTCGAGGAACGAGCCAGGGTCGTCCTCCAGCGTGTACTCCTGGTCCATCATGCGGGGCATGTAGGCCTCCGAGGCCACCGCCCCGAAAACCTCGTCGAAGTGCCCCACGCTCAACGTTGCCCGGCCCAACGCGCTACCCTGAGAATGGTAAGGCGACATCCCGCTGGGGCCGCAGATGGCGATGCTCACGCCCGCGCTCATCGGAGGTGGCGTGGGTACGATTGGGCGTCCGGTGCTACTAGTCGCGCCGGTGTCGATGAAGCCTCCTGGCGCGCCCGGGGGCACGGGGGCGCGGCGAGGCCCGCCATGCAATCCGGCCGCGGCCTGAGGCGTAAGCAGGGAGCAGAAGGGCGGTGCTCCCGAGGCCGCGGCGTCCAGTAGCTCGGCGACGCGCTCCAGCAACGCATCCCGTCCACTCTCCATCAATCGGCATCGCACCAGCTCCCGAGCCACCGTGAGCGCGGCCCTCATGTTTGCTTGTTCCCGTCGGGTGTGCGGCGTCGTGGCCGCGACGTGGCTTGAGGCCCTTGCGGCTGCCCGCGCTTGTCGCGGAGTAAGGGCGGACGGCGTGTGACCGCGCCACCCGTGCCCCGCGTCGTTTGGCGGTGCGCGTGCCGCCTGGGGCGCAGGGTTGAGGTCTTCTTGGGCGGACGGCGCCGCCCGGGCTGGCCAAGCTGCCCAGCGGTCGGCGTTGGTCCACGGGTCACCGGACATCGAAACCGCGGAGTGTCGGCGGTTCAACTGGCGGAAGAGAGGCTCCGACGCACCCCTACCTAGCGCGCCAAATGTCGAATTTCGGGTTCCGGCAAAACCCTCGAGGTTCGAACACTGGGGTGCGCATGAGATCTCTCCCTGCGTAATCACGCCCTCGCCCTCACCGCGATCTCAAAGCTTAACTCGACGAACCCGCGACACAAGAGACACGAGATTTATACTGGTTTGGGCCACTGTTGTGGTGTAATACCCTACTCTAGTGTGGTGTGGTGGATTGCCTCTTGGGCAGAGGATGAACAGTACAAGGGAAGAACAGCCTCCTGAGGAGAGGTGTTCTTGTGCTTGGTGAGTGTGAGGATGGAATGGATCCAGTCCAAGATGAGTTGCCTCCTACTGTGGTGGCTAGTCCTATTTATAGAGGCCCTGGTCCTCTCCCAAATATTTAGCGGGAAGGGAGCCAACAACGGCCAAATTTGAAGGGAGACAACTAGTACAAGTTATCCTGACTAAAGGTGGTCTTCGTCTGTGAGGGAGTCCTGGACTAAGGGGTCCTCGGGCGTCCGGCCTGTTGGACATGGGTCGGACTAATGGGCTATGAAGATACAAGACCGAAGACTCTCTCCCGAGTCCGGATGGGACTCTCCTTGGCGTGGAAGGCAAGCTTGGCGACCAAATATGAAGATTCCTTTCTCTGTAACCGACTTTGTACAAGCCTAGTCCCCTTCGGTGTCTATATAAACCGGAGGGCTTAGTCCGGAAACGGATATAGTCATACAGGCTAGACTTCTAGGGTTTTAGCCATTACGATCTCGTGGTAGAGCAACTCTTGTAATACTCATATTCATCACGATCAATCAAGCAGGAAGTAGGGTATTACCTCCATAGAGAGGGTCGTGACCTGGGTAAACATTGTGTCCCCCGTCTCCTGTTACCATCGACCTTAGACGCACAGTTCGGGACCCCCTACCCGAGATCCGCCGGTTTTGACACCGACATTGGTACTTTCATTGAGAGTTCCACTGTGCCGTCCCCAAAAGGTTTGATGGCCCCTTCAATCATCCACAACAATGCTGTCCAAGGAGAGGTCTTCCTCCCCGGACAGATCTTCATGTTCGGCGGCTTCGCACTGCGGGCCAACTCGCTTGGCCATCTGGAGCAGATCGATAGCTACGCCCCTGGCCGTGAGGTTACATTCGGGAGCTTGAACTACGTCGCGGATATCCGTGGATACTTAATCTTCGACGGATTCGAGACCACGACAGTCGCTCCCTGTCACCATGATGAACATGACTTAAATCTGTCATCGGGCCATACCCAGGAAATTGCACCTGTAACCGCTCTGACCTTAGATCCGTAGCAGATCACGCCATCTGAGGACAGGAAGCTCAACCCCGCCACGGAAGCCGCAGATTCTGCGGTGTTGGAGCCACACACGGACCTAACCTCGGGTGATGTCTGTGTCACCGGAACCTCGGACTCGTCTCCAGCTACAAGTTCCGAACCATGTGCGTCCGCGTATGTCGAGCAGGATCGGTCATCGATCGCCGAATTCAGTGCCATGGACATCTTCCGGCACTCGCCTTTAGGCGACGTGCTGAACTTATTAAAAAAATCTATCCTTAGCGGGGAACTCACAACCGAACTATATCCGGTTTGAACTGGAGGCTGATGACGGGGAATTTCGCTTCCCACCCGCCACCCACTACATAGCCACTGTCGAGGACTTAACCGACATGCTCGATTACGGTTCTGAAGACATCGACGGTATGGACGACGATGCAGACGAGGAGCATGGCCAAAACCCGCCATTTACCGGACGCTGGACGGCCACTTCTTCGTACGACGTGTACATGGTGGATACACCCAAAGAGCCTAACGACGATGACAAAGAAGATCCAGTCAAAGATACCTTCCGAGACACAGCCTAAGCGCCGGCGTCAGCGGTGTCGCTCTAAGTCACGTCGTGTAAAAGATAGCAATACCGGCACCGGAGAAAATAATACTCCGGACGACGCCGAAGACAACGAAGACCCTGTTGAGGCAACTTCCGAACAAGAGGAACGGGAAAATGGGCAAGTTAGCCCTGATGAACAGGCTATACATAACGACTCAGAGGACAGCAATCATCTTCCGCTCTCCGAGGATGAGGTGAGCCTCGGCAACGAGGATTTCATCATGCCTGAGGAACCTCTCGAGCAGGAGCGCTTCAAGCGCCAGCTAATAGCCACTGCAAGGAGCCTGAAAAAGAAGCAGCAGCAGCTTCAAGCTGACCAAGATCTGCTCAATGACAGATGGACTGATGTACTGGCAGCCGAAGAATACGGCCTCAAGTGCCCAGCCAAGAGTTACCCAAAGCGTAAATAGCTACCTCAGTTCGATGAGGAGGCGCCGGAGCCCGTACCTCCCTTGCGCAATGCGACCGACCGACCACCATGCGGTCGGGACAATGCGGCTGACCAACCACCACGCGGTCGGGATAAAGCGGCAGTTCAAGCCGAACAGCAGCCCGCCCCACCTCAACGTCAAAACAGAGATAAGATAGCTCGGGGATATACATACGACCTTCGGCAGGACCTGGACAGTAGAGCAGGACATACAAGATCGATCTACGGATCGCGAGGATGTGCCTCGACACGCAATGACGGCTATCTATTCGGACGTGACAAACCTAGTCACGCCCGGGCCGAAAACCGCAGACGGACTCCATCGGAGCTACGTCGCGATACGGCCCGATATAGAGGCGCCGCACACCCTCTTTGCTTCACTGATGAAGTAATGGATCATGAATTCCCAGAAGGGTTTAAACCCGTAAATATCAAATCATACGATGGAACAACCGATCCCGCGGTATGGATCGAGGATTTTATTCTGCACATCCATATGGCCCGTGGAGAAGACCTTCACGCCATCAAATACCTCCCACTAAAACTCAAAGGGCCAGCTCGGCACTAGTTAAACAGTCTGTCTGAAAATTCTATTGGCAGCTGGGAGGACTTGGAAGAAGCCTTCCTTGACAACTTCCAAGGCACATATGTCCGACCACCAGATGCCGATGATTTAAGTCACATAGTTCAACAGCTTGGAAAGTCAGCCAGGAAATTCTGGACTAGGTTCCTAACTAAAAAGAACTAGATCGTCGACTGTCTGGATGCCGAAGCCCTAGCGGCCTTTAAACATAGCATCCGTGATGAATGGCTCGTCCGCCACCTCGGCCAGGAAAAGCCGAAGTCCATGGCAGCCCTCACGGCACTCATGACCCGCTTTTGTGCGGGTGAGGATAGTTGGCTGGCCCATAGCAAAAACGCAGCAAGTAAAACGGGCACCTCCGAGGTCAAAAATAGCAACGGCAAGCTCCGCCGCAGCAGACACAAACGCCGAAGCAATGGTGACAACACCGATGACACGCCGGTCAATGCCAGATTCAGTGGCTCCAAGTCCGGTCAGCGGAAGAAGCCATATAAAAGAAACAATCAGGGACCATCCAGCTTGGACCGCATACTCGATCGTCCATGCCAGATCCATGGCACCCCAGACAAACCAGCCAATCATACCAACAGAGATTGTTGGGTTTTTAAACCGGCCGGCAAGTTAAATGCCGAGAATAAGGAAAAGGGATCGCAAAGCGAGGATGATGACAAGGAGCCCCGGCAACCGAACACAGGGGGCAGAAGAAGTTTCCCCCTCAGATCAAAACGGTGAACATGATATATGCTACACACATCCCCAAGAGGGAGCGCAAGTGCGCGCTCAGGGACGTCTATGCGATAGAGCCAGTCGCCCCAAAATTCAATCCATGGTCGTCATGCTCGATCACTTTTGATCATCGGGATCATCTGACCAGTATCCGTCATGGTGGTTCAGCCGCACTGGTCCTTGACCCAATCATTGATGGATTCCACCTAACGCGAGTCCTCATGGACGGTGGCAGCAGCCTCAATCTGCTCTATCAGGATACAGTGCGCAAAATGGGCATTAACCCATCACGGATCAAGCTCACAAAGACTACCTCTAAAGGAGTCATACCAGGTGTAGAGTCCCGCTGTATGGGCTCAACCACACTCGAGGATGTCTTCGGATCTCCAGATAACTTCCGAAGCAAAGAATTAATCTTCGATATCGTCCCCTTCCGCAGTGGCTATCACGCACTGCTTGGACGAACCGCATTCGCTCGATCCAATGTAGTGCCACACTATGCTTATCTCAATCTCAAGATGCCCGGACCACGTGGCATCATAACAGTTAATGGAAGCACAGAACGCTCCCTCCGTACCGAGGAGCACACTGCTGCCTTAGCAGCAGAAGTACAGAGCGGCCTTCTCAAGCAGAACCTCAATTCAGCGGCCGAACTTCTGGACACTGTCAACAGAGTCCGGACTATTCTGCAGCAGGACAGCTCGGCTCATCGAGAGCTCGATTAGCAATTTGGCCTCCGTCCCAGCCCTGATCAAGTGGCGGCATTCGTACCGCGCGTACATAACTACGCACTCAAAATACCATGGGCATAGACGGAGGCATACCTACCTTGTGATCCACAATATGGCTCGACCGCTCCCGGACACACACACTTTCATTGTTTCTTTTTTCCCTTTTCAGCTTTCTTTTCCACATGCCTTCCCTGATGGCTTGATCGCAGGTCCTTTCGAAGGACAAATACACAAAGACGGCAGTCAGCTTGGACGTAGAGGGGAATTTCTAGGTGGTTTCTTTAACGACCACTCTACCTGTTTTCAGGACCCACACGCAGCTCTCCCTTGGTTGTGGCATGTCAAATAGCATGTTGCTTATCGCACTATTTGTATCAATGCACTTTGTCGCATTAATCAAAATATAATGAAAACAGTTTGCGGCCCAAATTTCAGGGCCCCAGCTCATTACCTTTGCTCCTTTTCTGTTTCCCTTTTCTGTTGATAACCTTATCAGATAGAACCCGTACACTCTGGTACGTTTCACATTTTCCAGGGGCTTCATAGCGCCCCGCACTACAGCAACAAAGTCCGAACACTTTTTACAGTATAGTTCGGCACCCCGAATTTAGCACTATATGCATTGGCTCCGAATCATGTCTTTGGTCAATAGTTGGGTTGCCCAGCTCCTATGCTTGCTACCTTACGTTCCGCTATATCGGCTAAGGTGGTAAAGGGAGAACTACTGCGATTGTGCCCTGGTTTACCCGAAGGAGCACCTCAGTAGGGAAAGCCGAAAACTGACTGTCATGATGCGGCGAGAGCCGGTCAGCTCTTTGGAGGTCTCAAATCTTTAGAGATTTTTTCCGCATTACGCGAGGGATTGGTACTTGCCCGATCAGGTGTTTACAGCATCCTAGTTCGGATACTAGGGTCTACGCCTAAATTTTTTATTGTCAAACTCCTATGGCTAAGTGAGGGTGTTCAAGCCGCATAGTCTGATTGTCTGGTTCGTTGCGCTAAACACCTCCTTCAAGGACCAAACAATTGGATCAAGAGTCTTTAGATTCCATCCCGAACAACCCCGTACTACCTACATGGGGGCAGAAGCCGACGACTGGCCAACTCTCAGATTTCATACAACACGGCCGCACGGGAGGTAATTGTTTTTAAAAAAACAAGCATTATATTACATAACAACTTTGTTTCATCATACAAGGCAGAGACAACATGAGTATATTCATTCAAAAATAATGTCTTGCGCACATTGCCTCGCCACAATGTGAGACCCCTCCAGGACGTCTTCAAAATACCACTCGGGCGTGCGGTGCTCCTTGCCCTCAGGCGGCCCGTCACAAGCTTCACGGCATCCATCTTCGCCCACCACACCTTGACACGGGCGAAGGCCATGCGCGCGCCCTCGATGCAGACCGACCACTTGCCGATATCCAGCCGAGGGCATGCATCTACCAGCCGCTTCACGAGACCGAAGTAGCTGCTGGGTATAGCTTCGGTAGGCCACAGCCGAATTATTAAATCCTTCATGGCCAGTTTAGCCACCCTATGCAGCTCGTCCAACTATTTTAGCTGATCGGTGAAGGGCACTGGATGTTCTGGCGCAAGGTATTGCAACCAGAACAGCTTCTCCGTTGACCTCCCTTCTTCGGCTTGGAAGAACTCCGCGGCGTCTGACACACTGCGCGGCAGATCCGCAAACGCCCCTGGAGAACTCCGAATACGGGTTAGTAGGAAATACTTCTTCTGCACATACTTGCTTTACATACTAAATGCCTTACCCGCCGCGATCTTCTTGGCCTCCTGGATCTCCTGGAGGGCGCCCTGGGCTTCAACCCGAGCCTCTTCCATGCTTTGGCAAGCCTTGGCGAGTTTGGTCTCTCGAGCCGAAACATCGCACCAAGGTCTCGCATTTTTTCACAGCGTCCTGGAGCTCTTGCTGGACCTCGTTAAACCTGGCCTTGAGCTTCTTACGGGCGGCTTGCTCCTTGGCAGTTTTCTCCTCAGCTTCGGCCAGGGCCTCGACCTCGGTCGTCGCTCCTACACATATCATGACACTACGGTCAATACACATCATTTATTCTTTCCGAATATATAGCGAGTCATTACATACCTTGCTGGTCTTCTAGTTGCTTCCTCGCTTGGCCGAGCTCCTCCTCGGCCCGCTCCAGTCTCTGCTTTAGTTCGGAGACTTCGGCAGTGTGTGAGGTCGCGGCCAGCAACGACGCCTGCTTATTCATATAAGACACATTTAGTTACTTTCCTGCAAAAATGAATTGATCCTCTGTCCGGCCTTTCTTTCCGAACACCGGACGGTGTCTCAGGGGCTACTGTCTATATTGGGATTTTCTTTTGCGTCGCTTACCTCAAAACCTGTCAGCAGGCTGCCGCAGGCTTCGATTAGTCCGCTCTTGATGGACTGAACCCTCTCAATCACCGTACCCATAAGGATACGGTGCTCATCCACAATGGAAGCGCCGCGTAGCGCTTCCAGCAGATTATCCGTTGCCTCTGGTTGGACAGAGGTCACCGGCGGAACAGGCACACCTCCTTCTCTCAAAGGAGGCTGCACGCCGGACTCCGGAGCCGTATAGGTCTCCGGAACCGTATCCGGACAGGGGCCGAACTGAACACGGCCCCCATCACCAGTCTCCATGGGGATCTGCTCCCCCATGTGTCCGGCGGCCGAGGTTTCGCCCTCTGGCGCCACCCTGATGGCCTCCTGAGACTCTCCCTGGCATGGGAAGGTCCTTTGCGACAGCACCTCGCCGTCGCCCTTGGCCGTGGGAGAGTAAGCGGCTGGCGGTGACTCGCTGTCCATCGCCTTTGAATCCAACGAACCTCTTGATGAGGATCGCTGGGAGCTGTTAGTGGGCCGGACTGCAATAGCATAATTAACCATGTTAATGCCATGAAGATGAGAGGCCGGATATATGGACATATACGACTTTTAATACTGAAGATGCGGCCAGGGGCTTGCTTCGGGGGCGTCGCTTGGGGCAGCTGTCGACGTCCCACGCGGAGTTATCCGCGAGGGGCCCTTCCCCCTTTTGGGTGCCTCCACCTCCATATTCATGGAGGCCGCCCTCTTCTTCCTCCCCCATCAGGGGGAGAGTGGCTTGCCTCCTCCTCCTCGTCGTCATCTTCGGCGGCAGAGGAGTGAGTCTTGTCTTCGGAAGTCACGTCCGAAGTGCCGTTGCGGCGAGGACCACCTTTGTCCCCCTTGGCATTGTCTCCGGCGCCTTGTAGGGTGCCGGAACCAGCATCTTCGCTAGGAGCGGGATGGCTGGTTCCTCGGGCAGCGGAGCCGAACACCGAATGCGCTCCGCTTTCTCTGTCCACACCTGAAAAAGTAAACAGTGAAGTTTTAGATATCTTCCTTGAACAAGCAAGCAGAGGATGCACCTTAGGATAAGAAAGACTTACCGCACTAGCGGGATGGGCAAGATCGTGCCCGCGGTCTGAGTCTATGGCCGGCGGTGTCTCGTTGCCCTTAAAGAGCAACTTCCAGGCATCTTCGTGGGTGGTGCCGAAGAGCCTCTCCAAGGTCTGGTGCTTCTCCGAATCAAATTCCCATAAAGGGCATGTTCGGCTCTGGCATGGAAGGATCCGGCGAACTAGCATCACCTGGATCACGTGAACGAGCTTGATGTTTTTATCCACCATGCTTTGGATACGCGTTTGCAGCGCTATCAGCTCGTCCGACGAACACCAATTTGGGCCCTTCTCTATCCAGGAGGTGAGCCGCATTGGAGCTCCGGATTTGAACTCGGGAGCTGCGGCCCAGGTGGCGTCGCGAGGCTCTGTGATACAGAACCATAGCTCCTACCACTCCTTGACAGTCTCCACAAACGTGCCTGTGGGCCATGTGACGTTGGGCATCTTTCTCACCATGGCTCCTCTGCACTCCACGTGCTAGCCATCCACACCTTGGGCTTCACATTGAAGATCTTGAGCCATAGTCCGAAGTGGGGAGGTATGCGGAGGAAGGCCTCGCACACGCCAATGAATGCCGAGATGTTGAGGAAAGAGTTTGAGGCTAGATCATGGAAATCTAGCCCATAATAGAACATCAGTCGGCGGACGAAAGGGTGGAGTGGAAACCCTAACCCATGGACGAAATGAGGGATGAACACCGCCCTCTCGTTGGGCTTCGGTGTAGGGACGACTTGCCCCTTTGCCGGAAGACGGTGGGCGATTTCCTTCGCCAGACACCCGGCCGCCCGAAGCTCAGTGATGTCCTTCTCCTTTATGGAGGAGGCCATCCACTTGCCTTGCCCTCCAGATCCGGACATGGTTGAGTGCTTGCTTGAGGTGGAAAAGATGAGAACTTGGGCGCTGGAGCTCAAGAATGGAAGGGCAGAGGAAGAGAGAAGGCGTGGGTGAAGAAAGGGAATCCTTATCCCCTTATAAAGGCAGTGAATATCGAACGCCTCCCCACTCGCCTTAAAACTCGCCTATTCCCAAGGGCTGTGCAAACGGCATGGTTGGATTACCCACGCCCGTATTGATGAGAATCCCGCAATAAGGGGACACGATCTCTGCTTTGACAAGACGTGCCAATGGAATCCGCATCTCGAAACACGGAACGGCACATGAGAACGGTTCGAAATAATGACCGGGCAGAGGTGATGTCATCTTGCAAAAAGTTGTCAGCGGATGGGACTCGTGAAATATTATACTCTCTACGGTTGTGTGTGTGGTACTTGTGTTGCAGATCCAGACACGTTCGTTGCGTCCGAAGACTATCCTGGAGTATTCGGAAAGGGGAACACGCCTTGCAATGCCGAAGACAATCTGCGCGCCGGACACCTCGTCATTGAAGCTTGGTTCAGGGGCTACTGAGGGAGTCCTTGACTAAGGGGTCCTCGGGCGTCCGGCCTGTTGGACATGGGCCGGACTACTGGGCTGTGAAGATACAACACCGAAGACTCTCTCCAGTGTCCGGATGGGACTCTCCTTGGCGTGGAAGGCAAGCTTGGCGACCAAATATGAAGATTCTTTCTCTATAACCGACTTTGTACAACCCTAGTCCCCTATGGTGTCTATATAAACCGGAGGGCTTAGTCCGGAAACGGATATAGCCATACAGGCTAGTCTTCTAGGGTTTTAGCCATTACGATCTCGTGGTAGGTCAACTCTTGTAATACTCATATTCATCAAGATCAATCAAGCAGGAAGTAGGGTATTACCTTCATAGAGAGGGCCCGAACCTGGGTAAACATTGTGTCCCCCGTCTCCTGTTACCATCGACCTTAGACGCACAGTTCGGGACCCCCTACCCGAGATCCGCCGGTTTGGACATCGACAGCCTGCCAAAGGCTCTGGTGGTGACGCTGTCTTGGGCTCCACGGTGACCTCCGTCATGCCGTCCTGCTGGTCTTGGTCTCGTTGCACCGATATGGAAACCTTTGCCTGATGCCTCGGGACTCCTCGCCTGCGCTTGCCCCTTCAGCACCAAAGAGGAAACATGACATTGTGCACGCTATCGCCCACCTGGCTCCAGTCATCATGGCTTGTGTCACAGGAACCTCGCGAGGTGTCCCTTGCCTTGATCTCTCCGCCCCTCGCGAGCCAGCCTGGTGAGATCGCTCCCGAGGAAGTCTTGTGTCGTCCGCCTCGTGAGGCTTGGCCCCTCGCGAGGGTCTTGAGTGTTTGCTGGTGAAGATGGGCTTTACAGGGCCGCTGGTGGAGCCACGCCGTGGGCTGCAGGCAGGCAAGTTTGGGGACCCCCGTCCCAGGACGCCGACAAACAACTCTGTATAAGTTGCATGCATGCCACGTGTCCACCAGATGTGAACCGCCAGGGGCACCTACGTAATTGCGCTGTGCAGCCCTTCACCTTATAAATACTCACCCGCGCGGTCATTATCTCCTCTTCCACCTCGCCATCTTGCTCGAACCCTAGCGCCACCGCTAGCTCGAGTCGACGCCGGAGACGAAGCGCTTAGCTGCCGCGACCTCTTCGACGCTGTCCTCACGCCGGCCGCGGACCTCGTCTTCTCCGCTGCCGCCGTAGGTGTCTTCCGCCGCCAAGTTAGGGCACAGGAGTGGACTGCTTGGCATCCGTTCCGCCCCGTCTAGCAGTTCTTCTAGTGGTAAATAAACTCGTTTTTATCGCTTTTTCGATCTGTTGAATCCGTCCACTTCACCCAAAAGTGGTTTCTAAACTTCCAAATCTGGATCTTTCTATTTCTGCATCTCATATCTTGCAAGTATATTCACTTATGTCTCACAACTAGTTAGATTCCTCACTTGTACTTATTCATGGATTCATACAAATCTGGAACCAACTCACTTCAAATAAGTAAATGTCTTCGCACTATGAGGTCAATGTCTTCAAACTGATTTATCTTCAAAATCTTCTGAGAATGCATATGACCTCTTCCCATTCCCTCACATCTCTAATGTTGTCACTGGTACATGTCCGTGGGAGAATCCCTTGGTTCTCATAGTCTGCATTCATTTGCAGAATACTTACAGCATCACATTGAATCTCCTGAAGCCAGGTCTTGTCTGACCAGTCGTCGGAAGCCATTCATTGTGTTGAAGCCTTTCAGTCTGAATATTATGGCAACTGAAAAAACTGCAAGGAAAGGTGGCAGGCAACACCATGGCAATACTGCTCTGGACCTGCCCCCAGATATGTATGAACTTTACAAGTCTGATCCTGAGGAGAACTACAATCAGTGCAAGTCCCGAATCCAATGGAGCAGAAGATATTGGGTAGAAAAATGGTTCAATTATAACTTTGTCACTCCTGAGTATGCAGAGAAGAATGCTATCAAGCGCCCATGGGGTGATATTCTTTACAAGAATCTGCCACCGAAGACGAAGCCTGAAGCTATTGCTCAAGGCTTCTATCCATGCATGGTTCGAGGGCCTCAGCCTGAAATGCCCACCCATCATCTATTCGATGGTGTCGTGACGATGATCACTTCAAGCGCAACTTTCAGTTTGCAAAGGAGTCTGCCGCCAAGAACAAAAAGGCATTCGGACTCAACTTCAACTCGGTCCATCTGCTCCAAGGCCTGATGGCACACGTGATGCCAATCCCAATGTCACCGGCCCCTTCAATAGCTTCGATGGGCTCCTCTCCCATATTTCCGCACAAAGGGCCACAGTAGATCAATCTGCTGATGATGTAGACTCTGACGATGCTCCTGCACCACCGAAGCAGAAGAAGAAGTCAAAAGCTTCAAAGACCTCTGCTGCTCCAAAAGCTTCGACTGTGAAGCCATTGAATACTGCACCTCTTGAATCCAGTGTGTAGTCTGAAGATCTATCTCGCATCTCTAAGAAGACCAATAAGCCCTAGAAGATTTCTGGGCATGACCTTACTCCTGCTGCCATTATGCGCAATGAGGACAATACCATCGATCTGTCAAGTGATGAAGATCTTGGAGATGATGCTCTGGAAATGTTGACTAAGAGCAAGCAATAGGCCGAGATCTTCAGAGATCTACCTCTTTTTGATGCTGATATACTCAATAACTTCATTGATGAATGGTTTGAGGACCAAAGCATCAACATTGATGATCTGCAGCTGCCCGTGGACATCAGTGTCACCTTTGAATGAGCCATTGCCAACAAACTTGCCTTAGCTCAGAAAATAGTTGAGCTGAACAACAAGATAGACTATGAGAAGGCTCAGTTCAAGAAGCACTTGGCCAAGCTCAGTCTTGCTGATGTGCAAAAATTCAAGCAGATGCTGCATGTGACCTCAAGGACCAGTTCATCAAGAAGCGTGAAGAAGCCAAAGGCTCACGCGAGCGCATGAAGTACTATGCACAGAAGTGTGTGCAAGCGCACAATGAGGCTGAGAAGAGAAAGGCACTTGGGCGTCCTGGCATCGACCCCAAGATGACTGCCAAGAAGGGCAAGAAGTCTGCTGAAGCTGAACCAAAATCTTTAATGCAGGGCCAACCAAGCATTGTCTTCCCTGCCAGCATGACTGGCTCGGAGCCAAAGGTCCCCTCAGCAGCTTCTGAGCAAAAGAGGACAAGGCAAGCTGAGGCTGAAGCCAGGAAGAGGAAGCACAAAGACACCTCTGATGATGCTCCCTCATAGGAAAAGTTGAAGACTAAGGCTTCAAAGTCTTCAAGAAAAGAGCATGCTGCTGCCCAAGAGCCCCTCAATGTTGAACCTATCTTTGTTGCTCCTCGTGCCAACCGCGAGCGCCGCCTTGTGATCCATGAGCCTGCTTCCGCAGAGGCTCCTGCAAGTGAAGAGTTCCTAGTTGTTGACCCCAACGCAGCTGAAGACATTGCTCATGAAGACAATGTTGATGATGATGAAGTCCTTCCTCAGCTTGAACCCAATCCGGTATCATCGCCTGCTCCCACGAGCAATGAACTCATTAGCATTGGTCGTCCATTGACACCAGTTACTCAAGATGATTCATGGGTAGAGCAACAACCAGACACCCCCCTACAAGATGAGATCCCCCGTACTCCACCAGCTCAAGTCACCACTCCGGTGCTTGATGATGATTACATGCAACAGACCACTCCCTCTCCAAAGGTGTCGCCAGCATTTCGCAGGCTTCACAAAGCCCTCGAGCTCCAGGTCTCCATGTCAAGCATTCCAAAAGAAGATGTGCAACAAACCAGCTCAGTAGCACGTCAAGTGTTCCCTGAAGCCACCCCTTCTGCGTCTACTCGTGTGTCTGAAGCCAAAGCTACTGAAGACATTCCGACTGCATCAGCCGATGAAGAGAGAGAAGAAGAGAGAGAGATGTTATTCCCCCCGTCAGTGATCCCATAGTGCAAGAAGAGAATGTGATCGTGCCTGACCCTCCTATTGTTGACGCAATGGAGGTTGAAACCAATGAGGCTGCCACCACCAACACCACTGAAGCCAATGACACTGTCATGGCTGAAGACAATGTGGAGCCCGAAGTCAATGTTGCAACTGACAACATTGTGCAGCCAGTCACTTATGATGTAGCCGTTCCTCCACCAAGGCCTCATGCAATGGAACACACGTACAATCATGGTGGTGAGCTTGTCACGGTGAGATGGCCTATCATGGTTCCACCCACTGCTCCTGGCCCTCAATATGATTATCATGTGGAGCAAAGGCCTCAAACTCAGAAGCCAAAGCCAAGGCTGCCTAGGCTTCCCAGTGTTGCAACAACTCAAGGCTCGTTCAGTGTGCTAAGCTTCAGAGAGCACAACACATTCTTCAACAGCGCCAAGAACCCATACAAGAAGCCCAAGATCTCCTCTGACAGGTTTCGGAGCCATCAGCAACGAAGCTACGACTCCCGCATCTTATACAACCAAGACCGGATTTTTCCTCATAAGCATCTGGATTGTGATGCTATGGCTGGGCTGCCATGCCTTGAAGAGGCCCTTGACTGTTTCACAGACGTTGGGCTGCTGCCATTTGTGACTGACAAAGAGCACTGGAACGAAGAGCTTCTGCTGCAGTTTTATGCCACATTGCACATTCGAGGCTACAACAGGGATCCGAAGACTTGGATCCTTGAGTGGATGACAGGTGACGTACATCATGAAGCCAAAGCTCAAGACATCATTGAGCTTACTTCCCTGCCCACTCCTAGTGAGTTGTTTGAACCTGGTTGTCAGCTTCATCAGAATGAACTGCAGAGCATATTCCAGAAGCCAGAGCCCAACATGAGCCAGATGCTGAGTATGATGAAGCCTTTGCCCCATGATGCTGAATACCCTAAGGAGTTCTTTGTCAAGGACCTTGAGTACTTGCCCTGCACAGTTTATCACATTCTGAGGCGTACTCTGTGGCCTATCAAAGGAAAATCTTCTGAAGCCAAACTCGAAGGCGCCATGAAGACATTGGTCTTCTATATCATCAATGGCATCAGATTCAATACCCAAGATTTCTTCATCCGACAACTTGCAGCTTCCGGCATTGATCTCTTTGGAGTGAAGTTTTATGCTCCCTGCGTTATGCGCCTAATAAAGCTTCATTCAACAATCAACTATCAGCCATCAGCGCGCAACCATGTTTTATTCTTGCCTGATGTTGACATGTCTCATGAAGCCATCTACCCCGAGCCTACCAAGAAGCCACTCCACTTACAAAATGCAGAACAACAAAGCTTCATGCAGCCAATTGAAGGCATTCATGTGCCAAATTCTGCTACACCTGCTTATCCTATGGCTAGCAACTTGCGTCTTCCGCATCGTGCCAATACTGAAGCCACTGCCAGCACAATTGCTCAAAGGCCTCAGAAGCGTCCCCGTGTCCTCAACGACCGTGAGCTTGTGGTATCTCTACATCAAAAGCAGGATAGGCATCATGACTAGCTGAAGCGCCAAATGCAGAGTCTCTTGGTTGATGTAAATCGCATTCGCAACTTGGCCACCAAGAACACATTCGTCGCGCATGAAGCCTCTCGGCGGTCCTGGAAGAGCCTCACACCGCTATGCTCTGAAGATGATCTTCGTGAAGATGGCTTCACAGAGAACTTCAAGTTTGACTCCAGGCCTCCACAATATGCAAGTTGGCGTCGAACACCTTCAAATGAAGATTCTGAACATTCATCTTCGGCTGCAACTGTTTTTGCGAGAGTTGTTGATGAAGAAGATGATGCCACTTCACCAACTATGGCTTCACTGCACCTCGATTCTGCACCAGGCCCGTCTGCACCGCCCAACTTCAATGTCGACACTGCTCCAACATGTTCTCCAACTAGGAACGAGTAGATCCTCTATGTCTTCAAACCTTTTTGATCCTTACTGACAAGAGGGGGAGAAGCATATGAGGTTGATAGTCTTCAAGCGGGTCCATATGGGGTGGTTGTCTTATTTTTGCTAAGTTCTTACAACTCTCGTTTTGAAACTATTTGGCTCTTGAGTTGTAACACTTAAACTTGATGGTCGTCTGCTACTCTTGCTGCTACTTTGTGATGCGATGATAAATTCCGCATGAAGTCATTCGGCAGACGCCCATTTCTCATTATGCATTTCATTATCTTCGCTATTCGTATATATGCATGATGAATTGTCTTCGTGAGTTGAAGAGGATCTCCACAAAGTAAAACCTGCCATGTGAATTTGCATTCAAAAGCAAACTATGTATATGCACATCTTCAGGGGGAGCCTGTTGCAACTTATGAAGACAATGACTTCAAATACTTTTATCCCCGTTGAAAACTTCAACCAGTTTGTCATCAATCACCAAAAAGGGGAGATTGTAAGTGCATATAGTGCCACCCCTAGTTGGTTTTGGAGTATTGACGACAAACTTGGTTGAGGGACTAATGTGTTTATGAGAATTGCAGGATAACACAGGTAGTAGTCCCTTATTGATTCAGTTTACCTACCAGAGATGACCCCTAAAAATATGTGAAGACATTGAAGACAATGGTGGTCCATGAAGACATTCACGATGAACATAATGACATATGAAGACCTTCACTTGAAGACTATGGAGTGCGAAGACATAGTTGTTTCGTAGTTTTCTTTTCTTCTTTATTAAGTCATAGGAACCACCGTACTGTTAAGTGGGGTCCAAGTGAACAAAGTCAGAGTGACTGATGTGATGCTCAACCAAAATCCTATGTCTTCGAACGAAGACAATGAGAGCAAATCTTATCCAGAGCTGGATGAGTCAGCTTTGCTTGTAGCCCAAGTCAAGCTGATGCGTGTGTTTGAAATCCAACCGTTGGACACGTGTCAGTTCCTTAGTGACCCAGGGTCATTTCGGACATATCATGTCGGGTTGCCTCCAGGCTATAAATAGCCCACCCCCTACACCATAATTTGGTGGCTGCTCAGAGTTAGTGCACGGCTTTTGTCGTTTGAGAGCAACCCACCTCCGAAGCCTTTGAGAGAGAGATCATTGCGAGGACAAAGCCCAAAACACCTAGAGCGAAAGAGTGTTAGGCATCACTGAAGTCTTTCTATCCGCGTGACCTGAAGACTTGTTACACTTGAGGACAGTGAATCCTCCAGTCGGTTAGGCATCGCGTTCTGAGCATCCAAGAGCCATTGTGGATCGCCGGTGAACGAAGTCTGTGAAGGGTTGGAAGTCTACCTTGAAGACTTATCAGAGTGATTGGGCTAGGACTGGGTGTCCTTAGCTCAAGGGGAATAAGATGAAGACGCGGTCTTCTGAGTTCAATCTCAGCCAACCTAACCAGACGTACAGTTGTCACAGCAACTGGAACTGGTCTACCAAATCATTGTCTTAACCAAGCAACTGGTTCTATCCACAACTTACTTTACCTTTCAGTTTGTCTTCGTGAAGTCATTGCTTGCCTGTCTGATCTAATCGACTTCACTGTGTGAAGACTATTACCTGTTTGGCTTCATACTATCTTCCATTCTGATCCATTCTACCTAGCTACTGATAGTCTTCATACTTTCACTGTATTGCTTACTTGACTATGGCGTGTCTAGTGTAGTCTATCTTCCGCTGCATATCAATAGGTTCATTTCATCTGTTTGTCTTCTAAGACCTCGTGTTTTGAAGACTTCCATAAAAATCGCCTATTCACCCCCCCCCCCCCCAGTCGATGACTAGCACTTTCACCAATAACTCGAACACTACAACAAGACAGGACTTTGGGGTTGTCTCACTATCTTCAAGATAGTTTTCCTTAGCTGTTTTATCAGCTTTGTTGAAGACCAACAAGGATGTCTCACTATCCTGAACCTTATCTGCATTACTTCCTTTACCATTACTTAATAAGGCACTCTTCCCCAATATTCTGTTAGCATCTATTATATAATTAAAACAAGAGACAAATAAGCCATCACATTTGTCCACATCTGCTAATATTATTTGCACCGTCTGATTAGAAAAATAATGGCTAGGATTTAAAGTTTTTATGTAACATGTTTTTTAGGGGAACATGTACGTAACAATATATTGGACCATCACATTGTCACATATATTCATATGTAAAGAGCGTGTAAGGAAGGACACGAGGGTGGGCTAACTCCAGAAAAAGAGAGGCTTCGTAAGCAACAATCATAACCACGTATGAGGTTTAGGGGTTCATGGCAAAAGCATAAATACATGAGACAAACCGTTCAAGATACGGAAGCTCAGGTGCAGCCAATTCCAAACATGGACACCGCATCAAAAAACAGTCAAATGTGGACACACACATACAAATAAGACACATACATGGACTACATATAGAACACACGGACTCAACCAAAATTACTCAACACGTACTACTTGCAGAGTCAACCACAACACATAAGAAGACATACAATCTGCAACCTAGCCAGCACACTACCGACAAAATCAAAGTCTTCTGATTCAACTACGCAACGTCGCGCCGCCGGACGAAGTCACACCAAGGAACCTTCTAAGTGGCCTCTCACCTGAATCATCAAGGTTCATAACTTCTATTCTAGATCCAATCTATCTTCCGAGTGGCCTGTCATCTCGATCATCAAGGTTTGTATTTGCTATTCTGCATACAATCTTCAGGTACAGTCTTACTTGACTAGCGATCGTATGATACTTTTGCAGCAAGGGCATACAACAATCTTTGCGAGTTCACAACAAGAGAAGGAGATTGACATTAAAGTACAAGTAATGAGAATATGAGATTTAATCAATTTTACAAGTAATTTGCTTAAGAGCCTCGATATGATGATTCATGGATGAAAAGGTTTAGTCATTACATATTTGCTAGCAGATTGTCCAATTTTGTTTTATACAACAACTAAGTGTATTTTGTCGATATGATATTCATGGATGATAAGGTTTTTTCATACATATTTATTACTTGCAAAATTTTCTATTTTTTATACAGTAACTACTAACTATATTTTGATTGTTCTGACAGGGCCAAAAAATTCATGCTACTATCGGGAAGTTGATAGAATCAATCTATGCATTTAGCAATTTTAAGTTTGCGGATTCCACAAAGTATTACCAACTGAGTAGTGAAATATAATTATTTTTGCATAAAATACAAATGTATAGGAGGTGAAAGGATCATCTAAAGGTTACCCAGATTACTACTTCGAGTTTGCTACAGAGGAAATACTAGAAGAACACATGCAGAGAAAGATGAAGAATGCTCAGGTACCTCTATAGTTTATACTTGTAAATAAGATTTTCAAGATATTAATATTTCAGACTTCAAAATATTTAATCTCCAATTTTACAGATGTCAAATAACTCAGAACCTTTGTATTTCCGCTAGATTAAATCCAATATCAGAGTAAGTGCATAATTCATACCCATCAAATTTTAACTGGACTAACTTCATTGTGGTTAGCATCAATTTTTCGGCTTATACTCTTTATGGGTGAGAAAAGTGGTGTTACTTTATGGGGAAAGTTTTCTAATATTTTGAATGAGGATGTAACTAGAAACCAAACTGTCCTTATTGTGACCTCACAATGGTGCAGAAGTTCGATCGTAAGTTCCTTAATGTTAGAACCTACAAGCTCTTCTATTATTTACCGAAAATATATCTAACGGATTTTTCACTGATAAACATGGTTGTGCTTAAAGTCAACCAATGCCACAAGAATAGGTGCAGATCTAGGTATACCAAAACTTGGGAAATTCTTGACATGCATGGAAGACCATTTTTTACTATTAATCAACTAATTTATCTTGACTCATCTTTATTCACCAATAATGTAAGATACTTATTATACTTGACTCAGTTCATATGTGCAGGAACTCATCAGAAGAAGCTTTACCAAAATTAATAGAGATAGATAGAAGTACGCAAGGAACACTAGAAGAACAAGTGTTTTACAAGAGGAGAACATTACAAGAACTTACTGAAATGAGGCATGAAAACTAGGCAAGTGAGGTAATGCATCCGACTTCTTCTAAGATATGAAGTCACCACTTTTTTTACGACAAAAACAATGTTAAAACCTACAGTGAAAACAAGTCAATATCGGTTATACTGGAACCATATTTTATTTAATTATCTCTCCCACTTGCTGAACTCATTGGATGAGAAATATGAAGAAGCGCCAAAGAATATACAGCAATAATGTCGACGAAGACTTATTTTCAATTAAACTCACGATGGCAATCTCACTTTCGAAACAAAAACTATGCAGTAAAATGAACATTTATGCCTGATAATTAATAGGCCTGAGATGTTGTACTTGAAAGATAAAACCGAGGTAAAGTTGCATTTAATTCATTACAAAATACTCCCTCCGTCCCAAAATAAGTGTCTCAACTTTAGTACAACTTTGCACTAAAGTTAGTACAAAATTGAGACACTTATTTTAAGACGGAGGGAGTAAGTACTGTTTTTGTAATTTCCTAACTAATACATAAGATATTATGCATACATTTTGATGGATGATAATGTGGAAGCCATGTTTAAAAAAAGCAACAAAGAAGCATAACATGGAGGATAAAAGGGTGACTACTTTTGTCAGCGTACATACTTCTCAAATTTTAGAGATGGGCCTAATCTTTGAAATGTATTTTTATTTCGCAGACAAATAACAACAGAGCTTCACCTCAGAAAAAGATGTCAACGGGTGCCTACGGAAGAAGAACCCCACAATACAAATGGGGCTATATTAAATGATGATGGGCGTGAAGAAAAAATGTTAGAATCACATGGACTCTGCAATTGAAAAAGAAAAATATAGAGATATACTGTATTATCAGATGGCTCAGAGGATGAATGTGCCAAGATAAGTGTGCCAAAAAGAAAGGATGAAGATTGTAACACTGGGAACACGAAATGTGTTGAAGCAAAAGTAAAAATTACGATGCTTGAAGATGAAGACTCAGTTGTCATTGTGGCAAAATAATATGTACATTTACTGCAGCCGTAAGGAGAGCACAAAAAATACCAAAGAGGTTGATAAAGGCTCTGAAGTTAGCACTACCAGAAGCAAGCCATATAGTATTTATTCGAAATATGAGTTTCCTACTCTTCATATACCAATTCTCCTATCCTAAAGTCTTTTCAGCTCAAGAGAAACATTAGAAAAGCCGCAATATTATATTCATCGCATAGAAAACCCATTATATGTCAAATAACATATGTATATTGCTTCACGTTAAATAAATGTACAAGTAATATAACTTGTAAATATATGGTAATAACAAATAAAACCATTATTTCCTTTTAGCTCGGTTAGAGGGGAAAACATACATGCAAAGATCACCCGCTATGGAGGAAGTAGGAATGATGTGAAGCTGTAGCAAACTACATAGGTGGAAATCTGACATCATGAACAACTCGACTCAGCCAGCGGACACATCTCCTATCTTACCATTTCTTCAAAATCTGCTTCAGCACTTCTGCTTCATTCTAACGACCATAACTTTCAATTAATAAATACAAACCTTCTTGCATTCACTTAGTTATGTATAAATAATCTAATTTGACAGGGCATGGTGATAATAACAAATAAAACAAAATGTACTGTATAGTGCCATGGACAGAGTACAAGAGCCGATCAGTACTAGGAACTATGCAAAGCAGTAGGACTTACTCCCTCCGTTTCAAAATAGATTACCCAACTTTGTACTAACTTTATACTATAGTTATTACAAAGTTGAGTCATCTATTTTGGAACGGAGGGAATACATTGGTAGAGGGCCGACAGCACCAGAAATGGGAAAGGTGAGAACTCGTGCCAACGAGCTGAGACCTACCCACATGAGTTCGTCGTTGTTGCATGCCCAACCTAAGATCAGCAGAGCTAGGGTTTGAGTACAGCACCAAAACAAAAAATTGGAACATAAGAGACAAGAAGTAGCGCGTGGATAGGTCGGGAATTAGTTTCGCATAAGCCAGCAGTTACATCTTCCTTCGCCTGATGCTAATTGAAGGCAATGGTGTATGTGGATGAGGTCATGAGGAGGCTGGAGGGGATTGACGGAGACGACAGAGACGAATAGGCACCAGTGCTTTAACTTCGAGGAAAAAAGGCTCACATGGGCCTGAATCACGACTGCTGGGCTTCTACCACCCGTACATGGGCAAGGCAAAGTTGGGTGTTTCATATAGGAAGTAAGTATGTCTCAAAAAATAATATAGGAAGTAAGTATCCCTCAAGAAAAAAATTATAGGAAGTAAGTCATTGCCTCAAAAAAAATAGAATGTTAGTCGAGTCTAAAAAAATATAGGAAGTAAGTTAGTTACTTCTACGTGTCAAATCAGAAAATCCCAGTTTCAATTATTTTTCTAAATACCATCGTACCAGGCTCTCAAAAAAAACTTTTATCTGCATGCATTATTAAGTTATTATTTTTAACCTCTTCTTTTATCCGCATGCATTGCAAACTAATTTATTTTGTACCGTGTATATATTTAGTAGTTTAATAGCTAACATCTAAATTTTGTCTTTACAAATATTCTCACATGTCTTGAGGTGTGTCTTCTCTTGAATCGCGTTTTTTATTTAGGAAACACTCACAACTTCAAACCACTCGCCATGACCTTTTTTTGCATATTGTGCCAATGACGTCCTCCCTCCGTTCCCAAATATAAGTCTTTTTAGAGATTCCAACAAGTGACTACATACGGAGCAAAATGAGTGAATCTACACTCTAAAATATGTCTACATACATCCGTATGTTGTATTTCATTTGAAATGTCTAAAAAAGACTTACATTTAGGAACGGAGGGAGTACAAGTCAAAACACACACACACACTAATAGTCATGAGCAATATGGAGATATAAGTTATTAATCTGTCAAAACAAGGCTCACACTATCAAGCATATTATTGACCTCTTTTTTGACAGGCTAACTTCTTTGTAAATATTTCTTGCATGCTTATACTTTCACATACCGTCTAAAAACTAATTTTCTAAAATGAATTAGTGTATCAACTGCCATGCCGCAACTCCTTCTCTTTGATAAAAAGTGGGGCGGTAGCAGGGTCACACTAATAGCGATAGGGCCTTCAAGTACTCAATGTACACCTAATTTTAGAAAAAAAGGTAGAAAGACAAACATATCAACATAGAAGTATAAATATATCAATAGTCACTTCAATAAGTAGTCATAAACTAGAAAGGTGTACGTTGGGAAAAAGATAGAGATCTATTGTAGTATTGGATGGCTCAGATGATGAATTTCAATAGACAATAATCACAAATTTCAAAAAATGGCATACAGAGAAAACACAAATTATTTGTAAAAAATATAAATATATCAAAACTTAGCCGCGCAATTAGCTTCCGCAGTGCAAGAATTACCTCACAAAAAATAAATCCTTGGATTATATCTATTTTCTCACCTAGATTAATTAGTACTACCTTATTTCTAGCTATGATTATTCATGATTTTTCTAATATGTCCCCATCTGACAATTCAAATGGAATGCGATGACAAGGGCACTAAAATGGTGAAAAACTAAAGGTTGAGGCAAGGACAATACTGAGCTAGATTGTCATATTTACCAAACCTTGACGATGGTTATGTGGTTGATTTATTAGTGGGCACTCAGTTTATGCGTTAAGGAAAAAATAATCAAAATCTTTTGGACCAAACTTTATCACTGATAAGTATATGAATTTGTGTATATGACCAAATGAAATAGGAGAAACTACACGAACATGATCAGAAAGAACAATCTGTGATGAGAGTGGCCTAGAGAATGTTTAGCAAAATGGTAGCAATAAATCATATCAATTATGCAGTGAGATGCTTTAGTTTAAGCAAATATACATTGTTGCAAGTTGCAAAACAACATAGACACGGTAAAAAGAACAATTAATATCGTTGTGGGTGAAAGATAATATTTTGGTAAGTTGAGATCATATTACTGAAAATGCACTATAATATATCAACCGTCCAACGGCTTAGGAGTTTGGACATATGACATTAGTGGGAAAACACCATCATAATACCACAAACAAGAAGGCATATAGACAAAGATAACACCAGATTCAGATTCAAGATATGAATTTTTATATTTACTTACTGATGGATCAGAAGATTACGTAGGGAAGATAGACACCAATCGATGGGAGTGAAAGAGAGAAAGCTAGAAACCATTACTAATGACCATGGTTTTACATAACAAGTCATGGACCATGATGTATAGGTCGCTTGCTGTTGGTAAATAACAACATGTCAGCACACTTACATATTTCCACACAATTGCATTCAGATTAAGCAAAGATGTATTTATTAGCTATATTTTAAATAATACTTGGTCGTGTGAAAAAATCATCTAGAATAATATAAAAACAAATATAACATATTGTAAATCTAGCCGCGCAAATGCGCGGGTAACACCGCTAGTTCTAAAAGAAGAAACAAGCAGACACATAACAAGTTTAGCATGTACTAGTATATGAAACTCATTTCGGTGAACCAATTCATTAGTAAGGTGGACAGAATTAAACTACCAAGTCTTCTATTGCCAAGTAGTACATAATAAAAGCATCAAACAAATATATATCTATGTCCTATGGTCACTGCATTGTCTTACCAAATCAAAATAGAGACATGGTTCAAATCATATCAGTTCAAGACAAAACAACACTGAAAGAATACAAAGCGTGGAAAACTTCACGGCACAACAAGATTTCAGATGGGTACACAGGTCTACATTTACAACAACACTATTGGCTCTGTTGTGATGCTAGTAATGTGCATGATATGAGAAGTCAACTGTATACATGATTAAAATTGAAATCAATAGAGCTATCTATAAGAGCAAACCTGTTAAAGAAACATGCGCAAACATATCTGTTGTGCCATTGGAGTTTCGATTGGATCGTTCAATCTAAAAATAAATTTGTATGAGTAAATACAGTGATACAAGAGCAAAGCAGTATGCACGATAGCAATTGAATCTTAAATGAGAACAGTTGTTCTTCAGGTTTAAGCACTTGTTCTACACGAACAGAGTACAGTAAGATGCAGGCATATAGTACTTAAAAATAAAAAATGAGCTCACAGACCTTACCACATTCTTGATTCGGGGCCAGTACAGAACAAGGTATTCCCAGTCATCGTCTAGTAAATGTGTTTCAGGAGAACGTAAGGGAATTTGACGAGTTTCTTTGCTAGTGAAGTATGTTATCTTCAGGTAATTCCGATACTGCCACCAAGCATTCTTGAAGATAGTAGAGGTATTAGCACAGGTTACCTCATCCTCAGTTTCCAAATCGGTCCTTCTATATAGAGAAAAAGGGAAATTTTGTTGTATTATAACCATCATGGAGGTAGAATGTATGGGACAAAGAAAAGTAATTGCCATGAATAACATTACTTACACATAACTCCTGGACAAACACCTGCAACTAGCATTTTCCTTCACCTTCAGTATAATATTTCCATGATGGGAAGATACGCACATAGGATTTAACAACATCAAATGCGATAGATGCTAAACTACGAATGGCTGGTTGTGCTTCCTCCACAGGAATAGGTGTACTAACTGGTGGAGTTGGGGTTCGCCGTGGTAGTACTGGCGCTTTGGGCACCGGAGCTGCCTTACTAACTGCTCTTGTTTGGGAGCTCTGTGGTGGAGATGGTGCTGTGCCAACAGGAACTGGGTTACTATCTGCTGGGGTTGGGGTTAGACTGCGTGAAGCTGGTTCTTTGTGAAGGAAATATGCCCTAGAGGCAATAATAAAGTTGTTATTTATATTTCCTTATATCATGATAAATGTTTATTATTCATGCTAGAATTGTATTAACCGGAAACTTAGTACATGTGTGAATACATAGACAAACAGAGTGTCACTAGTATGCCTCTACTTGACTAGCTCGTTGAATCAAAGATGGTTGAGTTTCCTAGCCATAGACATGAGTTGTCATTTGATTAACGGGATCACATCATTAGAGAATGATGTGATTGACTTGACCCATTCCGTTAGCTTAGCACTTGATCATTTAGTATATTGCTATTGCTTTCTTCATGACTTATACATGTTCCTATGACTATGAGATTATGGTACTCTCGAATACCGGAGGAACACTTTGTGTGCTACCAAACGTCACAACGTAACTGGGTGATTATAAAGGTGCTCTACAGGTGTCTCCGATGGTACTTATTGAGTTGGCATAGATCAAGATTAGGATTTGTCACTCCGATTGTCGGAGAGGTGTCTTTGGGCCCTCTCGGTAATGCACATAACTATAAGCCTTGCAAGCAATGCAACTAATGAGTTAGTTGCGGGATGATGTATTACGGAACGAGTAAAGAGACTTGCCGGTAACGAGATTGAACTAGGTATTGAGATACCGACGATCGAATCTCGGGCAAGTAACATACCGATGACAAAGGGAACAACGTATGTTGTTATGCGGTTTGACCGATAAAGATCTTCGTAGAATATGTAGGAACCAATATGAGCATCCAGGTTCCGCTATTGGTTATTGACCGGAGACGAGTCTCGGTCATGTCTACATAGTTCTCAAACTCGTAGGGTCCGCACGCTTAACGATCGGTAATATGAGTTTATGTGTTTTGATGTACCGAAGGTAGTTCGGAGTCCCGGATGAGATCGGGGACATGACGAGGAGTCTCGAAATGGTCGAGACGTAAAGATCGATATATTGGACGACTATATTCGGACATTGGAAAGGTTCCGAGTGATTCGGGTATTTTTTTCGGAGTACGAGAGAGTTATGGGGATTCGCCGGGGAGTATATGGGCCTTATTGGGCTTTAGTGGAAAGAGAGAGGGGAGGCTGCGCCCCCCCCCCAAGGCTTAGTCCGAATTGGACTAGGGGGAGGGGCGGCGCCCCCTCCTTCCTTCTCTTCTCTTTTCCCTTTCCTTCTCTCCTACTCCTACTACTTGGAAGGGCTCCTACTTCTACTAGGAAAGGGGGAATCCTACTCCCGGTGGGAGTAGGACTCCCCTAGGGCGCGCCATAGAGAGGGCCGGCCCTCTCCCTCCTCCACTCCTTTATATACGGGGGAGGGGGCACCCCATGGACACACAAGTTGATCATTGATCTTTTAGCCGTGTGTGGTGCCCCCCTCCACCATAATCCACCTCGGTCATATCGTAGCGGTGCTTAGGCGAAGCCCTGCGTCGGTAGCATCATCATCACCGTCATCATGCCGTCGTGTTGACGGAACTCTCCCTTGAAGCTCTGCTGGATCGGAGTTCGTTGGACGTCATCGAGCTGAACGTGTGCAGAACTAGGAGGTGCCGTGCGTTCGGTACTTGGATCGGTCGGATCGTGAAGACGTACGACTACATCAACCGCGTTGTCATAACGCTTCCGCTTACGGTCTACGAGGGTACGTGGACGACACTCTCCCCTCTCGTTTCTATGCATCACCATGATCTTGCATGTGCGTAGGAAATTTTTGAAATTACTACGTTCCCCAACAGTGGCATCCGAGCCAGGTTTATGCGTAGATGTTATATGCACGAGTAGAACACAAGTGAGTTGTGGGCGATACAAGTCATACTGCTTACCAGCATGTCATACTTTGGTTTGGCGGTATTGTTGGATGAAGTGGCCCGGACCGACATTACGCGTACGCTTACGCGAGACTGGTTCTACCGACGTGCTTTGCACACAGGTGGCTGGCGGGTGTCACTTTCTTCAACTTTAGTTGAACCGAGTGTGACTACGCCCGGTCCTTAAGAAGGTTAAAACAGCACTAACTTGACGAAATATCATTGTGGTTTTGATGCGTAGGTAAGAACAGTTCTTGCTCAGCCCGTAGCAGCCACGTAAAAACTTGCAACAACAAAGTAGAGGACGTCTAACTTGTTTTTGCAGGGCATGTTGTGATGTGATATGGTCAAGACATGATGCTATATTTTATTGTATGAGATGATCATGTTTTGTAAACAGAGTTATTGGCAACTGGCAGGAGCCATATGGTTGTCGCTTTATTGTATGCAATGCAATCGCCCTGTAATTGCTTTACTTTATCACTAAGCGGTAGCGATAGTCGTAGAAGCAATAGTTGGGGAGACGACAATGATACTACGATGGAGATCAAGGTTTCGCGCCGGTGACGATGGTGATCATGACGGTGCTTTGGAGATGGAGATCAAAGGCACAAGATGATGATGGTCATATCATATCACTTATATTGATTGCATGTGATGTTTATCCTTTATGCATCTTATTCTGCTTTGATTGACGGTAGCATTATAAGGTGATCTCTCACTAAATTTCAAGGTACAAGTGTTCTCCCTGAGTATGCACCATTGCCAAAGTTCGTCGTGCCAAGACACCACGTGATGATCAGGTGTGATAAGCTCAACGTCCTTATACAACGGGTGTAAGCCAGTTTTGCACACGCAGAATACTCGGGTTAAACTTGACGAGCCTAGCATATGCAGATATGGCCTCGAAACACTGAGACCGAAAGGTCGAGCGTGAATCATATAGTAGATATGATCAACATAGTGATGTTCACCATTGAAAACTACTCCATCTCACGTGATGATCGAACATGGTTTAGTTGATATGGATCACGTGATCACTTAGATGATTAGAGGGATGTCTATCTAAGTGGGAGTTCTTAAGTAACATTATTAATTGAACTTTAATTTATCATGAACTTAGTCCTGGTAGTATTAGCATGTCTATGTTGTAGATCAATAGCTCGCGTTTAGCTCCCCTGTTTTATTTTGATATGTTCCTAGAGAAAGCTGAGTTGAAAGATGTTAGTAGCAATGACGCGGATTGGATCCGTGATCTGAGGATTATCCTCATTGCTGCACAAAAGAATAATGTCCTTGATGCACCGCTAGGTGACAGACCGATTGCAGGAGCAAATGCAGACGTTAGAACGTTTGGCAAGCTCGGTATGATGACTACTTGATAGTTTAGTGCACCATGCTTTATGGCTTAGAATCGGGGCTTCAAAGACGTTTTTGAAACGCCACAGAACATATGAGATGTTCCAAGAGTTGAAATTAGTATTTCAGACTAATGTCCATGTCGAAAGGTATGAGACCTTTGACAAGTACTTTGCCTACAAAATGGAGGAGAATAGCTCAGCCAGTGAGCATGTGCTCAGAATGTATGAGTACTACAATCACTTGAATCAAGTGGGAGTTAATCTTCCAGATAAGATAGTGATTGACAGATTTCTCTAGTCACTATCACCAAGTTGCTAGAACTTTGTGATGAACTATAATATGCAAGGGATAACGGAAACGATTCCCAAGCTCTTCGTGATGCTAAAATCGACGAAGGTAGAAATCAAGAAAAGCATCAAGTGTTGATGGTTGACAAAGGTCACTAGTTTCAAGAAAAGGGCAAAGGGAAGAAGGGGAACTTCAAAAAGAACGGCAAGAAAGTTGCTGCTCAAGTGAAGAAGCCCAAGTCTGGACCTAAGCTTGAGACTAAGTGCTTCTACTGCAAAAGAACTGGTCACTGAAGCGGAACTGCCCCAAGTATTTGGCGGATAAGAAGGATGGCAAAGTGAACAAAGGTATATTGGATATACATGTTATTGATGTGTACTTTACTAGTGTTTATAGCAACCCCTCGGCATTTGATACTGGTTCAGTTGCTAAGAGTAGTAACTCGAAACGGGAGTTGCAGAATGAACAAAAACTAGTTAAGGGCGAGGTGACGATGTGTGTTGGAAGTAGTTCCAAGATTGATATGATCATCATCGCACATTCCTTATACTTTCGGGATTAGTGTTGAACCTAAATAAGTGTTATTTGGTATTTGCGTTGAGCATGAATATGATTTGATCATGTTTATTGCAATATGGTTATTCATTTAAGTTAGAGAATAATTTTTGTTCTGTTTACATGAATAAAACCTTCTATGGTCATACACCCAATGAAAATGGTTTGTTGGATCTCGATCGTAGTGACACTCATATTCATAATATTGAAGCCAAAAGATGCAAAGTTAATAATGATAGTGCAACTTATTTGTGGCACTGCCGTTTAGGTCATATTGGTGTAAAGCGCATGAAGAAGCTCCATGCTGATGGGATTTTGGAACACTTGATGCTTGCGAACCATGCCTTATGAGCAAGATGACTAAAACTCCGTTCTCCGGAACAATGGAGTGAGCAACTGACTTATTGGAAATAATACATACTGATGTATGCAATCCAATGAGTGTTGAGGCTCGCGGCGGGTATCGTTATTTTCTGACCTTCACAGATGATTTGAGCAGATGTGGGTATATCTACTTAATGAAACATAAGTCTGAAACATTTGAAAAGTTCATATAATTTCAGAGTGAAGTGGAAAATCATCGTAACAAGAAAATAAAGTTTCTACGATCTGATCGTGGAGGAGAATATTTGAGTTACGAGTTTGGTCTTCATTTGAAACAATGCGGAATAGTTTCGCAACTCACGCCACCTGCAACACCACAGCATAATGGTGTGTCCGAACATCGTAACCGTACTTTGTTAGATATGGTGCAATCTATGATGTCTCTTACCGATTTACTACTATCGTTTTGGGGTTATGCATTAGAGACAGTTGAATTCACGTTAAATAGGGCACCATCTAAATCTGTTGAGACGACACCATATGAACCGTGGTTTGGCAAGAAACCAAAGTTGTCGTTTCTTAAAGTTTGGGGTTGCAATGATTATGTGAAAAAGTTTCATCCTGATAAGCTCAAACCCAAATCGGAGAAATGTGTCTTCATAGGATACCCAAAGGAGACTGTTGGGTACACCTTCTATCACAGATCCGAAGGCAAGACATTCGTTGCTAAGAATGGATCCTTTCTAGAGAAGAAGTTTCTCTCGAAAGAAGTGAGTGGGAGGAAAATAAAACTTGATGAGGTAACTGTACCTGCTCCCTTATTGGAAAGTAGTTCATCCTAGAAATCTGTTCCTGTGACTTCTACACCAATTAGTGAGGAAGCTAATGATGATGATCATGTAACTTCAGATCAAGTTACTACCGAACCTCGTAGGTCAACCAGAGTAAGATCCGCACCAGAGTGGTATGGTAATCATGTTCTGGAGGTCATGTTACTTGACCATGACGAACCTACGAACTATGAGGAAGCGATGATGAGCCCAGATTCCGCAAAATGGCTTTTGGCCATGAAATCTGAGATGGGATCCATGTATGAGAACAAAGTGTGGACTTTGGTTGACTTGCCCGATGATCGGCAAGCCATAGAAAATAAATGGATCTTCAAGAGGAAGGCGGACGCTGATAGTAGTGTTACTATCTACAAAGCTAGACTTGTCAAAAAAGTTTTTTGACAAAGTTCAAGGTGTTGATTACGATGAGATTTTCTCACTCGTAGCGGTGCTTAAAGTCTGTCCGAATCATGTTAGCAAATTGCCACATTTTATGAAATCTGGCAAATGGATGTCAAAACTACATTCCTTAATGGATTTCTTAAAGAAGAGTTGTATATGATGCAACCAGAAGGTTTTGTCGATCCTAAAGGTGCTAACAAAATGTGCAAGCTCCAGCGATCCATCTATGGACTGGTGCAAGCATCTCGGAGTTGGAATATACGCTTTGATGAGTTGATTAAAGCATATAGTTTTATACAGACTTGCGGTGAAGCATGTATTTACAAGAAAGTGAGTGGGAGCACTACAGCATTTCTGATAAGTATATGTGAATGACATATTGTTGATCGTAAATGATGTAGAATTTTCTGGAAAACATAAAGGAGTGTTTGAAAGGAGTTTTTCAAAGAAAGACCTCGGTGAAGTTGCTTACATATTGGGCATCAAGATCTATAGGGATAGATCAAGACGCTTGATAAGTTTTTTCAATGAGTACATACCTTGACAAGTTTTTTGAAGTAGTTCAAAATGGAACAGTCAAAGAAAGAGTTTTTGCCTGTGTTGCAAGGTGTGAAGTTGAGTAAGACTCAAAGCCCGACCACAGCAGAAGATAGAGAGCGAATGAAAGTCATTCCCTATGCCTCAGTCATAGGTTCTATAGAGTATGCCATGCTGTGTACCAGACCTATTGTATACCCCGCCCTGATTTTGGCAAGTGAGTACAATTTTGATCTAGGAGTAGATCACTGGACAACGGTCAAAATTATCCTTAGAAGACTAAGGAAATATTTCTTGGTTATGGAGATGATAAAGAGTTCGTCGTAAAAAAGTTACATCGATGCAAGCTTTGACACCGATCTGGATGACTCTAAGTCACAATCCGGACACATATTGAAAGTGGGAGCAATTAGCTAGAGTAGCTCCATGCAGAGCATTGTAAACATAGAAATTTACAAAATACATACGGATCTGAATGTGGCAGACCCGTTGACTAAATTTCTCTCACAAGCAAAACATGATCACACCTTAGTACTCTTTGGGTGTTAATCACATAGCAATGTGAACTAGATTATTGACTCTAGTAAACCCTTTGGGTGTTGGTCACATGATGATGTGAACTATGGGTGTTAATCACATGATGATTTGAACTATTGATGTTAAATCACATGGCGATGTGATCTAGATTATTGACTCTAGTGCAAGTGGGAGACTGAAGGAAATATGCCCTAGAGGCAATAATAAAGTTGTTATTTATATTTCCTTATATCATGATAAATGTTTATTATTCATGCTAGAATTGTATTAACCGAAAACTTAGTACATTTGTGAATACATAGACAAACAGAGTGTCACTAGTATGCCTCTACTTGACTAGCTCGTTGAATCAAAGATGGTTGAGTTTCCTAGCCATAGACATGAGTTGTCATTTGATTAATGGGATCACATCATTAGAGAATGATGTGATTGACTTGACCCATTCCGCTAGCTTAGCACTTGATCGTTTAGTATATTGCTATTGCTTTCTTCATGACTTATACATGTTCCTATGACTATGAGATTATGCAACTCCCGAATACCGGAGGAACACTTTGTGTGCTACCAAACGTCACAACGTAACTGGGTGATTATAAAGGTGCTCTACAGGTGTCTCCGATGGTACTTGTTGAGTTGGCATAGATCAAGATTAGGATTTGTCACTCCGATTGTCGGAGAGGTGTCTCTGGGCCCTCTCGGTAATGCACATCACTATAAGCCTTGCAAGCAATGCAACTAATGAGTTAGTTGCAGGATGATGTATTACGGAACGAGTAAAGAGACTTGCCGGTAACGATATTGAACTAGGTATTGAGATACCGACGATCGAATCTCAGGCAAGTAACATACCGATGACAAAGGGAACAATGTATGTTGTTATGCGGTTTGACTGATAAAGATCTTCACAGAATGTGTCAGAACCAATATGAGTATCCATGTTCCGCTATTGGTTATTGACCAGAGACGAGTCTCGGTCATGTCTACATAGTTCTTGAACCCGTAGGGTCCGCACGCTTAATGTTCGGTGACGATCGGTAATATGAGTTTATGTGTTTTGATGTACCAAAGGTAGTTCGGAGTCCCGGATGAGATCGGGGACATGACGAGGAGTCTCGAAATGGTCGAGACGTAAAGATCGATATATTGGACGACTATATTCGGACATCAGAAAGGTTCCGAGTGATTCGGGTATTTTTCGGAGTACCGGAGAGTTACGGGAATTCGCCGGGGAGTATATGGGCCTTATTGGGCTTTAGGGGAAAGAGAGAGGGGAGGCTGCGCGCCCCCCAAGGCTTAGTCCGAATTGGACTAGGGGGAGGGGCGACGCCCCCTCCTTCCTTCTTTTCTCTTTTCCCTTTCCTTTTCTCCTACTCCTACTACTTGGAAGGGCTCCTACTTCTACTAGGAAAGGGGGAATCCTACTCCCGGTGGGAGTAGGACTCCCCTAGGGCGCGCCATAGAGAGGGCCGGATCGTGAAGACGTACGACTACATCAACCGCGTTGTCATAACTCTTCCTCTTACGATTTACGAGGGTACGTGGACGACACTCTCCCCTTGCTATGCATCACCATGATCTTGCATGTGCGTAGGAAAATTTTGAAATTACTACGTTCCCCAACACTCTGTTCATCGCAGTAGGGGTACAATCTGCAAGAGTCTGGGGTATGTGTGGTAGGGTTGGTTCTCATGCATTTACCGGGGTGCTATTTCCACCAAGAGGTAGCACTGTTTTATTTGAAGACCGTGTTTTTACTCCGCTAGATACTGTCATCACCCGCTCCAATTCAAATGGCTGATAAACAGGAAACATAGTTTAATGTACAGACATTGTATGAGAGACAGATGCAATAGACAGTGTGGAAAAAAGAGGGCATGAAATAGTTGACATGTATATTGTTTAACTAAAAAGGATAGCATGACATAATTTCACATATATGATGCATATCTAAACTGGATAGCATAGCATGACATAATTCAAAGATATGATGACTAACTAAACAGGATGGCATGAGATAATTGTATGATGTCTTTAGTAAATAGGTTCACATGACATAATTCACATACATGTTATCTAAGTAATCAGGATCGCATGATTTAATTCACATATGTGATTTATATGCTAAGCAGAGGGCATTCGCATATATGATGTCTGAACTAAGAACATGGTGTTGAATATTGTGTATATGATGTCCAAACTATGCAATGCAAGACACCATATGCATGATATGAGCAGTATAACCATGCCAAGTTAGAGCATACACCTCGGTGGGGGAATAGGACTGTTCATATGTCTCTGAATCCATCTTTGAGGAGCTATCGGGACCCAGCAAGAGATCTGCTTCGACAGGTAGCACTATTTACTCTAAAGACCTTGTTTTCACTCTAGAATTTTCCATTACCCACTCTAATGGCTGATTCACGGGAAGAGTAGTTTAATGTACAAACATTGTCTACAAATGGAAATGTAATGAAGAAAAGGATAGGCAAGATATCATTCAAATATATGATGCCTGGTTAAACAGGATGGCATCATATTTCACATATATTATGGCTGGCTAAAAGAGATGAGACTACATAATTCCCATAAATGATATAGAAACTAAACAGGTGGCATTATAGAACATGTCTAAACTAAGCAGGTGACATATATGATGTCGAAAGTAGGCACTGCAAGGCAACATATGCATGATATGACCAACATCATCATGCAAGTTAGAGCAAACACCTTGGGGGTAAATAGGAGTGGTCAGCTGCGTCTGAATTCGCCTCAGAACAAATATCTTCCTCTGGATTACAATCTGGAGAGGGGGAGGGTTTGCCATTGAACCCACCATGGAGCAATGTCTGCATGACATTGTATTGCCGCACAAAACTCTGCTCTTTTTCTCTACATGTTCAGCACGACCGTGTACAATATCTGACATGCATACGAAAAAATATAGTGAGATTATGTAAGGAGAGCATGCAGAAATCTAGAGTGATGGTAACAACCAGTGGATGGATCCAAAAATAATGATAGCAGGCTGATGATAGCTTTGATTTAATAAAAAGACAGATGATGATTGCTTTACTATTTGTTTCCCACCCAAGATGAACAACATAGGCATACCCTAGGTGAACCAGATAATAGACAGAGATACTATGCATAGCTGCCTCGATATGTGCCTCACAAGTAATTTTAAAACTCAAGTTTGAACATTAATTTGGACCTGACTTGGGGTCTAAGAGGTGAACATGACGATAAAGTAGCAGGTAATATTAAGCAATGCATAACATAAGCAGAAACAAAAGAGTGTGACCTCTCTTGTGGACCCATGTACTCCTCACGTTCATCTGGTGAGTCAATGATGGTGATGCAGTTGCGGTGGGCGCCAGCGGCAGGGAAGGAGATCTGAGGCGGCGAAAGACGGTCAGGAGTCGTGATGTCTGGTTTGGTGGATGCTTCTGTCGATGGAGCAGCTCAAGTGAGCTGGACAACGTCGTGGCAGGAGCAGGACAAACCACACAAAGTTTTCTTTGACACCTACCTGTAACTGAAGTAATTCTGTAAGGGCTCCTTTGGCTTGCAGGATTCTAAAAATGCAGGGATAGGGAAAACACCGGAATAGGATAGGAATGCACGTGCAAAACAGAGCATTTGTAAACACAGGATTTCTGTCAACTTGGGTGTTTGGTTCACAGGAATTGGAAGAGCAGAGGAATGGAAAGAAACATGGCCAAATTAAAGTGAAACCATATGAAAGCGTGTATAGTTAGAATGTTATTCTGCCACTAATGCACTTGGTCTTGTTTTCATGCATAGGATTTTGAAAAGTAGGTCCAGGAGGATGTTTTGCTCCATTCCTTTCAAAAAAATGCATGAATAATTGAATAGTAGAGTGCCATAGGAAAATTTCCTATTGCTATGTTTTTCCTTAAGTTTTTCATTTGAACCAAAATAGCCCTAATGGATCAGCATGAAAGTGGAGTAATAAGTGATGTGACAAGTGTACAACCTCTTTGCCGTAGCCGTGTCGACCTCAGCATCATTGGCCTGGTCGCTGAAGAAGTTGAGGCAGAGGTTGTTGTCGGAGGTGTGGAGGAAGATCTGGGGAATTTGTAGATGGCGTCCAGGGCACTGCACTATTGTGATGGATGGTTCAGTCGTTGAAGAAGCTCCTGCGAGCCATAAGACTTCGAGGCTGAAGCAGTACAAGACAGACATCGTTAATATCAAGTGGTATTCTAATAGCATCTTCAATAGATGATGTAAAATACATTACCAAAAAGTGATAGATGTAAAATTTACATCACCAAAAAACACCTGACTACAACACATGAGGTAAAAACTGTTGATTCTGAACTTAACTGTCGAAACTGAAATTTACAATGGAATCTGAATGTTACTATCGAAACTGAACGCACTGGTAGCAGAGACGCACTTCACATGTAGTTTAGGCCACTCTAGCACTAGTAGTAGAGAAACAGTGATCTAAATTAGTAGGCTATCAACGGGGAACATAGTAGCAGATAGCAGCCGGAGCAGCAGCGCCTAGAGGAGCAGCAACTAGTGCCAGAGCAGCAACTCGTGTAGCTGCAGCAACCCATGTACCAGCATCAGCAGCGCGAGTGAGAACAAGAGCAGAGCAGCAGCACGAGCGAGGGGGAGAGCAGAGCAGCAGCGCGAGCGAGGGGGGAGGAGAGCAGCAGCGCGAGCGAGCGAGAGCCGGAGCAGCAGCAGCAGATCCGGCTGGTATGGACGCCACCGCCAAAGGGGCCTCGCACTGGGGGAGAGCCGCCGTGGAGATGTCGCCCGCGGCACCGACTTCGAGGTAGCCGCGCCATGGGGTGCGGGATGGAGCACCGTCGGCGCCGGGAGGTCGAGTTAAGGAGAAGGTGCGATGCGATGAGTGTACAACCTCTTTGGTGACGCCGAGTAGGCCTCGGCTTCGTCCGAGGAGTCGGTGAGGATGCTGCGTTCCAGTGGGGCAGGTTAAGGCGGCGCTGTGAGGATGGAGCAGCCGCGATGGACGAGACGATCGTTGTAGTGACCCGACCTCAAATGGTAAAGCCTCTGTGTATCTGTGCCATCCCTGGATCAGTATGCTGGCACATACAGTACATCAATGTATATATCAAAGTGTAATCACATGTATAAATAACGTAAAACTGATATATACCTCATAAATCTTAACGGAAACAATCAAATGGGTGTGGAGTCCCATCAACGCCATCGGCAAGATAAGTGTAGACCGTAACCCTACATCGTAACTCTTACTCATCGTAGAAATCCTGCAACATGAGACGTTGCAGCCATGCAGGTCAGTACATTGAATGTACCGGCAAGATCACAATAGAAGGTAGATGAGAAGACTATACTATATGCAATATGGTTTTGTGGTAGCTCTAGGTTTATAATCTTTTGCGAAAAGCTGATTTTTCCCGACAACAAAAGAGTTCGATGCAAAATTACTACAAAAGTTGGTTGTTAATGAGATGGTTCCGCCAACCAATTCTCATATCACAATTGCTTATAAAAGCAAAATTTATTTACTTGGTAACCATGTTGAGAATATCCTGACCATCTAATTCCAGTCGCTCAAATTGTCCGTAACCGGGGACACAACTAATCGATTAGTTTAACGCTCTGCAAAGGTTTGCGCACTTTTCCTGCAAGACTCGATCGCCTCCCTTGAAGTCCTCACACTGCCTGGTGTTTGAGAACAGGATGACCGAGACACAGTCTTTCCGGAGTACTCAACTATGCTAGAGCCCATAATAGCTTGCGGCTGCACATGGAAGCTTCTGGTCTTGAAAGATCCATCAATCTCTTTGAGCCTGGGTGGACTTCCGTAAAACTTGGTGATCACTCGTCAATCCCTCGGATCCCCTAGTAAAAGCTGGGTGGTCGCTGGTCAATCCCCAGGATCCCCCTGTAGATACGGGTAATCACTAGTCACTCCCTAGGATCCCCTATAGAATAGGGTGATCACTAGTCACTCCCTAGGACCCCTCTTGAATCTGTAGAACCGGGTGATCACTAGTCAATCCCTAGGATCCCCTCTTCTTGCAAGTCGTCCACCTAGAGGTGTATTGAAATCTTGAAGTCTTGTAGTCTTGAAGTTGATCCAAATGTTATTAACACACTCACATCTCACATGAAACACTCATGCCAATACCCGTCTACCGAAGCATAGCTGCAACTAACTTAATAACGAATGGGTTCCTACCTCATGATTCTACTCAAGCTACAAGTTTCGGTATTCCCATTGAATGTAAGAGGAAAAGTGGCACTAATGCAATAAAATCATAGGTATTCAAAATATGATCAAAGTTAACTTGCCTGGTAAAGTTGATGAAGTCTTCGCACTCACCAATCCCGATAATTCTACTCGTCACACTCCGAGAAATCTATCGTAACCACACAATTACATACAAATAAGCAATCACTCCACAAGCAAAAAAAAGCATAAAGACGCATAGAGAGCTTATGAAGTACTCAGAGAAAACCAACTAAAGGTTCAAAAGTTTGAAAGTATTGATGCTTCTGTATGTTTGAAGTCAATATGAGCGTATAGTAAAAAGAATTACTAGATTCAGAATAACGGATCTAGATACAAATAATTCAATATGGCATTGAATCTGCTTAGAACAATGTGTGGAAACGCTTTTGAGGACCAGTAGAGCAATCTGGCTATGAAATAAATTATATGTTAAAAAGACGACACATTGTGTGAAGGAAAAGATTACTACGAATCAGACGCAATGGGATTCATCGGAAACGGCGCTACAGATAAAAAGATGTGATCAAAATAAATTTGAATAAGAATCTGAACAAATTTTGAATCTTACAAATATTTGATTTCATAGGTTCACTGGATAGGTGAGATCAAAACAAAAATATAGGCGTTAATTTCATCTAATTCAGATAAACAAGTAACGAGACTAATTGATAATCTAATTATTCTACCATATACTGGTCTAAAAATAATAAACTACAGGAGTAAAGAAAAAGAGGTGACGACTTCAAAAATTCCCATCTCGAAGAGAAGAAATAATATTTTATTTTGTGGGAAGCTAGTTAAACCAAAAGATTGATTTAATCCGAGATGGATGATTTTTGGAGGCTCATATGAGTCTATATTTATAGGTTGAAGGAATGCATGAACGTCTAAGGCTAGGCAATATGGGACTAAATATATACGTGCGCAGACAAAATTTGAAGAAGACCATGCGCATGGGCTAAAATGTTCGGCCCGGTGCGGTGAACAGTATGCGTGTGCAGGAGAGAAAGAAAATAAAAATAAAAATCTAAGCGTACTGTAGTTTGGCTGACCTAATACTGCTATAATGCACACGGGCGACAGTTAATTGGATATCGCCCAGGGGAGCGATAAACATAAGCCGCTCTAGGCGACCGATAGATATAGGTCGCTCGGGTAGTCTATTTTTTAAATCTGAAGCAGAAAAAGGTTTGGAATAGTTATCAAATCAACTCAGATAAAATTGAAATTTTGGACAAAAATAATAAATGATATGTACATCATTATGAACTATTTAATTTGCCAAAATAATATACATAAATAATTTCGAAAAAATTGCAGAAGCAATCTGGTGTTCAAAATGAAAACAAAATGACTTTTAAAAAATACCAAATAACTTTAAAATAATTTACCACCATTTTTCCTATGGAGGGAGTCATTTTACCTTCTCTCATAATTAATAATTTTCAGTGGAAATATATTTTTAATAAAACCTAATAAAGGCAATATTCAATAATTTTAAGAAATAGCTGTGCAAAGCATTTCAAATATATCTTTATTGGTTTCATAATTCATTTTCCATTTTTCACTTCTGATACTTGAAGGAGTCATATTTCCTTCTCTCTTTATTTTATTTGGATTAAGATGGAAATGAACTTGAAACTCAAAATGGAACACTCTCGAAAAGTGGTTCAAATAAATTTTAAAAGTGGTCCCCATCACTCCCCACTCTATTTCATATATTTTGAAGAAGTTCTATTATCTTCTCTCATGAAAATACTTGAGTGGCATAAAGTTTCTGATTTGAAATATTCTCAAATGGAATTCAAATATTCTCAAACCCTTTTTTCATTTTTTTTAAATGGAAGAGGTCATGTCATCTTCAGTCTAGGGTTTATTTCAAATAAATTTGAATCATGGAGATCAAATGCATGAATGAAATTTTTGGGAAAGTCCTTTTACTCCCTCTCACTTATCTTTCAAAAGTTTCAAATTCTATTCAATTCACACAATCAATCACTCAAACAATAATAATTAATTATTTAATATAACATTTCAAAGTTTAGAATTTTAGGACGTTACAATCATCGGAGCAGCTCCTTGAAGGTGGAGGATGGGGTGGCTGAACCGGCGGGACGACAAGATGGACGACAGATCCTCATCCGGGGAGGTGGATGAGGGACGTCGAGCTGTTGCGGTGGACGACGTCGTTGGGGAAGAGGCTCCGGCTAGGCAGCGGTGAGGTGGCGGACAGAGGAGGGTGGGGTTTCACGGTTGGAGCAGAGAGGTAATGGCGGCCTAGGATTTCGAATGGCGAAAAGGAGGCGATAGTGGGGGGGCATGACTTAGGGACGCGCTTGTCCAAAATGTAGGGTGTGTTACAAAAGTACCCCCACCGATTTGAACTAGCAGCCCTTTTGGCTCAAGGTTAGAAGGAGGATTTCGTGTGTCAGGATTTGGCAGCTGGAGGGAGTTTTTGCGCGCGTCGTAATAGCAAGGCATGGGTTGTGAAGGCGCGAGTTTTGGGAGCATGATATCTGAATTTTCGGGATATAACAAGGCGCGATTGAATTTTAGGGACAAGCCTAACGTGTAATATTGTACGTACCACGTCAATTCGCACTTTTCTCAACGAAAAAATGAAAAAATTAAAACTATTCACACCACACAAAGAGAGAGTCTTGTCCCGTTGTACTATACCAATGCTATTCAAAGCTATGAATCCATGTTATGTCCAATTAAATTTTTTCACTGGCTGTATAATGCATGTAATCTACTCATACCAATATTTTACTACATTCCAAATGTCTATACTACCGCTGCAATTCGAACTAAATTTGAATTTGTTTCTCTATTTGAGTAAGAATCTACAATCATGATTATTGCAAACTTAAAACATCATTCGTGTATTACCTTGACAACACACCACATGATTACTATAGAGATAGATATGAACTATGTGTACTATATGAACTCAAATTTAATTTTTTTAATACACTTGATGTTGATTCCACATAATAGTATATTTGATGTACTAACTAGATATTCATAATCTAAACCATGTTTCATACGTACACCGTGTTTATCACACAAAGTATAGTGCCCCGCCCCCTACATTATGGCAAGTATTTAGCCCTGAGCTGTAAAAGCCACACATTATCCCAAATTATAATCAATGTTCTATATATTATGTGTAGTATAACATGTTCATAACCACACCATGCGCATCACCATTAAATATATTCATTCATGCATGCGTCGGTTTAAAACACTATGATATCTTCTTCAAATATACGAATCCACTTTTTTATAACGAATTATGATCTTTATTCGCCTTTTACACCTTCGCGATCCTCTTCTCTTTGTAGCTAGCTAGTGCTAACCTTCTATCGTGCATGCACATGCCCGCCCCCCTCTCACCCTCCCTCAGCGTCCCCTCCATCGCGCACATTCGTTATTTCTCTTTAGGTCGTTCACCCACGGTGTGTGTAGGCCCCCCGGCTCCTTCTTTCCGGCACACACCGGTCGATATACCTCTCTAGCCAAGTGTGCCTACCACAAACACACACTTCCCTCTTCTCTTCTCATCGTCCATGCCCCCCTATGTCCAATACGGTTCCACGCAGGTGCGCACTCCCGCCCCTCTTTTCATCGATCTCATACTCGCACACTCCTCCCCCCTCGACATAGTAGGCCTCTCGCACCACCTCCTAGCCGCACCCCTCTCCCTTTGTCCGTCTCTCCAGACCTTATTTGCTTCTAACACATGCATGCATGTATACGTACCGGTCTTCCTACATATAGCTAGGTCGACTATAATTCTTTTCCCCCACGCACCGATCGACTTACCTCACTAGTTATGTCTCTCCCTTTCTCGGACACACGACGATTGATCTTCCCATGTAGTTACGTCTGCTTACCACAACCATATCGTCCCCCCTCATCATCCTTGCATACCTCCCGACCCGTCTCTCACACGCACGTGCATAGACAGGCAGACATCCCTCTCTTATTGATATTGCACTCATACCCTCCGTTTGTCTAGCAGGCCTCTCCCACCATTTGTGAGAAGCAACTCCACCACCAACCCTCCGACACTCTACCTTCATCTTTCTCCCAACCTTATTCCTCTTCTACACATATGCATGGATGCCAATCGATCTCCCTCAATATATAGCTAGGTCTCTCTCCTTCTCCACACATATACTAGTCGATCTACCTCTCTATAGTCAGGTCTCTGCCCCCTCCCCCCCCCCACACACACCAATAGTCGAACGTTGTAGGTAGGTATCCATGCCATAGAGAAAAACTGCACCTCTGCCCGCTCACATTCCAGTAGACCAGCCGCCTTGTATCTTTGACGTGGGAAAACACAAATTCGATGGCACTCTTTATCGATCACGCACCCACACACTTCATCCTTGTTTTCGATTCTATCGATATCTCACGCTGATGATCCCTCCACTCTCTTCTCGTGGATCGCTCCCTCTCTATATGATATATCCATGACTCTGTTTCACACACATTGCATATGTTACGCTTTTTGTTTGAGATGTCATCGACACATTGCCTCTGTTTTGCACAAACCATCTCTCTCACACCCACCCACGTACGTACCTGCTCCTAAAGAAGAGGTGCACGCACGGCGCACATACGAACGTCTCGTTCCCGGCCACACCCGCGTGGGTACATGGTGGAGTTCATTTCTCTACGAAAAGGCAGCCCACGTGATAATTTGACGCGTGTAGCGGTTGTTTACTCGAAGGATGGTCGTGTACCACGCATAGATGGAACAAAGTTTGACTTGATGCATTGGTATTAAATAAAGTTATATTCCTCAATGGCATGTACAGAATATAAAATGATTGTCGTCGGGAAAAAAGAAAAATCCGCTCCACTATATACAATGGAGCCTGCCTGCCGGGTTTTGTCTCTCATCACACTATCTCACACAAGGCGGCGCTGGCCTCTCTCTCTCTCACCGTTGGTCACTGATCCGGCCGCATCCCGTCCTCCGGCGGAAAGGGGGGATGTGCATCGTTTCTCCGTTCGACGGTGTTGAGGCAGCATGTTGTGATCTGCGGTACCCGTCGTTCTCTCTGGCCAAGCTCCGACGCGGTAGGGCCTTCGCCACTTGCTCGCTGCCGCAGTATGGGCAGATCCCGGCCGCCGGCGCCATCCTAGTTACATCCCGATGGCCCTCAGGTATAGCTTCCTCCGGCCTTGCTCCACTGCCCATCTTCCCACGTTGTTGCATGTGGATCTTCTTTAGTTGTTTGCTTAAAACGTATCTCGGCCGGCGTACTTTCCATCTTGCAATCATGTCCTCAAACCATTTTTGATAAACCACCATGCTGCTATCTTTCCCATGGAATATGCTTCTTTTTTGTCGGCGTATGTGTCTTCAACTCGTGTTACTGGGTAGTAATTGTTTCCTTTCTACCTCCTTTTGCAAACAGGGCTATCCATTTCACCTCGTTGCTATTGCAACCTTTTGGTGAGCTGCACAAATCACTTTTTTCTTAAAAGTGTTTTGTGCAGTTCCACCAAAATGTCACATGGGCAACGTTTTTACATTTATGTGGGACTATAGAAAGGGAGATTGGTTTTGCCATCCTCCTCATCCAACTCCGTGCCTAATCTTCTCCAACAATTAGTTAGTCCTAAAGAGAGATCACAGAGGCGATCGACTTCTATTTGTGTGTGTTATGTTTCATCATCTAGTTCCACTATTATCGTAATCACACTGACTGAATATCTTTGCAAAGAGGGATGATCAACTTGATTTTAGTGGAGCTGCACAAAATGATCGGATTGTGATGTCCTCCATACACCTCTTTTTTGGCTATAGAGCTGGGTGAAACTAGCTGCCAACCAATGAACACTGTGCCTAGGAAATGGAGCCATGCCTACGAACAACATCGATCAATTATATATTTTTATTTATTTGTACACCTTCTCACAACTTTGTCTTCAGTTGTGATGTGAGTATTGGCACTGATCTACGAACCATTGAGATGCATTAGCAGCCATGGTAGTTTCATTTGTATTTGATGGAATGTTGTAACGAGACAATCTTGAGGCAAGAGGACACATGAATCCTAATAAGTTGAAACCTTTTTTTCCTGCGGGAACCAAAGTTGAAACCTTCATAGCATCACATTACAATTTCATTATACTGGAAAATTATGCGTACATATAAACAAATACTGAAGGATTGATAGCAATGCCAGAAACAATTCAACTTCGTTTCGCCGACATGTGGGACATCCTTCATCCGGCTCCACCTGCCATGCAGCAATATTGAGTGCACAACTGTAGGAAAGATTCACCCAGGTCGTTGCACCGCAGTAATAATGACTAGTGAGAAGTCAAATCACAGAGCCCCACCTTTGCCACAGTAAGTTGCTCGGACGAAGCAACCATTATTTCTCTCTTCGTTGAATCCGCTGGTACTCCAATATTCCCAAAGTAATAAGTTGCTCGGGCGAAGCAACCATCACTTCACCTTTCCCACAGTAAGTACTACCTCCTTTTTTATTCTAGAAACAACCACACGGGAATATTGGACGGTAGCAGCACAACAATTGAATCGAAAATTGAAACCAACCAATGAACTACTACTAATGGTGAGCGTTTGCTAGTATCATGTACTCCGTCTGTCCATGTATATAGGGCTCAATGCGTTTTCCGAGACTAACTTTGGCCCTATTTGGATCCATGGGTTAGAGTTAGTTTGAGCTAGTTGGTGCTCAAATAGCCCTAAAGTATCCAAACATGAGGGTTAAATTGGAGCCAGTTGCACCAAACCCACCAAAAAAACTATCCCACCCAAGAGGTGCTAATTGGAGATATTTCTCATTGGGCCCACTAAAAAATCACTTTTATCTCTCTATCCCGCCAGCCAAGTGGTGCTAATTGGAGCTAGTTCTCATGGGGCCCATTGAAAAATCACTTTTCTCTCTCTCCATGATGTGCATTTATTGTCAATCTAACCCTGTCATCCAAATACCTCTTTGGCTAGAGTTAGTTCAGGGTTATTCGTGAGTTAGTCTAACCTCTAGCTAAGTTAGAGTATCCAAACAGGAGCAGGATAGGACATGCAAGTTACTCAAAGCATACCGTCAAATTCGTACGTGAAAGGATCTTTTTTAACGGAACGTGAAAGGATCTTCGAATGATATAATTTTCAAATTATATAAAATATTATCAATAGTCAAAGGCAACCTCGAAGAATACATTAGGCCCTATATAAAATCTTATCAATAGTCAAAACCAAGTGTTAGTACTACACCAAACAAGTTCAAAATGAGAAACTGGGCCCACTCACGGCACGGCACGCCTGTCTCGTTTGGTCCGTCGGTCAAAGCGCTTCCTCTTCTTGGCATAACAATAGTGTACATGAATTTTTTTAGAATGCTCTTGGCATGTCGCTAACATGTGATGAGTTAACCGGCCTCAATAGACGGCAAAATCGCCAGCCCGCCACACTTTGAGAGAGACGAGGAGCGAGAAGCGATATAGGCTGGTGGATTACTAGACCTAGGTGTCGCACGAAGGCCAAGAAATATGGTGATGGCGTGGGTTGGCCATGTATGATGTAACTACACTGGGCTGTCGTGTTTCGGACTCTTCCGGTCTACTTTGGAGAAGATTGAGTAGATTTTATATCGCCGAATAAAAATATTAAAGAGTCTAGACGCTCCATCGCGAGGTTTCTTCTCCTTCTTGGTCGTCGAAAAGCGTTCTTCTAGGTTTTGCCGACACGTGGGACATCCAACATCCAGGTCGACATGTGATGCAAAAAATGGAGTTAAGTATAGTAGGAGAGACTCACCAACGGTCACAAACGTAGGTGGAGTACGTGCATGAATCACCCGAAAAAAGGAATAAGAGCACGAAGAGAAGAGGTGCACGCACCGACGCACGTACTCTTTGCCTCTTTCCCTAATACTCACGCGCGGGTACAACCGCCTCCCTAGGTGTTTGGAGAGGAATTGGCCATCGCGAGGCGGTTCTATAGGTGGGCATGCGACAAAAAACAGGGGAAAACGCGTGAACTAGCTAGACGAGAGATTTGGTTGATTTTATATTGCTGAATAATATAAAATATTATGAGCGCAGATGCTCCACCGCGAGGGTCCTTGCTCCTTCTCGGTCATCGGGAATCTATGTGCTTCCACTCTTTTTTTACGTGAGCTTTGTTCATCCTTTTGCCAACACACGTGACATCTAGCATCAAGGTGCACGTGTCATGCAAGAAAATGGAGATAAGCAGTGCATAAGTGAGTCGTGCACTTCGATGGCACCTAGTACTACGCAATATTTTTTTCTCCTTGATGGCACGTGAATAGTGCATGTACTCAATGACGGAGCACGGGATGGTAGCCATGGACATGGTCGACCCTTTTTGGAGAGAGCACTAAATAACTTTGATGTGTCCTGTCAACTCGCAGAATGACGAGAAGCTTGCTTACTACGCCTTCTCCCTCGCCAACGCGTGCGCGGTGGCTCGCAGCACGAGGAGAAACTTTTGCTTACAAGCAGTGGATATGCAGCAGTTCATTTGGTGTCAAATTGCCAGAAGTACTGTTGTACTACGATCATTATCGTTTGACTTCCGGAAGACGAGAAGAGCCAAGTGCAAGGTCACCGACTAACCAGTATTATACTATTGAAGGAAATATGCCCTAGAGGCAATAATAAAGTTATTATATATATTTCCTTATATCATGATAAATGTTTATTATTCATGCTAGAATTGTATTAACCGGAAACTTGATACATGTGTGAATACATCGACAAAACAAAGTGTCCCTAGTATGCCTCTACTTGACTAGCTCGTTAATCAAAGATGGTTAAGTTTCCTAACCATAGACATGTGTTGTCATTTGATGAACGGGATCACATCATTAGGAGAATGATGTGATGGACAAGACCCATTCGTTAGCTTAGCATTATGATCGTACAGTTTCAGTGCTACTGCTTTCTTCATGACTTATACATGTTCCTCAGACTATGAGATTATGCAACTCCCGAATACCGGAGGAACACTTTGTGTGCTATCAAACGTCACAACGTAAATGGGTGATTATAAAGATGCTCTATAGGTGTCTCTGAACGTATTTGTTGGGTTGGCATAGATCAAGATTAGGATTTGTCACTCCGTGTTTCGGAGAGGTATCCATGGGCCCTCTCGGCAATGCTCATCACTATAAGCCTTGCAAGCAATGTGACTAATGAGTTAGTTGCGGTATGATGCATTACCGAATGAGTAAAGAGACTTGCCGGTAACAAGATTGAACTAGGTATGATGATACCGACGATCGAATCTCGGGCAAGTAACATACCGATGACAAAGGGAACAACGTATGTTGTTATGCGGTTTGACCGATAAAGATCTTTGTAGAATATGTAGGAGCCAATATGAGCATCCAGGTTCTTCTATTGATTATTGACCGAAGATGTGTCTCGTTCATGTCTATATAGTTCCCGAACCCGTAGGGTCCGCACGCTTAACGTTCGATGACGATTTGTATTATGAGTTATGTGATTTGATGACCGAAGTTTGTTCGGAGTCCCGTATGAGATCACGGACATGACGAGGAGTCTCGAAATGGTCGAGACGTAAAGATCGATATATTGGAAGGCTATATTCGCACATCGGAAAGGTTCTGAGTGGTTCGGGTATTTTTCGGAGTACCGGAGAGTTACGGGAATTCGCCGGGGGAAGTATTGGGCCTTCATGGGCCTTAGTGGAAAGGAGAGAAGGGCCACAAGGAGAGGCCGCGCGCCCCCCATGGGCTGGTCTGAATTGGACTAGGGAGGGGGCGGCGCCCCCCTCTTTCCTTCTCCCTCTCCTACTCCTTCCCTCTCTCCCCTCTTGGAAAAGGAAGGGGACTCCAACTAGGATTGGGAATCCTAGTTGGACTCCCCCTATAGGCGCGCCCATCCTAGGCCGGCCTCCTCTTCCCCCCTCCTTCATATACGTGGGCAGGGAGGCACCCCAAAGGCACACCAAAGTTTCTCTTAGCCGTGTGCGGTGCCCCCCTCCACAGTTTTACACCTCGGTCATATCGTCGTAGTGCTTAAGCGAAGCCCTGCGCCGGCAACCTCATCATCACCGTCACCACGCCGTCGTGCTGACGAAACTCTCCCTCGGCCTCAACTGGATTAAGAGTTCGAGGGACGTCATCGAGCTGAACGTGTGCAGATCGCGGAGGTGCCGTACATTCGGTACTTGGATCGGTTGGATCGCGAAGACGTTCGACTACATCAACCGCGTTACTAAACGCTTCCGCTTTCGGTCTACGTGGGTACATGGACGCACTCTCCCCGCTCGTTGCTATGCATCTCCTAGATAGATCTTGCGTGATCGTAGGTAAATTTTTTAAAATACTACGTTCCCCAACAGCTATAGCCAAAGCTGGTCCACCTTTTTAGAGCATGGTTAATTAATATAGGCGGCTCTAGCAGCGGCACATCATTTAGAGCAAGTACTCGCTTCGTAGGGACTTAAAATGCAGGGATAGGAAAAATAAAGGATTGGAGTGGCATGTCCACTTGAATCCCATAGCATTAAGACAGTGTTCCCTAAAAAAACCAAAGTGTTTGACATAGGAAAAACAAAGGAAGTGTAAAAGAAGTTGGAGTGGATGCTAGATTGCCAATTAACACATGATTACATAGGAAAAAATCCTATAGCATTCTATCCTATGAATCAAACGACCAATGTAGGAAAATTATGAGGGGGGTCTCTCCAACAGTGTTCCTCGGCTGGCACCTAGCATCACGATGGTTGAACTTGGAGTCATTCATCTAGTACACGTGGCGTCTCAGATCTTGACACAAGGTGACGTACACCGTCAAGGATAATGTTGTCCTCAAAGCCGGACGTACACGGTCAAGGGGGTAAGGGTGGACGCGACCTCTCACTGTATCCGCCATTTGAAGCGGCGCGCCGGCCGAGGGCGCCGCCCACTGCACACCCAGCTGTACCCGCCTCCTCACCGCATTCAGAAACCTACATTTACTAGCAAGATGCCCATGCGTTGCATGGAACATCAAGATGCATTTATATGACTAGTTTATCTTGTGGGAGAAAAGGATGAATGAGGGAAGGCCTTATTTGCAAATGTGGAGAGGGGTATGGGTATCTTTTTGCAAAATTGACATAGTTTCCTTCCTATCCGTCAGATATAAATCGGACGACCTATATTGCAGGATGGCAGGCACACCATCATCACCAACTCTTTTTTATAAGAGTAGAGATAGAGAAACCCGCGCGGAATGCGAGAAACCCACTCCGGCCACACACGTCTGTTTAGGAGGAGGACGCCGGCGAAGCTCCTCCTTCCACCATTTTCCCCACTCTTTCGGCGGTATCCGACGAGCAGGAAGAGCAGTTCTTCGACATAAAAGTTGTCTGGGTGGCCCGCTGAGCCCAACAGTTACGAGCGAGGCGGCTCGCTGGTCCACCTACCTCACCTAGCCCGTCGGAGGCAGTTGCCACACTAAGCCAGCGCGTGGTTCCGCAGCTGGCCGCTCCAATACAGCTCGAGGAAGAGTGCCGACTTGCTCCACGCCGGCTTGTTGGTGAGCACAGCGGCACGGGCATCGTCGCTGCCCTCGACACCGCGGCATCATACAGCGCCTCTAGTGCCTGCGACTGCACCATCCGCCGTCGACGCGCATGTAGCCGCGCCATTCAGGCGGAGAAAGAAGCCGCTGCGGATGTCGACGAGGTGACGCGGCTACGCGGATGTGGACGAGGTAACGACTAGCACGTCCCCGCCCGCTGCCATCATCAAGGAGAAGTAGAACACGTGAGGCCGCCGCCGATTGTATCCTATGAAGGCCACCGTCGAGGCGACACCGGCGAAAACAGTTGGTGTCTTGCACGATTCTTCTTCAGCCGGATGCTGGAGGAGGACAAAGAGATCGGGTGGCGACCATTTAGATTAGGTATATTAATTCTACCAGGCTGGTTGTAATGGGAGTATCATAAGTAGTATCATGCATGCCAACTAGGCAAATTTGATGAGGTGGCATAGAATTAAATGAAGAAAGAGAGGGTTGAGTATCATATTATGATACCGTATGGAATTAAGTTACTCCCACTGTGGTTAGTCTTAGGCCTTGTTTGGTTCAACCTCCTCCCAAGGGGTTTGGAGAGGAATGGAGGGGAATTTAGCTTGTACATGATTTAATCCCCCACAATCCCTGTTAATCTATGTATATTGTGGGCATGTTATTTGACCCCTCATTTTGCCACGCTATGACCAGTGTGAGTGTCTGCATGCAGTACACCATCCTCTAATTTGGTGGATGCCAAGCTGGACCGAAAAGGAGCTATAACATTTTTCAAGTTTAAAAATGTTACCGATGAGGAGCCATAATTAAGCTAGAGGCGTCTCTTATTTTCTTTCGAATAGGCAATAAGTTGGAGAGTTGGAGAATGTCTCTAATGGGCTGCCTCTAGTGTTAAGGCCCTCCAGACGAAACACGGGCAGCCGACTGGGCCGATACAAAACCCTATGCATCTTAAAGCCCATTTTTTTTTGCGAGGAGAAGCCCATATTCCTTGAAGAGGGGGCGATCCCAGAAAAACCCTCCTTCCTCCTCGCTTCCACTTATACTGCAGCTAGTTGGACTCTCCCGCTCCATCGCCCCCAATCCCCCCGCTCCCCATCTTCCTCACTCGTACAAAAAACCCCCGCTCACCTTCTTCCTCACTCGTACAGAAAATGTCTGCTCCTCTACTTCCACTCCTACAAAAAAACCCAGCCCTCCTTCTTCCCCACTCACACTGCCACTAGGCTCGTCTCTAGCTACTCTGCTCAAACCTGTGAGCTTGGCGCGATGCCCGCAAGGAAAATAGAGTCGGCTGACCCCAGCGCCAAGAAGATGATGCTCCCGCCAGCGGCGACGCCGGTTGTAGATCCCGCCACCGGTAGCGCGGGGAGAAGCGGCGAGCCCCCCCACCCGGATCTGAGGAACCCGTAGAATCTTCGGTGGACCGCATCAGCGATCTCCCGGACGACATCCTTGGGGAGATCATCTCGCTTCTCCCCACCAAGGATTGCTGCCGCACACAAGTCATCTCAACTCGGTGGCGCCCTCTATGGTGCACCACGCCCCTCAATCTCGACTGTCATCAAATATCTATCCTTCCTGAATTTGATCTCCTCAGAGCCATTGTCTCCTCTCACCAGCAGGGCCCCATTCAACGCCTCTGCATCCTGACACGCTATCTGCTGTCCATACCCTACATGGTGGATGCTTGGCTGACATCCCCTAAATTCGAAAAACTCTAGCAGTTTGAGTTCTACCATTACCAAAAAAAGTTTCATACCACGAACCGAACACAAAGAATTTGTGCCCACACCATCGTTGTCCATCTCGTGGTTTTCCTCCTCTCTCCACACCGCCACCTTCGCCCGATGCCATCTACCAGACGATCTGGTACAAATGCTTCAACTCCCACTGCTAAAAAAACTTTCGCTTGTGGTGGTTTATGTGTCGGAGGCTTCACCGCACAACATCATCCACTCTAGTTGCCCTGCCCTGGAGCACTTGCTAATTGTTTTGGGAATAGAAATCCCTATCAGTTATCTCCAAATAAAGTCACCTCACCTTAAAAGCATTGGAATTTGTTTTGAAGGACACCAGCTCATCATCGAAGATGCCCCTTCACTTCAAAGGTTGCTCCTTCATTATTGTTATAAACCTTCGCAAATAACTGTCGTCTCTGTGCCCAAACTGGAGACCTTGGGTGTAATTAGTGATCCGCTTAATGATCACAACAAGTTGGTGTTTGGCTCCTCACTTTTTCAGGTACCCTATATTATCACCTACACATTTGTAATCATAAGCTGCATTTTTCATTTGTGTGCATAAGTTTTATATCATCCTGGAGTACACTTTGGGTACTAATATTATGTTATATTCTCAATGAAGAGTTCGTTCGTGGATAGCCTATCAATGCTGCTGGATTCTGTCAAGTTCTTATATATTGGAATGTTTAGTTTTGATCTGAACATAATTATTGGCTTGCTGCGATGCTTTCGATCTCTGGAGAATTTATATATAAAGGTGATGATTTCATGCACATTGAAAGCCCACATATATTGTACTAGAATTAACCGTTCAACTGTCGCTCTTTCGACATACTCTTTTTTTAGACCTTAACTATTTTCAATCTTCATGTCTACTTATGCACTAACACATGGAGAAAAACATATAACCAATCGGTGGCGTAATAAGCACCAAGATTTTCTCAGTTCTCATGACATTCGTTTGAGGACAATAACGATGGAAGGATATGCATCCAACCAGGCAAACAAAAGCTTGGCCACCGATGATGATTTCCCCTTCCGGCAGGGTGCTGGAACGGGGTCTATATTGGTTTTTCGTGGCTACAAAGGCTTGCGATGGTGAAACTTCTGATCTATCAACTCCCCTAGGGTTTTTGGAATATTTGGGAATTTATAGGGCGAAGAGGCGGTGCGGGAGGCCACCGAGGTGGGTACAACCCACCTGGGCGCGTGCCCTGGTGGGTTGTGCTCCCCTCGGAGCTCCCGTCTGGTACTTCTTTGGCCCACCAGGTGTCTTCTGGTCCAGAAAAAATCTCCAAAAAGTTTCTCTGCATTTGGACTCCATTTGGTATTGATTTTCTGCAATGTAAAAAACAAGCAAAAAACAGCAACTGGCACTAGGCACTATGTCAATAGGTTAGTCCCAAAAATGGTATAAAGTTGCTATAAAATGATTGTAAAACATCCAAGAATGATAATATAACAGCATGAATACTTCATAAATTATAGATACGTTGGAGACGTATCAGCATACGCAAGCTTAATTCCTACTCGTCCTCGAGTAGGTAAATGATAAAAAAAATTATGAAGTGTGAATGCTAGCAATGTGCATAAGTTTGATCAATGATAGTTTCAATCACCTTCCCTAGCATCATAACATCAACTCTTTCTCATAAAACTCATCATGATAAAGTAGCAACCAATTCACATGTTAAGGTTCAAACAATGAATTCTATTGAAACTCAACAACCACCAAAAAATTGCAATTCAACTTATTCAAAAGAGTCTAAGTAAGAGCTCCACATACTCAATCATCATATAGTCTTCCATGATTGCTAGTAGTCAAACATATTCTTAGAACAAATGGCATCCATCGAACACAGAGAAAGATAAGGGCTAATATTTTGCCTCCCAACTCATTTATCATAGAGATAATTGTCAATGATAATAATTCATGATCAAATATATTTGACTCCTCATATGTGCCTAGATCTTTCCCCACCACATGTTGCTTGCCAACTAGAGAATAGTTGAGTTTGAAATGAGAATTCATACTATTGACTCTTTGCATAAAAGTAAATACTAAAAAGTAAAAGATAGGCCCTTCGTAGAGGGAAGCAGAGGTTGACATGCGCTTATTTGTTTGTATGCTCAACCCCTTAGTGCAAAAGAACGTCACGTTACATTGCCCCTTGTGATAGCGACCTTTATTATGCAGTCTATCGCTTTTATTCTTCACCATCACAAGTTCGTGCAACGCTCAATTTTCCCTTACAATAAAAGATCAAACATATATAGGAGCAATTTTATTGCTTTATGCACCGACGACAACTTACTTGAAGTATCTTATTCAATCCATAAGTAGGTATGGTGGACACTCATGGCAAGAAACTGGGTTTAATGGTTTTTGGATGCACAAGTAGTATCTCTACTTAGTACGGATTTTTGGCTAGCAAAAGATCCTAGGCAAACACCACATGTTGGAGGATCCATGACAATATAACTTCTATGCAAATATACACAAACATAACTCATTACGTTGTCTTCCTTGTCCAACTTCAACTAATTTGCTCAAGTTTGAAAATAATTAATGGGTATTCACAATCATAGAAGATGTCCAAGATAATATATTTGCATGTGAAAGTTCTCTTCCTTATACTAATCATGCATGAATTGCTTGTATGACCAATATTGTGATTGTCAAGCTTCAAAAGATTTCACTTTCTAAACCCACTGTGAATCTACCACTAGGCATGATATAATTTCAACTTCATGATATTCAATTCATTCAACAGTTTACTCAAGGATATAAGTGAAGCACGAGAGTAAATGACAAGCTACTCCAAAAAGATATAAGTGAAGAGCAAGCGAGTAGTTAAGTAAATAAGTAGCTAATTGTGGACTATATCTTATTTAAAAACTTTCAGATTTAAGTATTTTATTCAAACAGCAAGCAAAACAAAATAAAATGACATTCAAGAATAGCATAACTCATGTGAAGAAGCAAAAACTTAGGCTCAACCGATACTAACCGATGATTGTTGATGAAGAAAGGTGGGATGCCTACGGGGCATCCCCAAGCTTAGATGCTCGAGACTTCTTGAAATATTATCTTGGGATGCCTTGGGCATCCCCAATCTTGAGCTTTTGTGTCTCCTTAATTCCTTTTATATCACGGCTTCCCTAAATCTCAAAAACTTCATCCACACAAAACTCAACAAGAACTCGTGAGATAAGTTAGTATAAATCAATGCAAAACCTTTTCATTCTCTACTGTAGAAAATCACTAAAATTATTGTTAAACATTTCATACTAAATGCCTCTGCATATTTAATACTCCTATCCTCAAATAGAATCATTAAACAAGCAAACATATGCAAACATAACAGCAATCTGCCAAAACAAGACAGTCTATAATGGATGAAGAAGGATCCATACTTATTTAAATCAAAAAATTCAAAAAAAAATACCACACTGTAGAAACTTATCATAGCTTATTGTGCAAAAAAGTTCAACATTTTATCACATTCTGACTTTTCTCGGGAATTTTTACAACAGCAACAAACTTTTTATTTTGAAACAGCAACTCATATACTTGCAAAATAAGCATGGTAAAGGCTATCCTTGCCATTTTTATTGAAATGAAAGATACAAAACATTATTCTAAATAACAGCAAGCAAATAAAAAAAATGACGCTCCAAGTAAAATTCATATCATGTGGCAACTGAAAATATAGATCCAAGTGAGGTTACCTATAATGTTGAAGACGAAAGAGGGGATGCCTTCCGGGGCATCCCCAATCTTAATTGCTTGGATCATCCTTGAATATTACTTTGGGGTGCCTTGGGCATCCCCAATCTTGGGGTCTTATCACTCCTTATTCTCCTCATATCGATATCTCCCCCAAAACTTGAAAACTTCAATCACACAAAACTTAACGAAACTTCGTGAGATGAATTAGTATGATAAAGACAAATCATTCACTTTGGTACTGTCAAAGACAAGATTCATAATTGTTCTCACACAATGACTACTGTACCTTATCATTTCCACAATTTGTATTGAGCAATATAAGCCATAGAAACTAGGAAACAAGCAAACTATGCACTGAAAATAGAATCTATCAAAAACAGATAGTCTGTAGTAATCTGTACTCTAACCATACTTATGCTACTCCAAATTTTTTGAAAACGTAGGACAACGTAGGGAATTTGTATATCTATCACATGTAAAAGATTTAGATCAAAATCACATTCCAGTGAATTTTTAAAATTCCTGCACTGAGCGCAAAAGTTTTGTTTTTGCACAGAATCAAGTCAACTATCATCCACACTATCCCAAAGGCTTTACTTGGTACTTTATTGAAAAAAGCTATTAAACATGATTACTACAGTAGACTAATCATGTGAACACACAAAAACAGTAGGTAAAAGTGTTGTGTTGTCTCCCAACAAGCGCTTTTTTCTTTAATGCCTTTCAACTAGGCATGATGATTTCAGTGATGCTCACACAGAAGTAAAGAATTGAAACACAAAGAGAGCATCATGAATCACATGCCAAGGAAATTTAAGCCTGATACGTCTCCATCGTATCTAGTTTTCCAAACTCTTTTGCCCTTGTTTTCGACTCTAATTTGCATGATTTGAATGGAACTAACCCGGACTGACGCAGTTTTCAGCAGAATTGCCATGGTGTTATTTTTGTGCAGAAATAAAAGTTCTTGGAATGACCTGAAACTTCACGGAGAATATTTTTGGAATTAATAAAAAATATTGGCGAAAGAATCAACCGAGGAGGACCCACCTGCTATCCACAAGGGTGGGGGGCATGCCCTACCCCCTTGGGCGCGCCCACTAGCTTGTGGGTCCCATGAAGCTCCACCGACCTCAACTCCAACTCCATATATTCATGTTTGGGGAGAAAAAATCAGAAAGAAGGATTCATCGCATTTTACGATACGGAGCCGCCGCCACCTCCTGTTCTTCCTCGAGAGGGCAAATCTGGAGTCCATTTTGGGCTCCGAAGAGGGGAAATCGTCGCCATCATCATCATCAACCATCCTCCATCACCAATTTCATGATGCTCACCGCCGTGTGTGAGTAATCCCATCGTAGGCTTGCTGGACGGTGATGGGTTGGATGAGATCTACCATGTAATCTAGTTAGTTTTGTTAGGGTTTGATCCCTAGTATCCACTATGTTCTAAGATTGATGTTGCTATGACTTTTCTATGCTTAATGCTTGTCACTAGGGCCCGAGTGCCATGATTTCAGCTCTGAACCTATTATGTTTTCATGAATATATTTGTGTTCTTGATCCTATCTTGCAAGTTATAGTCACCTACTACATGTTATGATCCGGCAACCCCGGAGTGACAATAGTCGGGACACTTCCCGATGATGACCGTAGTTTGAGGAGTTCATGTATTCACTAAGTGCTAATGCTTTGGTCTGGTTCTCTATTAAAAGGAGGCCTTAATATCCCTTAGTATCCATTAGGACCCCGCTGCCACGAGAGGGTAGGACAAAACATGTCATGCAAGTTCTTTTCCATAAGCATGTATGACTATATACGGAATACATGCCTACATTATATTGATGAATTGGAGCTAGTTCTGTGTCACCCTATGTTATAATTGTTGCAGATGAATGGCATCCGTCATAATTATCCATCATTGATCCATTGCCTATGAGTTTGTTTCATATTGATCTTTGCTTTGTTACTTTTCCGACGCTACTGTTACAATTGCTACAAAACTGCTACTGTTACTTTTGCCACCGTTACCGTTACTTCCATACCACTTTGCTACTCAACACTTTGCTGCAGATATTAAGTCTTTTAGGTGTGGTTGAATTGACAACACAGCTGCTAATACTTGAGAATATTCTTTGGCTCCCCTTGTGTCGAATCAATAAATTTGGGTTGAACACTCTACCCTCGAAAACTGTTGCGATCCTATACTTGTGGGTTATCAAGACCTTTTTCTGGCGATGTTGCCGGGGAGCATAGCTCTATTCTCTGAGTCACTTGGGATTTATATCTGTTGATCACTATGAGGAATTTGAAAGATACTAGAACCAAGATTTTTCCCGCAACTACGAGGGGAGGTAAGGAACTGCCATCTAGCATTGCACTTTATTCACCTTATGTTTTGAGTAAACTTGAGACACCTACACTTGCTATTGATTCTGATATGTCGCATGTTATTGATGATGCCAGTTCTGCTAAGCATGATGCTTATGATGATACTACTTCTCTGCTTGATAATACTGTGCCACTAGGTGAATTTCTTGATGAACAACTTGCTAGGGTTAGAGAAAATGAAATTACTGAAACTAATGATATTACTGAAACTGAAGATTATGATTCCCCCCTAGATGTGAATTGCCTGTTGTACCTGAGGGTTATATTATGGATGAAGAAACTGCTAGAGACTTTTTGCTTGTAATGATAGAGATGATCTTAGGAAACTGTTAGCTAAGCTAAAATAAAAAAATTTGAATGCCAGAATGCAATATGATCCTAAGTTTGCTACTTCCCCTATCTTTGTTACTGATAAGGATTACGAATTCTCTATCGATCCTGAGATAATTACTTTGGTTGAATCTGATCCTTTCTATGGTTATGAATCTGAAACTGTTGCGGCACATCTTACTAAATTGAATGATATAGCCACCCTATTTGCTCATGAGGAAATTTTTTGCTATTACTAGATTCTTAAATTGTTTCCTTTCTCGTTAAAGGGTGATGCTAAGTTATGGTTTAATTCTCTTGATCCTGGTTGTGTGCATAGTCCCCAGGATATGATTGACTGCTTCTCTAAAAAATATTTCCCTGCTCATAAGAAATAAGTTGCTTTAAAGAAAATATTTAACTTTGTGCAATCTGAAGAAGAGAGTCTCCCACAAGCTTGGGGGGAGGCTTCTCCAATTACTTAATGCTTTGTCTGATCATCCTCTCAAGAAAAATGAAATACTTGATATATTTTATAATGGACTAACCGATGCTTCTAGGGACCACCTGGATAGTTGTGCTGGTTGTGTTTTCAGGGAATGAACTGTTGAGCAAGCTGAATTGCTATTGAATAATATATTGAGTAATGGTAATGATTGCACACTTCCTGAACCAACTCCTAAGCCAACTCAGTCCCGAAGATATGCTAGACACAAAGAAATCTATGAAAGAAAAAGGTATTAAAGCCGAAGATGTTAAGAATCTACCGCCTATTGAAGAAATACATGGTCTTGATAACCCGACATAGGTAGTAGAGGTAAACTCTCTTCATAGATTCGATGAAGGTGATATTCCTCATAATAAGTCTGGTACAATGCTTGGATGATTTTGATAATTTTATTGTTAAACAAGAAAATTTCAATGCTTATGTTAGTAGACAATTCAAACGCAATGCTCACATGCTTGACTACTTGGGTGATTATATGAGTAGAACTGTTAATGATATTAAGCTTATTAGTAAGCACGCTTCCATGGTTAAAACTCAAGTAGAACAAGTACTTAAGGCACATGATGATTTGCTTAATGAGTTGAATAGTAAGAATAATGATAATGTTGTTAGAGTTATGACTAGAGGTGGTAAAATGACCCAGGAACGTTTGTATCCTGAGGGCCATCCTAAGAGAGTTGAGAAAGATTCTTAGAGAATTAATACGGATGCACCTAGTCCTAGTAATAAAACGAAAAAGAAAACTGATAGGACTTTGCATGCTTCTAGTGAACCTGTTGTAGACACACCTGAGAATCCCAATGATATTTCTATTTCTGATGTTGAGACACAATCTGGTGATGAACATGAACCTAGTGATAATGTTAATGATGATGTTCATGTTGATGCTCAACCTAGTAATGATAATGATGTAGAGATAGAACCTGCTGTTGATAACCCACAATCAAAGAATCAACGTTATGATAAGAGAGACTTTGTTGCCAGGAAACATGGTAAAGAAAGAGAACCATGGGTTCAGAAACCTATGCCCTTTCCTCCTAAACCATCCAAGAAAAAGGACGATGAGGATTTTGAGCGTTTTGCTGAAATGATTAGACCTATCTTTTTGCGTATGCGTTTGGCGGATATGCTGAAAATGTCTCCTTATGCTAAGTATATGAAGGATATTGTTAATAATAAAGAAAGATACCGGAAGCTGAAATTTCCACCATGCTTGCTAATTATACTTTTAAGGGTGGAATACCAAAGAAACTTGGTGATCCAGGAGTACCAACTATACCATGCTCCATTAAAAGAAACTATGTTAAAACTGCTTTATGTGATCTTGGAGCCGGTGTTAGCGTTATGCCTTTCTTTTTATATCGTAGACTTGAATTAAATAAGTTGACACATACTGAAATTTCTTTGGAAATGGATAATAAATCAACTGCCATACCCATCGATATTTGTGAGGGTGTGCCTGTTGTGGTTGCAAACATTACTATCTTAGTGGACTTTGTTATTCTTGATATTCCCGACGACGACAGTATGTCGATCATCCTTGGTAGACCCTTTTTGAATACTGCAGGGGCTGTTATTGATTGCAACAAAGGCAATGTCACTTTTCATGTCAATGGTAATGAGCATACGGTACACTTTCCGAAGAAACAACCTCAAGTTCATAGTATCAATTCTATTGGAATAATTTCAACTATTACCATTGGAGGTTTTGAGTTCCCTCTTCCTACTGTCAAAAAGAAATATGATATTCTCATTGTTGGGGTCATGCATATCCCCGTTGAGGTAACCTAGTGTTATTCGAAAATTCTCCAGTTTCATGTCATTTGGAAGAAGTTTGTTAATGAGACTTGATCAACCTTATTAATGGATTCCTTTTGATGAGCATGAGATGGATGAATTTAGAAAGCACAACTTTATGTACCTACTTTTTACTTTCTGTTATTTATAATAAATAAAGCAAAAATAGTATTATTCGTCTATTTTCTGAATTATCCGTGCAATGAAAAATGTCCCGAAAATAAAATTTCTCCAAATGCCCTGAAAATTTAGTATGATTTTTTTATAGAATAGTTGAGAATTTCTGGCACTGGGAACACGCCAGGGGGCTTCACGAGGGGACCACAAGGGTGGAGGGCGCGACCTACCCCCTAGGCGTGCCCCCTGCCTTGTGAATCCCACGTGGGTCCCCTTCATGTATTCCAGCACCCATCCACTTCGTCTTCCTCCAGAAAAAATCATCCCGTTGCTCAAACCCGTGTTCTGGCTCATCTTGTTGCCATTTTCGATCTCCTTTTGCAAAGCTCCATTTGGAAAACTGTTTTGGGGGATTGTTGGTATGTGAGTCCTCCAATGGTCCAATTAGTTTTTGTTCTAGTGCTTTATTTATTGCAAATTTTTGCTACTGTGGTGACCTTGTTCTTGAGCTTGCATGTCAAATTTACATGGTCCAAAGTACTTTTGATGCATGATTTAGCCTCTAGACACTTATAGGAGTAGTTGCTATCAATCTTGTTCAGTTTGGTTCACTTTTATTTTGAGTTACTAAAAAATTCAGAAATTTCTCAGAGGAAGAAAAATGTCTAGGAAAATGTACCAAGGTTGTTCTTCGAGGAAGCAAGCACCAAGGTTTCAAGGATGAGTTTTATGCATACGTACAAAATGTCGGCCTTGAAGACCTCGTGTCGGACAAGTGCCGACAATACTATTACCTCACTGATTCCTTTGTGCGGAGGTTTGAATTTTCATCCAAGCGCAATACCCATACTGTTTTATTTGATCTTTATGATGAATCATACACCATGGACCTTGAGGATTTTAATACTGCCTGCAAAATCCCACAGTGGGGCCTCCATAGCGAGCCTCACAAAGCTGAATACAATGATTTCCTTGCTAGCATCACTATGGGAGAAACTAGAAATATCACACAAGCTACCATAGGGATCATTCACTTTCCTGCTATACATTATTTCTCTCTCTTTATAGGTAGATGTATTAATGGTAAGCATGAGCACTGCCACCTTTGCGTTCCAGATCTTAGTGTCCTCAAGTGTGCGGTGTTAGGTGATAAGCGATATAACTTGGGGGCTATTATTCAAGGCGAGGTTACACCTTAATGCTAAAGATGGAGATTTATTTGGTGGGATTTATGCAACTCGTTTAGCTAATTATCCTGGTATACCCATAAGAAGGAATGACATTGAGTTGCCACCTGCTTTTCCAGATTATAATGCTATGGTACGCTACCAGTTTCTTGAGAGGAACGAACAGTCCCTCTAGTACCAACTAATCTTTGACAGACCGCGTGCTGTCCATATTACCCTTCCTGCTCCTACGATCTTTAACTTTCAGGTAAAAGGGAGATATTTTATAACTAGAGAGGAGGCGAACGAGTATGAGAGAGCAGCGGAGGCTGCTTGCCTCCAGGAAGCAGCTCGCCAAGCGGTAGCTGCCGCAGCATAGTACAACCCCAACTATGATTTCCGATTTAATTCGGGCTAGTCGTGGCCCTAGCCCAACTTAGGCCGAAAGCCTAAGCTTGGGGGAGTACATATTTCTTACCGACATTATATTCTTGTTTACACACTCATTCCAGTTGTCGGTGTTCATACTTTTTCATTGTATTATTCATGCTAGTTTATTTCTTTTTCCCGCTTTCTTCTTGTGTGTTTGAAAAACTTTAAGAAAAACCAAAAAAATAGTTGTAGCTTATTTCCTTTCCATGTTTATTTAGTTGTAGTATTAAAAGAAAACCCAAAAAGATTTCTCGTTCTTATTTTGTTTGTTGGGAGCTTTCCCGTGTAAATAGTTTTTCTTGTTCTAGTTTTCCTTTCGTCAGAAAAACAAAAACTCCAAAAACATTTCAGCGTGTTTCTTTGAAATTCTTTGGGGGTCGAGAGGACAAGACCATGATTAAAATGTTGAGTGGCTCTCATATGCATTATAGTTGATCTAACAAAGAGCCCATATTACCTTGTCTTCTCCTTTGAATAACTGTTTGCAGATTCCAGCTTAGTCCAATGCGCATGCACTCTTATTATTATCCACACCGTTCGGTCGTGCAAGTGAAAGGCAATAATGACGATATATGATGAAATGATTGAGATGAGGAAAAACTGGTATGAACTCGACCTATCTTGTTTTTGTAAATATGATTAGTTCATCGTTCTTGATTCAGCCCATTATGAATGAAACAGGTTTGCAATGACAATTAGAGACTATAGTTACTCATGCCATGCTTAATTAGCTAGGGGTTTATAATGGTTTGCCTTGCGTGCCAACATGCTTTTAAAATGGTTGTGATGTAGTATGATAGGATGGTATCCTCCTTTGAATGATTCGAGTGGCTTGACTTGGCACATGTTCACGCATGTAGTTGAAACATAATCAACATAGCCTCTACGATATTTATGTTCATGGTGATTTATATCCTACTCATGATTGCACTCAATGTTGGTTAATCTCAATGCATGTTCATGGCTGTTGTCGCTCTCTAGTTAGTCGCTCCCCATTACTTTTCTAGCCTTCGCTTGTACTAAGCGGGAATACTACTTGTGCATCCACTTCCATTAACCCAAAGTTGTTCCATATGAGTCCACCATACCTACCTACATGTGGTATTTACCTGACGTTCCAAGTAAATTTGCATGTGCCAAACTCTAAACCTTCAAATAATAATTGGTTTTGTATGCACGAATCGCTCATGTAGCGACCGAGGGCTGTCAGTATCTTCCATGCTAGGTGGGTTATTCTCACGATGAGTGGACTCCGCTCATCATTCACGTGAAAATGGCTGGTAACCGGGATGCCCAGTTCCATGTTCAAATCAAATCAAAATATAATTGCAAACAAAACTCCCCCAGGACTATTGTTAGTTGGACGGTACCCGTTGTTTCGGACCAGCTGTGAAATGTGCTTGTTGGTGGTGGGGGAGTATAAACTTTACCATTCTGTTTGGGAACCGCCTATAATGTATCTAGTATGGAAGATACCGAGATCTCTTGGTTGTTATGTTGACAATGAAAGCATATCGCTCAAAATATTATTCATATCTGTTTCAAAAAACTCGAGCTCTGGCACCTCTGCAAATCCCTACTTCCCTCTACAAAGGGCCTATCTATTTACTTTTATGTTGAGTCATCATCCTCTTATAAAAAGCATCAGTTAGAGAGCACCACTGTCATTTGTATGCATTGTTATTAAATTATATTGAGTATGACCGTGACTGGATCTATTTTTCCATGAATTACAATGTCCAGTCAGTCCTTGATCTTCAGGGGTGCTCTGCATTTGTGTTTCGCGGTCTCAGAAAGGGCTAGTGAGATACCATCTTGTTATATCATATCATGATTCTTTTGAAAAAGTGTTGTCATCGGAGATTTATTATTATTGCTCGCTAGTTGATTATGCCATTGATTTGAGTAAATGTGAGACCTAAATGTTATTGTGAATATGGTTAGTTCATAATCTTTGCTGAAAACTTGAATGTTGGCTTTACATATTTGCAACAAGAAGATCAAACATAGTTTGTAAAAGTTTTTCTTTATCACTTTCAGTTTGTCAAAGCTTGCGGGAGTTGATACGTCTCCATCGTATTTACTTTTCCAAACTCTTTTGCCCTTGTTTTGAACTCTAATTTGCCTGATTTGAATGGAACTAACCCAGACTGATGTTGTTTTCAGCAGAATTGCCATGGTGTTATTTTTTTGCAGAAATAAAAGTTCTCGGAATGACCTGAAACTTCACGGAGAATATTTTTGGAATTAATAAACAATATTGGCGAAAGAATCAACCGAGGGGGACCCACCTGTTGTCCACAAGGGTGGGGGCTCGCCCTACCTCCCTGGGCGCGCCCCCCTGGTGTGTGGGTCCCATGAAGCTCCACCGACCTCAACTCCAAGTCCGTATATTCATGTTCGGGGAGAAAAAAATCGAAGAGAATGATTCATCGTGTTTTACAATGCGAAGCCGCCACCACCTCCTGTTCTTCCTCGGGAGGGCAGATCTGGGGTCCGTTTTGGGCTTCGGAGAGGGAAAATCGTTGCCATCATCATCATCAACCATCCTCCATCACCAATTTTATGATGCTCACCGCCGTGCGTGAGTAATCCCATCGTAGGCTTGCTAGACGGTGATGGGTTGGATGAGATCTACCATGTAATCAAGATAGTTTTGTTAGGGTTTGATCCCTAGTATCCACTATGTTCAAAGATTGATGTTGCTATGACTTTGCTATGCTTAATGCTTGTCACTAGGGCCCGAGTGCCATGATTTCAGATCTGAACCTATTATGTTTTCATGAATATATTTGTGTTCTTCATCCTATCTTGCAAGTTATAGCCACCTACTACATGTTATGATCCGGCAACCTTGGAGTGACAATAGTCGAGATACTTCCCGGCGATGACCGTAGTTTGAGGAGTTCATGTATTCACTAAGTGTTAATGTTTTGGTCCGGTTCTCTATTAAAAGGAAGCCTTAATATCCCTTAGTTTCCATTGGGACCCCGCTGCCACGGGAGGGTAGGACAAAAGATGTCATGCAAGTTCTTTTCCATAAGCACGTATGACTATATACGAAATACATGCCTACATTATATTGATGTAACACCCACGATGCGGCTATATCTCTCACGTGTCGAGGCACGACTTAGAGGCATAACCGCATTGTAGGTTTTGTTGCAACAAGGGTCATCTTCACACAATCCCATGTAATGAACAAGAATGGGATAAAGAGAGTTGGCTTACAATCGCCACTTCACACAATACATAAATAAATTCATACATCATCCAAAATACACACATAGACCGACTACGGTCAAATCCAAATGAAAAGAAGATAACCCCAAATGCTAGATCCCCGATCGTCCCAACAAGGCTCCACTACTGATCATCAGGAAACGAAACATAGTAACGACCAAGTTCCTCGTCGAACTCCCACTTGAGCTCGGTTGCGTCACCTGCACTGGTGTCATCGGCACCTACAACTGTTTTGGTAGAATCTGTGAGTCACGAGGAATCAACAATCTCACACCCGCGAGATCAAGACTATTTAAACATGTAGGTAGGAAAGGGGTAATATGGTGGAGCTGCGGCAAGCACTAAGCATATGTGGTGGCTAACATACGCAAATGAGAGCGAGAAGAGAAGCAACGCATCGGTCGAGATGCTAGAAGTGATCAAGAAGTGATCCTGAAACTACTTAAGTTCATACATAACCCAAACCGTGTTCATACAACCGGACATTAACAAATTCCCATCTGCCACATAACCGCGGGCACGGCTTTCGAAAGACAATACCCTGCAGGGGTGTCCCAACTTAGCCCATTATAAGCTCTCACGGTGAACGAAGGATAAACCTTCTCCCGGGAAGACCCGATTAGTCTCGGAATCCCGGTTTACAAGACATTTCGACAATGGTAAAACAAGACCAACAAAGCCGCCCGAATGTGCCGACAAATCCCAATAGGAGCTGCACATATCTCGTTCTCAGGGCACACCGGATGAGTAGTCCGTACAACTAAAACCAGGCCTCAAGTTTCCCCGAGGTGGCGCTGCAAAGGGCTCTAGTTTGGACCAGCACTCACAGGAGCACTGGCCCGGGGGGTTAAATAAAGATGACCCTCGGGCTCGCGAAAATCCAAGGGAAAAAGGCTTTGGTAGGCAAATGTAAAACCAAGGTTGGGCCTTGCTGGGTTTTATTCAAGGCGAACTGTCAAGGGGGGTCCCATAAATCACCCAACCGCGTAAGGAACGCAAAATCAAGGAACATAACACCGGTATGACGGAAACTAGGGCGGAAAGAGTGGAACAAAACACCAGGCATAAGGCTGAGCCTTCCTCCCTTTACCAAGTATATAGATGCATTAATTAAATAAGAGATATTGTGATATCCCAAAATATCCATGTTCCAACATGGAACCAACTTCATCTTCACCTGCAAGTAGCAACGCTATAAGAAGGGTTGAGCAAAAGCGGTAACTTAGCCAAACAACGGTTTGCTAGGAAAGGACAGTTAGAGGCTTGACATGGCAACATGGGAGGCATGATATAGCAAGTGGTAGGTAGCGCAGCATAGCAATAGAACGAACAACTAGCAAGCAAAGATAGAAGTGATTTCGAGGGTATGGTCATCTTGCCTGCAAGGTTCTCAGAGTTGTCGAAAGCTTGATCCTCGTAAGCGTTCTCAACAGGTTCCTCGTTCATGAACTCTTCTCCCGGCTCTACCCAAAGCAAGAACACAAGCAATGGAACCACAATCAATCACGGTGCAATGCACAAGCAACATGATGCAATACATGCATGATATGCGAGATGTGATATGCGATGCATATGCGTGCTCCGGAAGAAAAAGGATGAACAAGGCATCAACTTGGAAAACCAAGTACGCCGCTGGAAAGATGAGATGATTTCGGTTGAAATCGATATAAAGATCACCGAAAACGGATGCACGTTTGCAAATGGCAAGCAAAACAAGAATGACACAATTCTGCGATTAACAGCATGATGCCAACTAGAATGCAACAATAAACTGAGCTACTGCACTCCAACATAGCAACAAAGCATATGGCAGTTATCTACAAGAGATGCTTGACAAAAGATGAACACTGAGCTACGGATAGATCACAAAATAACAGGTTCAAACAAGCATGGCAAAAGTGCAAAAGATATCAGCTTCACAGACTTGAGTGAAAATACTAATATGCCAGAAATAACATCGGGAAGCCATGTTTAGAGCAAGCAATCAACATGCTACAAGAACTTATCATCGCAAAACAAAGCATGGCAGGATTGTACTCAAAGCATATAACAAAAGTCCCTTACTGACCATGAGCCAAAAAGGCACAGAAGATATGATGACACCCATGTAAACATAGCAAGTGTCGTTAACAGATTTCAGACGGCACAAAACAGAGCATGGCATTAACAGAATTATGAAGGCATTTTGTGAGCTCGATTCACTCATCACAAAGCATTGAATGACAAAACAAGCATACCAACAGAAAGAAGACATGCTCATGAAGCTAACCACGGCAAGAGCAAGTTCATAGCATTTATGGATCACTAGCAACATCCATGGCAACATTGAATAGCATGTTAACATTCTGCCAGGAACATTTTATAGCAAAAGTAGAGCAAGATTGAGACATGCTAGGGCACTCCATAATTGCAAAATGGGGCATGGATGGATAGAGCACATCTATATGTCCAAAACATCCTTACTGAACATACTCAAAAGAAGCATGGATCTCACTGTAGGAACATGGATACATGGCATCAAAATAACAGCAGGAAAAGACACGGCAAAATCCTGTCCCTGAAAACAGAAACATCACGAAGCCTAGTTTGCATGCTTGTGCTAGTCACCACATAGATAAAAAAAATACATGGCATACACCCCTGTAAAGACGGAATGGCATAGATCGAAACACATGTAGAGCTCATACCCAAAAGATGCACACATCAAATGCAGAATAAATGACAAAACATCATAATCTGATAAGTAACAGCAGTAAACAACATATAGCACTCTTGCATCAGAGATTTAGGCATCAAGATGAGCTCAAACAAACATGGCACAATGGAAGAAAATGGAGAGCATCTCCTGGTGAACATTTTGATATATCATGCACGCAAAACAGAGCAGTATGCAAAGAGATATGATGTGATGAACAGGGCAACATGAGATAGGAATCTGGGGACTTGGTGAGATTTTTACCCCGCGAAAAAGTCAACAGGCCAGTGGATCTCGCTGTAGCTACGCCGGAGAAGGACGGGGATGGCGGCCGGAGCTCGGGGACGGGCGGAGAGGGGCGCCGACGAACGGGCCGAGGCGGATCCAGGCCTGGGGATCACGGATCCGGCACCGGAGATGGCCGGCGGCGAGGACGCGGCCCGGCAGCGAAGGGCGAGGCGGGAGGAGCTCGGGCTCCGGCGAACTCCTGCCGGAGCGGTGGCGGGGCGGCTCGGCGACGAGCGGACGGCCGGCGGGAGACGCGCGGGCACGGGCGGCGGCGCGGGGCGGCTTGGGCCGGGAGGGCCTCCCGCGGGCTCGGGCGGGCCGACGGCGGCTGGCTGCGGGGAGCACCACGTGGCGCCCTCTGGTTGGCTCGGGGCGGCGGCGGCGATTCGTCCGGCGCCTCCGGACGTGTCCGGCGCACGGAGGGAGCGGGGCTAGGGTTTTGGACTGCGGGATTTTCGGAGGGAATCACATATTTATAGGTAGAGGGAGCTAGGAGACTCCAAATGAGGAGTGGTTTTCGCCCACACGATCGTGATCGAACGACCGAGGGCATGAAGGGGGCTTAGATGGGTTATTGGGCTGTTTGGAGGGGTGTTTGGCTGCAACACACAAGAAGCCTTTGCGGTTACCCGGTTAACCGTTGGAGCATCAAACGGCCTCCAAATGGAACGAAACTTGACAGGTGGTCTACCGGTGGTGTACCAAGGCCACATGGCAAACCTCGGTCCATTCCGAGAACGTTTAACACCTGCTCATGAAAAGAGACAAGAGGGGTGCGTCGGTGCATGTGGGAGTGTCGGATTGCAAAACGGACAACGGGGAAAATGCTCGGATGCAAGAGACGAACACGTATGCAAATGAGATGCACATGATGACATGTATGAAATGCATGACAAGAACAAAATGCAAAATGAAGACAAAACCCAACCACGAAGGGAATCTCATAACTTAAAGTCGAAAATGGCAAGAGTTGGAGTTACAAATATGGAAAGTCACATCCGGGGTGTTACAATTGATGAATTGGTGCTAGTTCTATGTCACCCTATGTTATAACTGTTGCATGATGAATGCCATCCGACATAATTATCCATCATTGATCCATTGCCTACGAGTTCGTTTCATATTGATCTTTGCTTTGTTACTTTTCCGTTGCTACTGTTACAATTGCTACAAAACTGCTACTGTTACTTTTGCCACCGTTACCGTTACTTCCATACTACTTTGCTACTAAACACTTTTGCTGCAGATATTAAGTCTTTCAGGTGTGGTTGAATTGACAACTCAACTACTAATACTTGAGAATATTCTTTGGCTCCCCTTGTGTCGAGTCAATAAATTTGGGTTGAATACACTACCCTCAAAAACTATTGCGATCCCCTATACTTGTGGGTTATCAAAGCCTAACCCACTTCCTATGCATAGGGATTTTGTGAGCAAACAACTTATGGGAACAAGAATCAACTAGCATAGGAAAGCAAAACAACTGCAACTTCAAAATTTTCAACACATAGAGAGGAAACTTGATAGTTTCGCAATATGTAAAAGCACATGTTCCTCTCTCATAGTAATTTTTAGTAGCATCATGAATGCATTCAACAATATAAGTATCACATAGAGCACTATTTTCATGATCCATAAGCATAGAAATTTTACTACTCTCCACATAAGCAAATTTATTCTCATGAATAGTAGTGGGAGCAAAATCAACAAAATAACTATCATGTGATTTAAAATTAAAATCATGATGACAAGTTTCATTGTTATCATTATTCTTTATAGCATACATGTCATCGCAATAATCATCATTTATAGCAACTTTTATTGTTGGGGAACGTAGAAATTTCAAAAAATTTCCTACGCACACGCAAGATCATGGTGATGCATAGCAACGAGAGGGGAGAGTGTTGTCCACGTACCCTCGTAGACCGACAGCGGAAGCGTTATCACAACGCGGTTGATGTAGTCGTACGTCTTCACGACCGACCGATCAAGTATCGAACGTACGGCACCTCCGAGTTATACACACGTTCAGCTCGATGACGTCCCTCAAACTCCGATCCAGCCGAGTGTTGAGGGAGAGTTTCGTCAGCACGACGGCGTGGCGACGATGATGATGTTCCACCGACGCAGGGCTTCGCCTAAGCTCCGCAACGGTATTATCGAGGTGTAATATGGTGGAGGGGGGCACCGCACACGGCTAAGAGATCTCAAGGATCAATTGTTGTGTCTCTGGGGTGCCCCCTGCCCTCGTATATAAAGGAGCAAGGGGGAGGCAGCCGGCCAAGGGGAGAGGCACGCCATAGGGGGGAGTCCTACTCCCACCGGGAGTAGGACTCCTCCTTTCCTTGTGGGAGTAGGAGAAGGGAAGGGGGAAGGAGAAAGAAGGAAGGGTGCGCCCCCTTCCCTAGTCCAATTCGGACCAGACCATGGGGAGGGGTGCGGCCACCTTTTGAGGCCTTTCTCTCCTTTCCCGTATGGCCCATTAAGGCCCAATACGAATTCCCGTAACTCTCCGGTACTCCGAAAAATACCCGAATCACTCGGAACCTTTCCGAAGTCCAAATATAGTCGTCCAATATATCGATTTTTACGTCTCGACCATTTCGAGACTCCTCGTCATATCCCCGATCTCATCCGGGACTCCGAACTCCTTCGGTACATCAAAACTCAATAAAACTGTCATCGTAACGTTAAGCGTGCGGACCCTACGGGTTCGAGAACTATGTAGACATGACCGAGACACGTCTCCGGTCAATAACCAATAGCGGGACCTGGATGCCCATATTGGCTCCCACATATTCTACGAAGATCTTTATCGGTCAGACCGCATAACAACATACGTTGTTCCCTTTGTCACCGGTATGTTACTTGCCCGAGATTTGATCGTCGGTATCTCGATACCTAGTTCAATCTCGTTACCAGCAAGTCTCTTTACTCGTTTCGTAACACATCATCCCGCAACTAACTCATTAGTCACAATGCTTGCAAGGCTTATAGTGATGTGCATTACCGAGTGGGCCCAGAGATACCTCTCCGACAATTGGAGTGACAAATCCTAATCTCGAAATACGCCAACCCAACAAGTACCTTTGGAGACACCTGTAGAGCACCTTTATAATCACCCATTTACGTTGTGACGTTTGGTAGCACACAAAGTGTTCCTCCGGTAAACGGGAGTTGCATAATCTCATAGTCATAGGAACATGTATAAGTCATGAAGAAAGCAATAGCAACATACTAAACGATCGGGTGCTAATCTAACGGAATGGGTCAAGTCAATCACGTCATTTTCCTAATGAGGTGATCTCGTTAATCAAATGACAACTTATGTCTATGGCTAGGAAACATAACCATCTTTGATTAACGAGCTAGTCAAGTAGAGGCATACTAGTGACACTCTGTTTGTCTATGTATTCACACATGTATTATGTTTCCGGTTAATACAATTCTAGCATGAATAATAAACATTTATCATGATATATAAGGAAATAAATAATAACTTTATTATTGCCTCTAGGGCATATTTCCTTCAGTCTCCCACTTGCACTAGAGTCAATAATCTAGCTCACATCGCCATGCGATTTAACATGAATAGTTCACATCACCATGTGATTAACACCCATAGTTCACATCGTCATGTGACCATCACCCAAAGGGTTTACTAGAGTCAGTAATCTAGTTCACATCACTATGTGATTAACACCCAAAGAGTACTAAGGTGTGATCATGTTTTGCTTGTGAGATAATTTTAGTCAACGGATCTGTCACATTCAGATCCGTAAGTATTTTGCAAATTTCTATGTCTACAATATGTCAATGGAGCTACTCTAGCTAATTGCTCCCACTTTCAATATGTATCTAGACCGAGACTTAGAGTCATCTAGATTAGTGTCAAAACTTGCATCGACGTAACCTTTTACGACGAGCCTTTTGTCACTTCCATAATCGAGAAACATATCCTTATTCCAGTAAGGATAATTTTGACCGCTGTCCAGTGATCTACTCCTAGATCACTATTGTACTCCCTTGCCAAAATCAGTGTAGGGTATACAATAGATCTGGTACACAGCATGGCATACTTTATAGAACCTATGGCCGAGGCATAGGGAATGACTTTCATTCTTTTTCTATCTTCTGCCGTGGTCGGGTTTTGAGTCTTACTCAATTTCACACCTTGTAACACAGGCAAGAAACTCTTTCTTTGACTGTTCCATTTTGAACCACTTGAAAATCTTGTTAAGGTATGTACTCATTGAAAAAAACTTATCAAGCGTCTTGATCTATCTCTATAGATCTTGATGCTCAATATGTAAGCAGCTTCACCGAGGTCTTTCTTTGAAAAACTCCTTTATGCTTTGCAGAATAATTCTACATTATTTCCGATCAACAATATGTCACTTACATATACTTACCAGAAATGTTGTAGTGCTCCCACTCACTTTCTTGTAAATACAGGCTTCACCGCAAGTCTGTATAAAACTATATCCTTTGATCAACTTATCAAAGCGTATATTCCTACTCCGAGATGCTTGCACCAGTCCATAGATGGATCGCTGGAGCTTGCATATTTTGTTAGCACCTTTAGGATTGACAAAACCTTCTGGTTGCATCATATACAACTCTTCTTTAATAAATCCATTAAGGAATGCAGTTTTGTTTATCCATTTGCCAGATTTCATAAAATGCGACAATTGCTAACATGGTTCGGACAGACTTAAGCATCGCTGCGAGTGAGAAAATCTCATCGTAGTCAACACCTTGAACTTTGTCAAAAACCTTTTTCCGACAAGTCTAGCTTTGTAGATAGTAACACTACTATCAGCGTCCGTCTTCCTCTTGAAGATCCATTTATTTTCTATGGCTTTCCGATCATCGGGCAAGTCAAGCAAAGTCCACACTTTGTTCTCATACATGGATCTCATCTCAGATTTCATGGCCTCAAGCCATTTTGCGGAATCTGGGCTCACCATCGCTTCTTCATAGTTCGTAGGTTCGTCATGTTCTAGTAACATAACCTCCAGAACAGGATTACCGTACCACTCTGGTGCGGATCTTACTCTGGTTTACCTATGAGGTTTGGTAGTAACTTGATCTGAAGTTACATGATCATCATCATTAACTTCCTCACTAACTGGTGTAGGAGTCACAGGAACAGATTTCTGTGATGAGCTACTTTCCAATAAGGGAGCAGGTACAGTTACCTCATCAAGTTCTACTTTCCTCCCACTCACTTCTTTCGAGAGAAACTCCTTCTCTAGAAAATTTCCGAATTTAGCAACAAAAGTTTTTCCTTCGGATCTGTGATAGAAGGTATACCCAACAGTCTCCTTTGGGTATCCTATGAAGACACATTTCTCCGATTTGGGTTCGAGCTTATCAGGTTGAAGTTTCTTTACATAAGCATCGCAGCCCAAACTTTAAGAAACGACAACTTTGGTTTCTTGCCAAACCACAGTTCATAAGGCGTCATCTCAATGGATTTTGATGGTGCCCTATTTAACGTGAATGCAGCCGTCTCTAAAGCATAACCCCAAAAGGATAGCGGTAAATCAGTAAGAGACATCATAGATCGCACCATATCTAGTAAAGTGCAATTACGACGTTCGGACACACCATTACGCTGTGGTGTTTCGGGTGGCGTGAGTTGCGAAACTATTCCGCATTGTTTCAAATGTAGACCAAACTCGTAACTCAAATATTCTCCTCCACGATCTGATCGTAGAAACTTTATTTTCTTGTTACGATGATTTTCAACTTCACTTTGAAATTCTTTGAACTTTTCAAATGTTTCAGACTTATGTTTCATTAAGTAGATATACCCATATCTGCTCAAATCATCTGTGAAGGTCAGAAAATAATGATACCTGCTACGAGCCTCAATATTCATCGGACCACATACATCTGTATGTATGATTTCCAACAAATCTGTCGCTCTCTCCATAGTTCCGGAGAACGGCGTTTTTAGTCATCTTGCCCATGAGGCACGGTTCGCAAGCATCAAGTGATTCATAATCAAGTGATTCCAAAATCCCATCAGTATGGAGTTTCTTCATGCGCTTTACACCAATATGACCTAAACGGCAGTGCCACAAATAAGTTGCACTATCATTATTAACTTTGCATCTTTTGGCTTCATTATTATGAATATGTGTATCACTACGATCGAGATCCAACAAACCATTTTCGTTGGTGTGTATGACCATAGAAGGTTTTTATTCATGTAAACAAAACACCAATTGTTCTCTAACTTAAATGAATAACAGTATTGCAATAAACATGATCAAATCATATTCATGCTCAACGCAAACACCAAATAACACTTATTTAGTTTCAACACTAATCCCGAAAGTATAGGCGATGATGATCATATCAATCTTGGAACTACTTCCAACACACATCGTGACCTCGCCTTTTACTAGTCTCTGTTTATTCTGCAACTCCCCTTTTTGAGTTACTACTCTTTAGCAACTGAACTAGTATCAAATACTGAGGGGTTGCTATAAACACTAGTAAGTACACATCAATAACATGTATATCCAATATACCTTTGTTCACTTTGCCATCCTTCTTATCCACCAAATACTTGGGGCAGTTCCGCCTCCAGTGACCAGTCCCTTTGCAGTAGAAGCACTTAGTCTCAGGCTTAGGTCCAGACTTGGGCTTATTCACTTGAGCAGCAACTTGCTTGCCGTTCTTCTTGAAGTTCCCCTTCTATCCCTTTGCCCTTTTCTTGAAACTAGTGGTCTTGTTAACCATCAACACTTGATGCTCTTTCTTGATTTCTACTTTCGTCGATTTCAACATCGCGAAGAGCTCGGGAATTACTTTCGTCATCCCTTGCATACTATAGTTCATCACGAAGTTCTACTAACTTGGTGATGGTGACTAGAGAATTCTGTCAATCACTATTTATTCTGGAAGATTAACTCCCACTTGATTCAAGCGATTGTAGTACCCAGACAATCTGAGCACATGCTCACTGCTTGAGCTATTCTCCTCCATCTTTTAGCTATAGAACTTGTTGGAGACTTCATATCTCTCAACTCGGGTATTTGCTTGAAATATTAACTTCAACTCCTGGAACATCTCATATGGTCCATGACGTTCAAAACGTCTTTGAAGTCCCGATTCTAAGCCGTTAAGCATGGTGCACTAAACTATCAAGTAGTCATCATATTGAGCTAGCCAAACATTCATAACGTCTACATCTGCTCCTGCAATAGGTCTGTCACCTAGCATTGCATCAAGGACATAATTCTTCTGTGCAGCAATGAGGATAATCCTCAGATCACGGATCCAATCCGCATCTTTGCTACTAACATCTTTCAACATAATTTTTCTCTAGGAACATATCAAAAATAAACACAGGGAAGCAACAACGCGAGCTATTGATCGACAACATAATTTGCAAAATACTATTAGGACTAAGTTCATGATAAATTTAAGTTCAATTAATCATATTATTTAAGAACTCCCACTTAGATAGACATCCCTCTAATCCTCTAAGTGATCACGTGATCCATATCAACTAAACCATGTCCGATCATCACATGAGATGGAGTAGTTTCAATGGTGAACATCACTATGTTGATCATATCTACTATATGATTCACGCTCGACCTTTCGGTCTCCGTGTTCCGAGGCCATATCTGTTATATGCTAGGCTCATCAAGTTTAACCTGAGTATTCCGCGTGTGCAACTGTTTTGCACCCGTTGTATTTGAACGTAGAGCCTATCACACCCGATCATCATGTGGTGTCTCAGCACGAAGAACTTTCGCAACGGTGCATACTCAGGGAGAACACTTATACTTTGATAATTTAGTGAAGGATCATCTTATAATGCTACCGTCAAAACAAAGCAAGATAAGATGCATAAAGGATTAACATCACATGCAATCAATATAAGTGATATGATATGGCCATCATCATCTTGTGCTTGTGATCTCCATCTCCGAAGCACCGTGCTTGTGATCTCCATCTCCGAAGCACCGTCATGATCACCATCGTCACCGGCGCGACACCTTGATCTCCATCGTAGCATCGTTGTCGTCTCGTCAATCTTATGCTTCTACGACTATCGCTACCGCTTAGTGATAAAGTAAAGCATTACATGGCGATTGCATTGCATACAATAAAACGACAACCATATGGCTCCTGCCAGTTGCCGATAACTCGGTTACAAAACATGATCATCTCATACAACAAATTATATCACATCATGTCTTGACCATATCACATCACAACATGCCCTGCAAAAACAAGTTAGACGTCCTCTACTTTGTTGTTGCAAGTTTTACGTGGCTGCTACGGGCTTAGCAAGAACCGTTCTTACCTACGCATCAAAACCACAACGATAGTTTGTCAAGTTGGTGCTGTTTTAACCTTCGCAAGGACCGGGCGTAGCCACACTCGGTTCAACTAAAGTGAGAGAGACAGACACCCGCCAGTCACCTTTAAGCAACGAGTGCTCGCAACGGTGAAACCAGTCTCGCGTAAGCGTACGCGTAATGTCGGTCCGGGCTGCTTCATCACAATACCGCTGAACCAAAGTATGACATGCTGGTAAGCAGTATGACTTATGTCGCCCACAACTCACTTGTGTTCTACTCGTGCATAGCATCAACGCATAAAACCAGGCTCTGATACCACTGTTGGGGAACGTAGTAATTTCAAAAAATTTCCTACGCACACGCAAGATCATGGTGATGCATAGCAACGAGAGGGGAGAGTGTTGTCCACGTACCCTCGTAGACCGACAGCGGAAGCGTTATCACAACGCGGTTGATGTAGTCGTACGTCTTCATGATCCGACCGATCAAGTACCGAACGTATGGCACCTCCGAGTTCTACACACGTTCAGCTCGATGACCTCCCTCGAACTCCGATCCAGCCGAGTGTTGAGGGAGAGTTTCGTCAGCACGACGGCGTGGTGACGATGATGATGTTTTCCACCAACGCAGGGCTTCGCCTAAGCTCCGCAACGGTATTATCGAGGTGTAATATGGTGGAGGGGGGCACCGCACATGGCTAAGAGATCTCAAGGATCAATTGTTGTGTCTCTGGGGTGCCCCCTGCCCCCGTATATAAAGGAGCAAGGGGGAGGCAGCCGGCCAAGGGGAGAGGCGCGCCATAGGGGGGAGTCCTACTCCCACCGGGAGTAGGACTCCTCCTTTCCTTGTGGGAGTAGGAGAAGGGAAGGGGGAAGGAGAAAGAAGGAAGCGTGCGCCCCCCTTCCCTAGTCCAATTCGGACCAGACCATGGGGAGGGGTGCGGCCACCTTTTGAGGCCTTTCTCTCCTTTCCCGTATGGCCCATTAAGGCCCAATACGAATTCCTGTAACTCTCCGGTACTCCGAAAAATACCCGAATCACTCGGAACCTTTCCGAAGTCCAAATATAGTCGTCCAATATATCGATTTTTACGTCTCGACCATTTCGAGACTCCTCGTCATATCCCCGATCTCATCCGGGACTCCGAACTCCTTCGGTACATTAAAACTCAATAAAACTGTCATCGTAACGTTAAGCGTGCGGACCCTACGGGTTCGAGAACTATGTAGACATGACCGAGACACGTCTCCGGTCAATAACCAATAGCGGGACCTGGATGCCCATATTGGCTCCCACATATTCTACGAAGATCTTTATCGGTCAGACCGCATAACAACATACGTTGTTCCCTTTGTCACCGGTATGTTACTTGCCCGAGATTTGATCGTCGGTATCTCGATACCTAGTTCAATCTCGTTACCGGCAAGTCTCTTTACTCGTTTCGTAACACATCATCCCGCAACTAACTCATTAGTCACAATGCTTGCAAGGCTTATAGTGATGTGCATTACCGAGTGGGCCCAGAGATACCTCTCCGACAATTGGAGTGACAAATCCTAATCTCGAAATACGCCAACCCAACAAGTACCTTTGGAGACACCTGTAGAGCACCTTTATAATCACCCATTTACGTTGTGACGTTTGGTAGCACACAAAGTGTTCCTCCGGTAAACGGGAGTTGCATAATCTCATAGTCATAGGAACATGTATAAGTCATGAAGAAAGCAATAGCAACATACTAAACGATCGGGTGCTAAGCTAACGGAATGGGTCAAGTCAATCACGTCATTTTCCTAATGAGGTGATCTCGTTAATCAAATGACAACTTATGTCTATGGCTAGGAAACATAACCATCTTTGATTAACGAGCTAGTCAAGTAGAGGCATACTAGTGACACTCTGTTTGTCTATGTATTCACACATGTATTATGTTTCCGGTTAATACAATTCTAGCATGAATAATAAACATTTATCATGATATATAAGGAAATAAATAATAACTTTATTATTGCCTCTAGGGCATATTTCCTTCATTTATATCATAGTCAATTGAAACCTCTTCCAAAATAGTGGATTCAACACTAAATAATTTATGACCTCTCCAAATCCACTTTAATCAATATAATCATCATAAACAGGAGGCTGCTTTCATCATAATAAATTTTCTCATCAAAACTTGGGTGACTAAAATATAATCTTCATCAAATATAACATCCCCAAGCTTGTAGCTTTGCATGTCATTAGCATCATGGATATTCAAAGAATTCATACTAATAACATTGCAATCATGCTCATCATTTATGCCAAACATTTTATTGAATTCTTCTTCTATCAATTGAGCACAATTTTCCTTTACATCCTTTTCACGAAAGACATTATAAAGATGAATAATATGATGCCACCTCAAATCCATTTTTTTGCGGTTTTGTTTTGTAAACCAAACTAGTGATAAAACAAGAAACTAAAATATTCAATTGCAGGATCTAAAGATATACCTTCAAGCACTTGATGTCTGCTAGAACTACGTCGGTATTCCCCAAAGAGGAAGGGATGATGCAGCACAACAACGGTAGGTATTTCCCTCAGTGATGAGACCAAGGTTATCGAACCAGTAGGAGAACCACGCAACACTACGTGAACGGCACCTGCACACAAATAACAAATACTCACAACCAGACGTATTAAAGGGGTTGTCAATCCCTTTCGGGCAACGGCGCCAGAAATTGGCAAGTAGACGGGATAAAAATATGATAGATTGGATAAATAGATCTCGCGGGAACGCGAGATAAAATGATAATAATAAATTGCAGCAAGGTATTTTTGTATTTTTGGTTTAATAGATCTGAAAATAAAAGCAAATAAAAATAGATCGCAAAGGCAAATATAATAAAGAAAAGACCCAGGGGCCGTAGATTTCACCAGTGGCTTCTCTAGAGAAAAATAGCAAACGGTGGGTAAATGAATTACTGTTGGGCAATTGATAAAACTTCAAATAATCATGAAGATATCCAGGCAATGATCATTATATAGGCATCGCGTCCAAAATTAGTAGACCGACTCCTGCCTGCATCTACTACTATTACTCCACACATCGACCGCTATCCAGCATGCATCTAGTGTATTAAGTTCATGGAGAAACGGAGTAATGCAATAAGAACGATGACACGATGTAGACAAGACCTATTTATGTAGAAATAGACCCCGTTTCGTTATCCTTAATAGCAACGATTCATACGTGTCAGTTCCCCTTCTGTCACTGGGATCAAGCACCGTAAGATCGAACCCATCACAAAGCACCTCTTCCCATTACAAGATAAATAGATCAAGTTGTCCAAACAAAACCCAAATATTGGAGAAGAAATACGAGGCTATAAGCAATCATGCATATAAAAGATCAAAGAAGACTCAAATAACTTTCATGGATAAAAAGATAGATCTGATCATAAACTCAAAGTTCATCGGATCCCAACAAACACACTGCAAAAAGAGTTAGAACATATGGATCTCCAAGAGACCATTGTATTGAGAATCAAAAGAGAGAGAGAGGAAGCCATCTAGCTACTAACTACGGACCCGTAGGTCTACAATGAACTACTCACGCATCATCGGAGAGGCACCAATGGACATGATGAACCCCTCTGTGATGGTGTCCAGATTGGATCTGGTGGTTCTGGAACTTGCGGTGGCTGGAATTGATTTTCGTCGACTCCCCTAGGGTTTCTAGAATATTGGGGTATTTATAGAGCAAAAAGGCGGTGCGAGAGGCCACCGAGGTGGGCACAACCCACCAGGGCGCGCCTGGGACTCTAGGCACGCCCTGGTGTCTTGTGCTCACCTCGGGCTCCCTCTTTGGTACTTCTTTGGCCCACTGGATGTCTTCTGGTCCAAAAATTCCACAAATTTTTTTGCTGCGTTTGCACTACGTTTGGTATTGATTTCCTGCAATGTAAAAAACATGCAGAAAACAACAACTAGCACTGGGCACTATGTCAATAGGTTAGTACCAAAAAATGATGTAAAATGACTATAAAATGATTGTAAAACATCCAAGAATGATAATATAACAGCATGGAACAATCAAAAATTATAGATACGTTGGAGACGTATCAGCACTCACCTCCCCGGCAACGGCGCCAGAAAAGAGCTAGATGTCTACTACACAACTTGTTCTTGTAGACTCGTGTTGGGCCTCCACGCGCCGAGTTTTGTAGGACCATAGCAAATTTCCCTTAAGTGGATGACCTAAGGTTTATCAATCCGTGGGAGGCGTAGGATGAAGATGGTCTCTCTCAAACAACCCTGCAACCAAATAATAAAAAGTCTCTTGTGTCCCCAACACACCAAATACAATGGTAAATTGTATAGGTGCACTAGTTCGGCGAAGATATGGTGATACAAGTGTAATATGGATAGTATATATTGATTTTTGTAATAGGAACAATAAAAAATAGCAAGGTAGCACGTAACAAAAGTGAGCACAAACGGTATTGCAGTGCTTGAAAACGAGGACTAGGGTCCGTACTTTCGCTAGTGCAATCTCTCAACAATGCTAATATAATTGGATGATGTAACTCATACGTCTCTGTCATATCTATAATTTTTGATTGTTCCATGCCAATATTACACAACTTTCATATACTTTTTGGCAACTTTTTATACTATTTTTGGGACTAACATATTGATCCAGTGCCCAGTGCCAGTTCCTGTTTGTTGCATGTTTTTGGTTTCGCAGAATATCCATATCAAACGGAATCCAAATGGGATAAAAATGGACGGAGAATATTTTTGAAATATTTGGAGAATTCTGGAAGAAAAATCCACGCGAGACGGTCCCCGAGGTGGCCATGAGGCAGGGGGCGCGCCTGCCCCCCTGGGCGCGCCACTGACCCTCGTGGACCACCCGTAAGGCGGTTGATGCCCTTCTTCGGCCGCAAGAAAGCTAATTTTTGGTAAAAAAAATTACGGCGAAGGTTTCAGTCCAATCGGAGTTACGGATCTCCATATATATACGAAACGGTGAAAGGGCAGCAGAAGAGAACGCAGAAACAGATAGAGACAGAGAGACAGATCCTATCTTGGAGGGGCTCTCGCCTCTCCCACGCCATGGAGGCCAAGCACCAGAGGGGAAACCCTTCTCCCATCTAGGGAGAAGGTCAAGCAAGAAGAAGAAGGAGGGGGGGCTCTCTCCCCCTCGCTTCCGGTGGCGCCAGAACGCCGCCGGGGGCCATCATCATCGCTGCGATCTTCACCAACACCTCCGCCATCTTCACCAACATCTCCATCACCTTCCCCCCTCTATCTACAGCGGTCCACTCTCCCGCAACCCGCTGTACCCTCTACTTGAACATGGTGCTTTATGCTTCATATTATTATCCAATGATGTGTTGCCATCCTATGATGTCTGAGTAGATTTTCGTTGTCCTATCGGTGGTTGATGAATTGCTATGATTGATTTAATTTGCTTGTGGTTATGTTACTGTCCTTTGGTGCCCATCATATGAGCGCGTGTGTGGATCACACCATAGGGTTAGTTGTATGTTGATAGGACTATGTATTGGAGGGCAAGAGTGACAGAAGCTTCAACCTAGCATAGAAATTGATGCATACGGGATTGAAGGGGGACCAATATAAATTAATGCTATGATTGAGTTTTACCTTAATGAACGTTAGTAGTTGCGGATGCTTGCTAATAGTTCCAATCATAAGTGCATAGAATTCCAAGTAAGGGGTGACATGCTAGCAGTGGCCTCTCCCACATAAAACTTGCTATCCGTCTAGTAAAGTAGTCAATTGCTTAGGGACAATTTCGCAACTCCTATCACCACTTTTCCACACTCGCTATATTTACTTTATTGTGTCTTTATCTAAACAGCCCCTAGTTTTTATTTACGATCTCTTTACTTTCTTGCAAACCTATCCAAAAACACCTACAAAGTACTTCTAGTTTCATACTTGTTCTAGGTAAAGCGAAAGTTAAGCGTGCGTAAAGTTGTATCGATGGTCGATAGAACTTGACGGAATATTTGTTCTACCTTTAGCTCCTCGTTGGGTTTGACACTCTTACTTATCGAAAGAGGCTACAATTGATCCCCTATACTTGTGAGTTATCAAGACCTTTTTCTGGCGCCGTTGCTGGGGAGCAATAGCTTGGGGTGAATATTCTCGTGTGTGCTTGTTTTCTTTATCACCAAGTAATTTTTATTTGCTGTTCTTAGTTGTTCTCTATCATTAGTTATGGTTATGGAACATGAAATACCAAAAAAATTAGGTTTACTTGCTACTCATGGAGATGGGGAACCTCCTAAAACCCTCGATGCTCGTTATGTGATAGATATTACGTATTACTTTGATAATCCTGAGAAAACCCCATTCAATTTGGTAATGGGAGTAACGTTGGATCAACGTGAATACTTTAGGGATTATCGCTTGACACAAAAAGGGAAACTATTATGGGATCAAATTTATATATTGAAGTGGTATGCTCGGCAAGTATGCTTAAGTTATGATTATACTTGTTGCTCTAGGATGAAGGCTCCGCACCTTCCCTTTTCATGCAAATTTAATGATAATAAAACCTTAGCTTCTTATGCTAATGGTATATATGATTACTATGATGTGGAACAAATAGAAGAATTTGTTGCTTTTAAGGGTGCTTATAAAAGTATGAAGCTTTTGATGATTATGTTTATAGGCCTAAATTTTTTGCTATATTGAAATATTGCTATGAGAATTATGAATACAATTCCTATATTGATGCATTTATTGAGAAAGTCTCCGCTGTCCAAGAAGAGACTAATATTTTGCAGGAATCTATGGAAGAAGAAATTGATGAAACTGTGAGCTCATTGGATGAAAAAGATGAGGAGAAGAGCGAAGAACAAAAGGAGGAAGAGCGGATTGATCACCCGTGCCCACCTTCTAATGAGAGTAATTCTTCAACCCATACATTGTTTAATTTCCCTTCGTGCTTACCAAAGGATGATTGCTATGATCCCGTTGATTTTCTTGAAATATCCCTTTTTGATGATGCTTGCTATGCTTGCGGCCAAGATGCCAATATGAATTATGCTTACGGAGATGAACTTGCTATAGTTCCTTATGTTAAACATGAAATTGTTGCTATTGCACCCACGCATGATAGTCCTATTATCTTTTTGAATTCTCCCAACTACACTATATCGGAGAAGTTTGCACTTATTAAGGATTATATTGATGGGTTGCGTTTTACTATTACACATGATGATTTTGATAGATATAATATGCATGTGCTTGCTGCTCCTACTTGCAATTATTATGAGAGAGGAACTATATCTCCACCTCTCTATGTTTCCAACATGGTAAAATTGCAAGAAACTGTTTATACTATGCATTGGCCTTTACTATGTGTGCATGAATTGTTCTTTTATGACATGCCGATGCGTAGGAAGAGAGTTAGACTTCGTCACTGCTTGATATATGTTACTTTGTGCTCACTACTAAATTACAAATCATTGCTAATTAAAATTGGCTTTGATATACCTTGGGATCCGGGTGGATCCATTACTTGAGCACTAGATGCCTAGCTTAATGGCTTTAAAGAAAGCGCTGCCAGGGAGACAACCCGGAAGTTTCAGAGAGTCATTTATTTCTTTTGTGTGCTTTTATAAATTTTAAAAATAAAAATAATGTGCCAAAGGTTTGCCTTTAGGATGTTTACAATGCTTGTTGGTTTGTGCGGTGCAAGACATAAACTTTGGCTGTAGTGCGTGATTTTACATTTTTTACTGGAACGTCAAATGGTTCTGATTCTTTTTTCGCTGTGTTTCTATACAAATTGTTTATTTTTCTTATTTTGGCAGAATGTTTCAAGTACCAGAAGTATGGTTAATGTTTAGATTATTACAGACTGATCTGTTTTAGACAGATTCTGTTTTTGCTGCATAGTTTGCTTGTTTTGATGAAACTATCGATTTATATCAGTGGATTAAGCCATGAAAAAGTTATATTACAGTAGTGTAACATCCCAAATTTTCAATTTGGAATGTTATACATTAGATCATCATTGCATAGCATATTTTATTGCATTTTGGCAAAATCCTCGAAAATCCTAAGCAACTCAAGGACCCTCGGAGAGAGAGTTGGGGATTTTTCACGGTTTCATATTTGACTTTATCAAATAATGAAACGAGGATTTTTGGTTTTAATTATTTTTCTCTCCAAAAAATATTTCATATTAAAATAAATGAGAGGAGAAAATATGACTTCTCCAAAATAATTGAAATATTGGAGGAAAAATATTAAAATCAAATATTTGATTTTATTCGGATTTTATTTGCAATTTTAATTGCATTAGAAAAATTGCACGTTTTCAAAACTGCATTTTTGGGCCAAGAAAATGTTCATCTCGTTCTAATTATTTTAATTAGACGGTGAAAATTTGTTTTGGCATTTTTGGATTTTTATTTATTTTTCTATGATTTTTCTTAGGTTCGGCGAAATTATTTAAAAAAAAGTCGCGAGCGCGCCGACTGGGCCGAAGCCCAGCCGACGGCCCAGCTCCCCGTGCGGCCCAGCGCCCCGTCTCCCTCCCGAGCACGCCAGCCGCCGCCGCCGCCCGTGTCCTGGTCGGACACGACGCCGCCGCCGTCGCCCCCTCCCCAAGGCAGCACCCCCCTTCTATATATACCCCCTCCCCGCCGCCTCTCCCCACCCCCACAGTCGCCCGCCCCACCGCCGAGAGGAGCTGCGCCAGAGCCGCCCGACCCCGCCGCCGAAGGAGCTCGCCGCCGGAGCCCGAATGCCGCCGCCCGCCGCCCCGTTCGTCGCCCCTCGCCGCCCCGACGACGCCCGCACCCCGCCGCCCCTCGCCGCACCCCGGAGACCCCCGCCGGAGTACCTCGCCGAGGTAACCGCCGCCGCCGCCGCCGTGCCAGTTTTAAAAAAAAACCCGTTCGGTTTATTTTTATTTTTTTCGAAACCCTAGGTTTTATTTTAATAGATCGGTTTAATTTTTTTTGATTTAGTTAGTTAGTGAACGTTCACCGATCCGTTCGTTTTAACGAACGTGTTCGTCGGTTTGTCGCAGCTAACGAACGTCCGTTCGTTTAACTGTTCGTCAGTTTTCTTTTTCGACGGATTTTCCGCGATTATTCCGGATCGCGATTTCTGATCAGATTTTCGTTCTGGTATATCTTTTAGCTCGTTTATTGGAATCAGGCGATTCAAGCGCCTGGAGTTTCATCTCGAAATTCTCTTTCCGTTTAACCTATTCAAACAAGTTTTTGTTACTGTAAAATTTGACCTAGATTCAGATTAGTAAACGAAGCTTGTTTCTTTCGCCGTTTGACTTTAGTTGCTTCGTTCGATTTGTTTCTTTTTGCAAACCGGAGTTCTTAAGTTGAACTTTCTGGTTAGATCTTTTATTTGAGTTTTACCTATGTGTTTGATGGGTGCTTATTGTATGCTTGTTTGTTTGCGATAGAGTACCCGGAGTGCGCCGCTTGCTACTTCAAATCTCTAGGTTTCACGGATCATCAGCAAGGCAAGTAACACTTTGATCATACCTTTTTACTACCCAGTTTTATTGCATTAGATCAACCCTCAAACATTGCATGGTTAGGATCTAATTAAACTGTGGGAATTGGGAAGTAGTTGAGGTAGTACCTATTACCTGTTTATTATCAAACCCTTGGGAGTTACTTCTACGTTTGCTCATATTACAATGCTATGCTAGTAGACGTGGATTGGGTTTGAGTGTTACCATGACAGATGTGAGATTGTTAATTAATGGTTAACCTTAAGGTGGAAACAAAAACTCACATCTGGGTGGATTGAGGTACCTGGGTACTCCAGGATTGCCTGTTTTCTTTTGGACCGCCACCCAGGTTCAAAGGGATCATGAGATTATTCGTGCTAGAAACTTCCGTGTGCAGCAACAAGCTATTATGGGCTCTAGCATAGTTGACTAAGTTGTGTGAACTCTTACAGTGGTAGACTAGCAGATGTAGGGGAAAGTAGGTGTAACGGTCTACCCATTCGTAAGGTGCAAACACTTATGAAAGACTGTGTCTCGGTCATCCGTTTCTCAAACATCATGTAGTGCGAGAATCAAGCGGAGGCGATCGAGTCTTGTGGGGAAAAGTGCACAAACCTCTGCAGAGTGTACAAACTAATCATGATTAGCCGTGTCCCCGGTTATGGACGTCTTGAGTATCTAGTATCTGGATTATCATGTGAATCTCATCATGTTACTTTAATTAATTTTGTTGGGTTAATGATGATACTTAATTGGGATTGAGGATGCTGTCAACCATTCTCAATGTTAAACAACCACCATGATAGTTAAATAAAATTTATTCCTTTGCAGTAGGGAAAAATTGGCTTTTCGCAAAACTGTAACCATAGAACCTTCTACCAGCCATATATGAATGTAGTATAGCATTATTTTGTTCATTACTATCTATGTGTTACATTGCCAGCAGATTCCATGTGCTGACCTGTTTTCAGGCTGCAACGTTTCATGTTGCAGACTTTTCAGACGACGAGTAAGGTGCCTTAGGTCGTGGTCTTATACTCAGTGATACCGTTGGAGTTGATGGACTCACTTATCTTCCAAGTCTTCCGCTGTTATCGTTTTAGATGGCCTTAAGCCATATTTGTCATACTTATTTCTCTCTTGAGATACTCGATGTAATAAGTGTGTGATTTCTACTCTGTTATAAATCCTCCATTTGTACTGTGCGTGTCAGCATTACTGATCCAGGAATGACACTGGTGCACGGTAGATCAGACTATTTGAGGTCTGGTCGCTACAAGTAGCTACAATGCCAAAACAAAATATGAATTGGTTTGCAACAGTACTTAGAGTAGTGATTTGCTTTATTATACTAACGGATCTTACCGAGTTTTCTGTTGAAGTTTTGTGTGGATGAAGTGTTCGATGATCGAGAAGGTCTCGATGTGAGGAGAAGAAGGAGAGGCAAGAGCTCAAGCTTGGGGATGCCCAAGGCACCCCAAGTAAATATTCAAGGAGACTCAAGCGTCTAAGCTTGGGGATGCCCCGGAAGGCTTCCCCTCTTTCTTCAACAAGTATCGGTATGTTTTCGGCTTCGTTTCGTTCATGCGATATGTGCAATCTTGGAGCGTCTTTTGCATTTAGTTTTCATTTTTCTTTTATGCACCATGCTGGTATGAGATAGTCCTTGGTTGATTTATAGAATGCTCTATGCACTTCACTTATATTCTTTGAGTATGGCTTTATAGAATGCTTCATGTGCTTCACTTATATCATTTGAAGTTTGGATTGCCCGTTTCTCTTTACATAGACAACCGCCATTTGTAGAATGATCTTTTTCTTCACTTATATTTTTTAGAGCGTGGGCATATCTTTTGTAGAAAGAATTGAACTCTCTTGCTTCACTTATATCTATTTAGAGAGATGACAGGAACTGGTCATTCACATGGTTAGTCATAAAATCCTACATAAAACTTGTAGATCACTGAATATGATATGTTTGATTCCTTGCAATAGTTTTGCGATATATAGATGGTGATATTAGAGTCATGCTAGTGGGTGGTTGTGGATTGTAGAAATACTTGTGTTGAGGTTTGTGATTCCCGTAGCATGCACGTATGGTGAACCGTTATGTAACGAAGTTGGAGCATGAGGTATTTATTGATTGTCTTCCTTATGAGTGGCGGTCGGGGACGAGCGATGGTCTTTTCCTACCAATCTATCCCCCTAGGAGCATGTGCGTAGTACTTTGTTTCGATGACTAATAGTTTTTTGCAATAAGTATGTGAGTTCTTTATGACTAATGTTGAGTCCATGGATTATACGCACTCTCACCCTTCCATCATTGTTAGCCTCTTCGGTACCGTGCATTGCCCTTTCTCACTTCGAGAGTTGGTGCAAACTTCGCCGGTGCATCCAAACCCCGTGATACGATATGCTCTATCACACATAAGCCTCCTTATATCTTCCTCAAAATAGCCAGCATACCTACCTATCATGGCATTCCCATAGCCATTCCGAGATATATTGCCGTGCAATCCATCATCATCATATACATGACTTGAGCATTTATTGTCATATTGCTTTGCATGATCGTAAGATAGCTAGCATGATGTTTTCATGGCTTGTCCTTTTTTGATGTCATTGCTACGCCAGATCGTTGCACATCCCGGTGCACCGCCGGAGGCATTCATATAGAGTTATAATATCTTTGTTCTAGTATCGAGTTGTAATATTGAGTTGTAAGTAAATAAAGGTGTGATGATCATCATTATTAGAGCATTGCCCCTGTGAGGAAATCATGATGGAGACTATGATTCCCCCACAAGTCGGGATGAGACTTCGGACGAAAAAAAAGAGAAAGACCAAAAAAAGAGAGAAAAAAACAAAAAATATGAGAGAAAAAGAGAGAAGGGGCAATGTTACTATCCTTTTACGACACTTGTGCTTCAAAGTAGCACCATGTTCTTCATATAGAGAGTCTCTTGAGTTATCACTTTCATATACTAGTGGGAATTTTCATTATAGAACTTGGCTTGTATATTCCAACGATGGGCTTCCTCAAATTCCCTAGGTCTTCATGAGCAAGCAAGTTGGATGCACACCCACTTAGTTTCAGTTTGAGCTTTCATACACTTATAGCTCTAGTGCATCCGTTGCATGGCAATCCCTACTCCTCACATTGACATCAATTGATGGGCATCTCCATAGCCCGTTGATTAGCCGCGTCGATGTGAGACTTTCTCCTTTTTGTCTTCTCCACATAACCCTCATCATATTCTATTCCACCTATAGTGCTATGTCCATGGCTCACGCTCATGTATTGCGTGAAAGTTGAAAAGGTTTGAGAACATCAAAAGTATGAAACAATTGCTTGGCTTGTCATCGGGGTTGTGCATGGTGTGAATATTTTGTGTGGTGAAGACGGAGCATAGCCAGACTATATGATTTTGTAGGGATAACTTTCTTTGGCCATGTTATTTTTAAAAGACATGATTGCTTTATTAGTAGGCTTGAAGTATTATTGTTTTTATGTCAAATGATAGACTATTGCTTTGAATCACTCGTGTCTTAATATTCATGCCATGATTAGACATATGATTAAGATTATGCTAGGTAGCATTCCACATAAAAATTATCTTTTTTATCATTTACCTACTCGAGGACGAGCAGGAATTAAGCTTGGGGATGCTGATACGTCTCCGTCGTATCCATAATTTTTGATTGTTCCATGCCAATATTATACAACTTTCATATACTTTTTGGCAACTTTTTATACTATTTTTGGGAACATATTGATCCAGTGCCCAGTGCCAGTTCCTGTTTGTTGCATGTTTTTGGTTTTGCAGAATATCCATATCAAACGGAATCCAAACGGGATAAAAATGGACGGAGAATATTTTTGGAATATTTGGAGAATTCTAGAAGAAAAATCCACGCGAGACGGTGCCTGAGGTGGCCACGAGGCAGCGGCGCGCCCCTGACCCTCGTGGGCCACCCGTAAGGCGGTTGATACCCTTCTTTAGCCGCAAGAAAGCTAATTTTTGGTAAAAAATCACGGCGAAGGTTTCAGTCCAATCGGAGTTACGGATCTCCATATATATACGAAACGGTGAAAGGGCAGCAGAAGAGAACGCAGAAACAAAGAGAGACAGAGAGACAGATCCTATCTCGGAGGGGCTCTCGCCCCTCCCACGCCATGGAGGCCAAGGACCAGAGGGGAAGCCCTTCTCCCATCTAGGGAGAAGGTCAAGGAAGAAGAAGAAGGAGGGGGCTCTCTCCCCCTCGCTTCCGGTGGCGCCGGAACGCCGCCGGGGGCCATCATCATTGCCACGATCTTCACCAACACCTCCGCCATCTTCACCAACATCTCCATCACCTTCCCCCCTCTATCTACAGCGGTCCACTCTCCCGCAACCCGCTGTACCCTCTACTTGAACATGGTGCTTTATGCTTCATATTATTATCCAATGATGTGTTGCCATCCTATGATGTCTGAGTAGATTTTCGTTGTCCTATCGGTGGTTGATGAATTGCTATGATTGATTTAATTTGCTTGTGGTTATGTTACTATCCTTTGGTGCCCATCATATGAGCACGTGTGTGGATCACACCATAGGGTTAGTTGTATGTTGATAGGACTATGTATTGGAGGGCAAGAGTGACAGAAGCTTCAACCTAGCATAGAAATTGATGCATACGGGATTGAAGGGGGACCAATATATCTTAATGCTATGATTGGGTTTTACCTTAATGAACGTTAGTAGTTGCGGATGCTTGCTAATAGTTCCAATCATAAGTGCATAGAATTCCAAGTAAGGGATGACATGCTAGCAGTGGCCTTTCCCACATAAAACTTGCTATCGGTCTAGTAAAGTAGTCAATTGCTTAGGGACAATTTCGCAACTCCTATCACCACTTTTCCACACTCGCTATATTTACTTTATTGTGTCTTTATCTAAACAGCCCCTAGTTTTTATTTACGTTCTCTTTACTTTCTTGCAAACCTATCCGAAAACACCTACAAAGTACTTATAGTTTCTTACTTGTTCTAGGTAAAGCAAACCTTAAGCGTGCGTAAAGTTCTATCGGTGGTCGATAGAACTTGAGGGAATATTTTTTCTACCTTTAGCTCCTCGTTGGGTTCGACACTCTTACTTATCGAAAGAGGCTACAATTGATCCCCTATACTTGTGGGTTATCAAGACCTTTTTCTGGCGCCGTTGCCGGGGAGCAATAGCGTGGGGTGAATATTCTCGTGTGTGCTTGTTTTCTTTATCACTAAGTAATTTTTATTTGCTGTTCTTAGTTGTTCTCTATCTTTAGTTATGGATATGGAACACGAAATACCAAAAAAATTAGGTTTACTTGCTACTCATGGAGATGGGGAACCTCGTAAAACCCTCGATGCTCGTTATGTGATAGATATTACGTACTACTTTGATAATCCTGAGAAAATCCCATTCAATTTGGTAATGGGAGTAACGTTGGATCAACGTGAATACTTTAGGGATTATCGCTTGACACAAAAAGGGAAACTATAATTGGATCAAATTTATATAATTAAGTGGTATGCTCGGCAAGTATGCTTGAGTTATGATTATACTTGTTGCTCTAGGATGAAGGCTCCACACCTTCCCTTTTCATGCAAATTTAATGATAATAAAACCTTAGCTTCTTATGCTAATGGTATATATGATTACTATGATGTGGAACAAATAGAAGAATTTGTTGCTTTTAAGGGTGCTTATGAAATTGAATCTTTGTTTGAAAAGTATGAAGCTTTTGATGATGATGTTTATAGGCCTAAATTTTTTGCTATATTGAAATATTGCTATGAGACTTATGAATACAATTCCTATATTGATGCATTTATTGAGAAAGTCTCCGCTGTCCAAGAAGAGACTAATATTTTGCAGGAATCTATGGAAGAAGAAATTGATGAAACTGTGAGCTCATTGGATGAAAAAGATGAGGAGAAGAGCGAAGATCAAAAGGAGGAAGAGCGGATTGATCACCCGTGCCCACCTTCTAATGAGAGTAACTCTTCAACCCATACATTGTTTAATTTCCCTTCGTGCTTACCGAAGGATGATTGCTATGATGATTGTTATGATCCCGTTGATTCTCTTGAAATATCCCTTTTTGATGATGCTTGCTATGCTTGTGGCCAAGATGCCAATATGAATTATGCTTATGGAGATGAACTTGCTATAGTTCCTTATGTTAAACATGAAATTGTTGCTATTGCACCCACGCATGATAGTCCTATTATCTTTTTGAATTCTCCCAACTACACTATATCGGAGAAGTTTGCACTTATTAAGGATTATATTGATGGGTTGCGTTTTACTATTACACATGATGATTTTGATAGATATAATATGCATGTGCTTGCTGCTCCTACTTGCAATTATTATGAGAGAGGAACTATATCTCCACCTCTCTATGTTTCCAACATGGTAAAATTGCAAGAAACTGTTTATACTATGCATTGGCCTTTACTATGTGTGCATGAATTGTTCTTTTATGACATGCCGATGCGTAGGAAGAGAGTTAGACTTCGTCATTGCTTGATATATGTTACTTTGTTCTCACTACTAAATTACAAATCATTGCTAATTAAAATTGGCTTTGATATACCTTGGGATCCGGGTGGATCCATTACTTGAGCACTAGATGCCTAGCTTAATGGCTTTAAAGAAAGTGCTGCCAGGGAGACAACCCGGAAGTTTCAGAGAGTCATTTATTTCTTTTTTGTGCTTTTATAAATTTTAAAAATAAAAATAATGTGCCAAAGGTTTGCCTTTAGGATGTTTACAATGCTTGTTGGTTTGTGCGGCGCAGGACAGAAACTTTGGATGTAGTGCTTGATTTTACCTTTTTTACTGGAACGTCAAATGGTTCTGATTCTTTTTTCGCTGTGTTTCTATACAAATTGTCTATTTTTCCTAATTTTGTCAGAATGTTTCAAGTACCAGAAGTATGGTTAATGTTCAGATTATTACAGACTGTTCTGTTTTAGACAGATTCTGTTTTTGATGCATAGTTTGCTTGTTTTGATGAAACTTATCAATTTATATCAGTGGATTAAGCCATGAAAAAGTTATATTACAGTAGCTACAATGACAAAACAAAATATGAATTGGTTTGCAACAGTACTTAGAGTAGTGATTTGCTTTATTATACTAATGTATCTTACCGAGTTTTCTGTTGAAGTTTTGTGTGGATGAAGTGTTCGATGATCGAGAAGGTCTCGATGTGAGGAGAAGAAGGAGAGGCAAGAGCTCAAGCTTGGGGATTCCCAAGGCACCCAAGTAAATATTCAAGGAGACTCAAGCGTCTAAGCTTGGGGATGCCCCAGAAGGCATCCCCTCTTTCATCAACAAGTATCGGTATGTTTTCGGATTCGTTTCGTTCATGCGATATGTGCAATCTTGGAGCGTCTTTTGCATTTATTTTTCATTTTTCTTTTATGCACCATGCTGGTATGAGATAGTCCTTGGTTGATTTATAGAATGCTCTATGCACTTCACTTATATTCTTTGAGTATGGCTTTATAGAATGCTTCATGTGCTTCACTTATATCATTTGAAGTTTGGATTGCCCGTTTCTCTTTACATAGACAACCGCCATTTGTAGAATGCTCTTTTTCTTCACGTATATTTGTTAGAGCGTGGGCATATCTTTTGTAGAAAGAATTGAACTCTCTTGCTTCACTTATATCTATTTAGAGAGATGACAGGAACTCGTCATTCACATGGTTAGTCATCAAATCCTACATAAAACTTGTAGATCACTGAATATGATATGTTTGATTCCTTGCAATAGTTTTGTGATATAAAGATGGTGATATTAGAGTCATGCTAGTGGGTGGTTGTGGATTGTAGAAATACTTGTGTTGAGGTTTGTGATTCCTGTAGCATGCACGTATGGTGAACCGTTATGTAACGAAGTTGGAGCATGAGGTATTTATTGATTGTCTTCCTTATGAGTGGCGGTCGGGGATGAGCGATGGTCTTTTCCTACCAATCTATCCCCCTAGGAGCATGCGCGTAGTACTTTGTTTCGATGATTAATAGTTTTTTGCAATAAGTATGTGAGTTCTTTATGACTAATGTTGAGTCCATGGATTATAGGCACTCTCACCCTTCCATCATTGCTAGCCTCTTCGGTACCATGCATTGCCCTTTCTCAATTCGAGAGTTGGTGCAAACTTCGCCGGTGCATCCAAACCCCGTGATACGATATGCTCTATCACACATAAGCCTCCATATATCTTCCTCAAAACAGCCACCATACCTACCTATCATGGCATTCCCATAGCCATTCCGAGATATATTGCCATGCAACTTCCATCATCATCATATACATGACTTGAGCATTTATTGTCATATTGCTTTGCATGATCGTAAGATAGCTAGCATGATGTTTTCATGGCTTGTCCGTTTTTTGATGTCATTGCTACGCTAGATCGTTGCACATCCCGGTACACCGCCGGAGGCATTCATATAGAGTTGGAATATCTTTGTTCTAGTATCGAGTTGTAATATTGAGTTGTAAGTAAATAAAGGTGTGATGATCATCATTATTAGAGCATTGCCCCAGTGAGGAAATCATGATGGAGACTATGATTCCCTCACAAGTCGGGATGAGACTCCGGACGAAAAAAGAGAAAGACAAAAAAAAGAGAGAGAAAAAACAAAAAAATGAGAGAAAAAGAGAGAAGGGGCAATGTTACTATCCTTTTACGACACTTGTGCTTCAAAGTAGCACCTTGTTCTTCATATAGAGAGTCTCTTGAGTTATCACTTTCATATACTAGTGGGAATTTTCATTATAGAACTTGGCTTGTATATTCCAACGATGGGCTTCCTCAAATGCCCTAGGTCTTCATGAGGAAGCAAGTTGGATGCACACCCACTTAGTTTCAGTTTGAGCTTTCATACACTTATAGCTCTAGTGCATCCGTTGCATGGCAATCCCTACTCCTCACATTGACATCAAATGATGGGCATCTCCATAGCCCGTTGATTAGCCGCGTCGATGTGAGACTTTCTCCGTTTTGTCTTCTCCACATAACCCTCATCATATTCTATTCCACCTATAGTGCTATGTCCATGGCTCACGCTCATGTATTGCGTGAAAGTTGAAAAGGTTTGAGAACATCAAAAGTATGAAACAATTGCTTGGCTTGTCATCGGGGTTGTGCATGATGTGAATATTTTGTGTGGTGAAGACGGAGCATAGCCAGACTATATGATTTTGTAGGGATAACTTTCTTTGGCCATGTTATTTTGAAAAGACATGATTGCTTTATTAGTAGGCTTGAAGTATTATTGTTTTTATGTCAAATGATAGACTATTGCTTTGAATCACTCGTGTCTTAATATTCATGCCATGATTAGACATATGATCAAGATTATGCTAGGTAGCATTCCACATAAAAAATTATCTTCTTTATCATTTACCTACTCGAGGACGAGCAGGAATTAAGCTTGGGGATGCTGATACGTCTCCGTCGTATCTATATTTTTTGATTGTTCCATGCCAATATTATACAACTTTCATATACTTTTTGGCAACTTTTTATACTATTTTTGGGAACATATTGGTCCAGTGCCCAGCGTCAGTTTCTGTTTGTTGCATGTTTTTGGTTTCGCAGAATATCCATATCAAACGGAATCCAAACAGGATAAAAACGGACGGAGAATATTTTTGGAATATTTGGAGAATTCTAGAAGAAAAATCCACGCGAGACGGTGCCCGAGGTGGCCATGAGGCAGGGGCGCGCCTGCCCCCTGGGCGCGCCCCTGACCCTCGTGGGCCACCCGTAAGGCGGTTGATGCCCTTCTTTGGCTGCAAGAAAGCTAATTTTTGGTAAAAAATCACGGCGAAGGTTTCAGTCCAATCGGAGTTACGGATCTCCATATATATATACGAAACGGTGAAAGGGCAGCAGAAGAGAACGCAGAAACAAAGAGAGACAGAGAGACAGATCCAATCTCGGAGGGGATCTCGCCCCTCCCACGCCATGGAGGCCAAGGACCAGAGGGGAAACCCTTCTCCCATCTAGGGAGAAGGTCAAGGAAGAAGAAGAAGGAGGGGGGCTCTCTCCCCCTCGCTTCCGGCGGCCATCATCATCGCCGCGATCTTCACCAACACCTCCGCCATCTTCACCAACATCTCCATCACCTTCCCCCCTCTATCTATAGAGGTCCACTCTCCCGCAACCCGCTGTACCCTCTACTTGAACATGGTGCTTTATGCTTCATATTATTATCCAATGATGTGTTGCCATCCTATGATGTCTGAGTAGATTTTTGTTGTCCTATCGGTGGTTGATGAATTGCTATGATTGATTTAATTTGCTTGTGGTTATGTTACTGTCCTTTGGTGCCCATCATATGAGCGCGCGCATGGATCACACCATAGGGTTAGTTGTATGTTGATAGGACTATGTATTGGAGGGCAAGAGTGACAGAAGCTTCAACCTAGCATAGAAATTGATGCATACGGGATTGAAGGGGGACCGATATATCTTAATGCTATGATTGGGTTTTACCTTAATGAACGTTAGTAGTTGCGGATGCTTGCTAATAGTTCCAATCATAAGTGCATAGAATTCCAAGTAAGGGATGACATGCTAGCAGTGGCCTCTCCCACATAAAACTTGCTATCGGTCTAGTAAAGTAGTCAATTGCTTAGGGACAATTTCGCAACTCCTATCACCACTTTTCCACACTCGCTATATTTAGTTTATTGTGTATTTATCTAAACAGCCCCTAGTTTTTATTTACGTGCTCTTTACTTTCTTGCAAACCTATCCGAAAACACCTACAAAGTACTTCTAGTTTCATACTTGTTCTAGGTAAAGCGAACGTTAAGCGTGCGTAAAGTTGTATCGGTGGTCGATAGAACTTGAGGGAATATTTGTTCTACCTTTAGCTCCTCGTTGGGTTCGGCACTCTTACTTATCGAAAGAGGCTACAATTGATCCCTTATACTTGTGGGTTATCAGTAACCATCCCTCAATGTGCGATGAAGAATCACCCCAAAGTTCTTATCTAGCGAAGAACATAAGAAGAAATTGTTTGTAGGGTACGAAACCACCTTAAGGCTATTCTTTCCGATCAATCTATCCTAGTTCATACTAAAATAACACCAAGCTATTCTTTCCGATCGATCTAACCAAGAGTTCATACTAAAATAACACCATATGATACACGTCAACCAACTCTATTGTCACCTAGATACTCCAATGTCACCACGAGTATCCGTGAGTTGATTATACGGTATGCATCAAACAATATGAGATTCATAACACTCAATACAACACAAAGAACCTCAAAGAGTGCCCCCAGATTTCTACCAGAGAAACAAAAGACGAGAATGTGCATCAACCCCTATGCATAGATTACCCCAATGTCACCTCGGGAATCCGCGAGTTGAGTGCCAAAATATATCTCAAGTCAACCAATATAATACCCCATCGTCACCACGGATATTCATATGCAAGACATATATCAAGTGGTCTCAAATCCATAAAAGTATTCAATCCGATAAAACAAAATCTCAAAGGAAAAACTCAATTCATCACAACAAGATAGAGAGGGGAAAACACCATATGATCCAACTATATATCAAGTGCTATTTTATATTATTTTTGGTACTAACCTATTAATCTAGAGCCTAGTGTCAGATTCTGTTTTTTTCCTTGTTTTTGACTTTTACAGAAAAGGAATATCAAATGGAGTCCAAATGAGCTGAAAATTTACGGTAATTTTCTATGGACCAGAAGAAGCCCACGGAGCATCGGAGTTGGGCCAGATGCTTCACGAGGAAGCGTCAAGGGTGGAGGGCGCGCCCCCTGTCTTGCCTTTGCCTCGTGGACCCCCCTGACGTGAAACCGACGCCAAAAATATAAATCCATAAACCCTCGAAAGGAAACCTAGATCAGGAGTTCCGTTCCGGCACCCTTCCGGAGGGGGAAACCATCACCGGTGGCCATCTTCATCATCCCGATGGTCTCCATGACAAGCAGGGAGTAGTTCACCCTCGGGGCTGAGGGTATGTACTAGTAGCTATGTGTTTGATCTCTCTCTCTTGTGTTCTTGATTTGGCACGATCTTGATGTACCATGAGGTTTTTACTATAGTTTGATCATATGGTGTTTCTCCCCCTCTACCTTCTTGTGATGAATTGAGTTTTACCTTTGAGGTTTCATTATTATCAGATTGAATACTATTATGGATTTGAGAACACTTGATGTATGTCTTGCGTGGGATACCCGTGGTGACAATGGGGTGTTCTATTGATACACTTGATGTATGTTTTGGCACTCAACTCGCGGATTCCCGAGGTGAACATTGGGGTAATCTATGCATAGGGGTTGATGCACGTTTTCGTCCCTGTTTCTCTGGTAGGAATCTTGGGGGACTCTTTGAGGTTGTTTGTGTTGGATTGAATATTATGAATTTGAAGTTGTTTGATGCAAATCGTATAATTGACCCACTGATACTTGTGGTGACATTGGAGTATATAGGTCACATTAGGGTTGATTGATGTGTGCCATATGGTGTTATTTTACTACGAACTCTAGGGCTGATTGTGACACTTATAGGAATAGCTCAATGGATTGATCGGAAAGAATAACTTTGAGGTATTTCATACCCTACAAGAAATTTCATCTTATGTTCTCCGCGACAGCAACTTTGGAGTGAGTTTTGTCGCACGTTGAGGGATTGACATATGATCTAATTATGTTATCATTGTTGAGAGAACTTGCACTAGTGAAAGTATGAACCCTAGGCCTTGTTTTCAAGCATTGCAATACCATTTTCGCTCACTTTTACTACTTGCTACCTTGCTGTTTTTATTTATTCAGATTACAAAAAACCTATATCTACCATCCATATTACGCTTGTATCACCATCTCTTCGCCAAACTAGTGCACCTATACAATTTACCACTGTATTGGGTGTGTTGGGGACACAAGGGACTCTTTGTTATTTGGTTGCAGGATTGTTTGAGAGAGACCATATTCATCCTACGCCTCCCATGGATTGATAAACCTTAGGTCATCCACTTGAGGGAAATTTGCTACTGTCCTACAAAACTCTGCACTTGGAGGCCCAACAACGTCTACAAGGATAAAGTTGCGTAGTAGACATCAAGCTCCTTTCTGGCGCTGTTGCCAGGGAGGTTAGTGCTTGAAGGTATATCTTTAGATCTTGCAATTGAATCTTTTAGTTTCTTGTTTTATAACTTGTTTAGTCTATAAAAGAAAACTACAAAAAATATAATTGAGGTTGCCTCATATGCTTCATCTTTTTAATGTCTTTCGTGAAAACGATGGAAAGGAAAATTGTGCTCAAGTGCTAGAAGAAGTTAATAAAATAATTTTTGCTAAATATTTGAATGATGAGCATGATTTCAATGTTGTTAGTATGAATTCTTTGAATACCATGATGCTAATGATATGCAAAGCCATAAGCTTGGGGATGCTATGTTTGATGAAGATGATATTTTTTGTCCCCCAAGTTTTGATGAGCAAATTTATTATGATGAAAGCATGCCTCCTATCTATGATGATTATTGTGATGACATGTATGCTATAAAGAATAATGATAACCATGAAACTCGTCATCTTGATTTTAATTTTCGATCCCATGATAGTTATTTTGTTGAGCTTGCTCCCACTATTATGAATGAGAAGGAATTTGCTTATGAGGAGAGTAATAAATTTTCTATGCTTGTGGATCATGAAAGGAATACTTTATGTGATGGTTATATTTTTGAATTCATTCATGATGCCACTGAAAATTATTATGAGAGAGGAACATATGCTTTTACATATTGCAATAATATCAAGTTTCCTTTCTATGTGTGGAAAATCTTGAAGTTATGCTTGTTTTGTCTTCCTATGCTAGTTGATTCTTGTTCGCATAAATTGTTTGCTCACAAAACCCCTATGCATAGGAAGTGGGTTAGACTTAAATGTGCTAGTGATATGATTCATGATGCTCCCATTATGTTTCAATTCCTATCTTCTATGTGAGCATCATTGAAATCATCATGCCTAGCTAGAAAGGCATTAAAGAAAAGCGCTTGTTGGGAGATAACCCAATATTTACCGCTACTATTTTTGTGTGTTAACATGATTATGTTACTGTAGTAATCATGTTTTATATGTTTTGTTTCAATAAAGTGCCAAGTAAGACCTTTGGGATGGTCTATGGTGATAGTTGATTTGATCTTGCTTGAAAATAGAAACTTTTGCGCTCATTGTCAGAATTTTAGAAATTCACAGAAGCGTGATTTTGATCTGAATGTTTTACACAATATTGATATACAAATTTCCTAGATTGTCCTAATTTTTTAGAATTTTTGAAGTTACAGAAGTATACGAAGTTTCCAGATTACTACCGACTATTCTGTTTTTGACAGATTCTGTTTTCATTGTGTTGTTTGCTTATTTTGATGAATCTATGGGTAGTATCGGAGGCATGGAGAAGTTGGAATATAGTAGATATAACACCAATATAAATTTAGAATGAGTTCACAATAGTACCTAAGTGGTGATTTGCTTTATTATACTAACGGAGCTTACGAGTTTTCTGTTGAGTTTTGTGTTGTGAAGTCTTCAAGTTTTGCGTGAAGTTTCGATGGACTACAGAATAATGAGAGGCAAGAGCCTAAGCTTGGGGATGCCCAAGGCACCCCAAGTTAATATTCAAGGAATACCCAAGCAACTAAGCTTGGGGATGCCCCGGATGGCATCCCCTCTTTTGTCTTCAATCCATCGGTAAATTTACTTGAGGCTATATTTTTATTCACCACATGATATGTGCTTTCTTGGAGCGTCATTTTATTTCATTAGGATTTACTTGATGTTATTTAGAGTAATGTTTTGCATCTTTTAGTTCAATAAAAAGGTCAAGTGTAGCCTTTACCATGCTTATTTTATAAGTCTATATGTTGCTGTTTTGAAAACAAAAGGTTTTCTATCATTGTTTGAATATTTGTGAATAGTCAGAACATGATAAAATCTTGAAATTTTTACACAGTAAGGTACAACAAATTTTCTACAGTGTGGTAATATTTCAGAATTTTTGGAGTTAGCAAAATATGCAGAGGCATTTATTATGCAATATCAAATAATAATTTTAGTGATTTTCTACAGTAGAGAATAATAAGGTTATGCATTGATTTATACTAAGTTATCTCACGAGTTCTCGTTGAGTTTTGTGTGGATGAAGTTTTTAAGAATTAGGGAAACCGTGATATAAAAGGAATTAAGGAGACACAAAAGCTCTAGATTGGGGATGCCCATGGCATCCCTAATTAATATTTCAAGAAGTCTTAAGCATCTAAGCTTGGGGATGCCCCGGTTGGCATCCCGCCTTTCTTCTTCAACAATGATCGGTCAGTTTTGGTTGAACCTAAGTTTTTGCTTCTTCACATGATATGTGCTATCCTTGAAATGTCGTTTTATTTTGTTTTGCTTGCTATTTTAATAAAGTACGTAAGATCTGAAATTTTATTTATGAGATAGAGTCTTCATGTAGCTACTTAATTATTCAACTACTCATTGATCTTCACTTATATCTTTTTGGAGTAGTTTGTTAGTTGCTCTAGTGCTTCACTTATATCTTTTTAGAGCATGGCGGTGGTTTTACTTTGAAGAAATTGATGAGCTCTACTGCTTCACTTATATTATTTTGAAAGTCCTTAAACAGCATGGTAATTTGCTTAGGTTATGAATTTAGTCCTAATATGATGGGCATCCAAGAGGGATATAAAAAAACTTTCATATACGAGCATTGAATACTATGAGAAGTTTGATTCCTTGCATTTGTTTTGATATATAAAGATGGTGATATTAGAGTCATGCTAGTGAGTAATTGTGGATTGGTAGAAATACTTGTGTTAAAGTTTGTGTTTCCCGTAGCATGCACGTATGGTGAGTCGTTGTGTGATGAAGTCGGAGCATGATTTATTTATTGATTGTCTTCCTCATGAGTGGCGGTCAGGGACGAGAGATGGTATTTTCCTACCAATCTATACCCCTAGGAGCATGCGTGTAGTACTTTGTTCCGATCGCTAATAAATTTTCGCAATAAGTATGTGAGTTCTTTATGACTAATGTTGAGTCCATGGATTATACGCACTATCACCCTTCCACCATTGCTAGCCTCTCTAGTACCGCGCAACTTCTGCCGGTGCATTAAACCCACCATATACCTTCCTCAAAACAGCCATCATATATACCTACCTATTATGGCATTTCCATAGCCATTCCGAGAAATATTGCCATGCAAGTTCTACCTTTCCGTTTATTATGACACGATTCATCATTGTCATATTGCTTTGTATGATCATGTAGTTAGCATAGTATTTGTGGCAAAGCCACCGTTCATATTTCATATACATGTCGCTCTTGATCATTGCACATCCCGGTACACCGCCGGAGGCATTCATATAGAGTCATAGTTTGTTCTAGTATCGAGTTGTAAGTAAATAAAAGTGTGATGATCATCATTATTAGAGCATTGTCCCATGTGAGGAAAGGATGATGAAAACTATGATTTCCCCACAAGTCGGGATAAGACTCTAGACGAAAAATAAGTAAAAAATAGAAAAGAAAAAAAGAGAAAAAGGGGGAAAAAGAGGCCAAAGAGCCCAAAATAGAAAAATGAAAGAAAAGAGACAAGGGGTGATACGTCTCCAACGTATCTATAATTTATGAAGATTCATGTTGTTATATTATCATTCTTGGATGTTTTACAATCATTTTATAGCAACTTTATATCATTTTTTGGGACTAACCTATTGACATAGTGCCCGGTGCCAGTTTTTTGCTTGTTTTTTACATCGCAGGAAATCAATACCAAACAGAGTCCAAACGCAGCGAAACTTTTTGGAGAATTTTTTTGGACCAGAAGACATCCAGTGGGACAAAGAAGTGTCAGAGGGGAACCCCGAGGGGGCACAACCCACCAGGGCGTGCCCAGGTGGGTTGTGCCCACCTCGGTGGCCTCCCGCACCACCTCTTCGTCCTATAAATTGTCAAATATTCCAAAACCCTCATATGTAACCCTAGATCAAAAGTTCCGCCACAGCAAGCCTGTGTGGCCACGAAAAACCAATCTAGACCCCGTTTAGGCACCGTGCCGGAGGGGGAAATCATCACCGGTGGCCATCTTCATCATCCCGGCGGCCACCATGATGAGGAGGGAGTAGTCCACCCTCGGGGCTGAGGGTTTGTACCAGTAGCTATGTGTTTAATCTCTCTCTCTCTCTCGTGTTCTTGAGATGGCACGATTTTGATGTATCGCGGGCTTTGTTAATATAGTTGGATCATATGGTGTTTCCCCCTTTTTATCTTGTTGTGATGAACAGAGTTTTCCCTTTGAGATTTCGTTTTATCAGATTGAATACTTTTATGGATTTGAGAACACTTTATGTATGTCTTGCTACGAATACCCATGGTGACAATGGGTTGTCATATTGATTCACTTGATATATGTTTTGGCACTCAACTCGCGGATTCCCGAGGTGACATTAGGGTAATCTATGCATAGGGGTTGATGCACGTTCTCGTCTTTAATCTTGGGGCACTCTTTGTCGGTGCAACAAACCCTGGGTCTGTTGCCCAGACTGTGCACAAGCACGGGAGCAAGATTACAGCGCCAAGTACAAGAGACCAAGATCTACCAAGGACCAACATGCAGATCAGGAGGACCATGGACAAGCCAGAGAAGTAAGAAGTCACCGGGAGTAAAGCCTCCCTTGCCGGGCAGGCGAGCCTGATGAGGACGGGATTATCCCCCGAAAGAGAACCCCCAAGACGTCCCGACAGGGTGTGCCGGGACTCGCGGAGTTGGAACCACCTCACCATGACGCACGTCGTCAATTAGTGCGGTGTCATGCCGCAAAGCAACTAAGTGGCAGCCATTTGCCACATGGCAGCCTCTCTCTACAGAAGATACCTACAGACGACACCCGTCCTGGGACGTGTCGAGCGGGTGGGCGTGAAGCTGGCAAGATAGACCGGCTTCCTTGTCGGGCAAGCAACGATGTGACGTTGAGCGGCGCATTTAATGCACTCTATTAGCCTGCAGAGTTAGGTATGATAGCACTATTTGCTATCTTATCAGTGTATAATGACTGATTTGCCACTGTGGTGACCCCTTAGCCTATAAAAGGAGGCCCATGGCAACCTTAGAAAGGGCTGGACGCTTGATTAGGGAATCCACCCTCTCGCAGTTCGTATGCTCGTAGCCGTTTCGCCTTGAGGCATCCTTGCCGGGCAAACGCACTACGACCACCACCATTTTTCCACCATCAATCCACCAAAGCAGGAGTAGGCTTTTACGCCTCACGGCGGCCCAAACCTGGGTAAAATTGCTTGTGTGATCTCTACCGTGCTGCCCTATGCTCTTCTGCTCTTTGCGCAACATGACATCCCCCTGCTGAACCAGCAAGGGACCCTTGGTCCCATAGGTGGCCGTGGTTTCCCACGACATCTTTGGCACGCTAGGTAGGTGGGATCACTTGCGCGAACCTGAAAGCGTGAACAGCACGTCATCTTCATCGCTATCTTCATCTTCGACAGCGCCATCGACCATGGCGCCCAAGAAGAAATCCGGTGCTTCAGCTCATCCGTCCACCTCGAAGGCTCCGCTGCCCATAGCCACCAATACCGTGGGGGATGCAGAGGCGCGCGAGGAAGCGGACACCGCTGGGGATGTGCTCAGGGTAGGCGGTGCTGTCACCACCTCCCCCGCGGCCGAAGCAGGAGCAGGAGGTGCCGGAGGAGAGCAGCATCAGCAACATCCTGATGGCCGCGATCCACGAGGTACGAGCGAAGGGGTTTTTCCATCTGCGCCCCTTCCCCTCACCGACGGGCACAACCACAGTGGTGGCGCCCGGTCTGGGGCGAATTGCTGCCCCCGCCACGGGAGCGACCACGGCGCATGCGCCTCCCCCGGGGCGAGTCGGCCAGGTCGCTACGCCCAACGGAGCCGCTGGCCCTCACGCGCCTTCACCACGTCACCATGCCATCCAAATGCCCACCTCGCAACAGCAAGGACGTGGTGCTGTCGCCACGGGCACCATCAGAAGCCGAGCAACGGTGTGGTCTACATCATCATCACCCATGCCAAGCACTGCTACGAAGGCCATGGCGCATGCTCACCTATTACTGAGGTTTCCACCGGCGGCCGAGTAGATGGACGAGTGGTGTGCCACCATCCAGAGTCTGCTCGGTTTCACCGAGGCTGGGGGCTCACAACGAGCCGGCCCGCCACGACATCCCCAAGCGACGACGACGGCTCGCGCTGCTGGTCGTAAGGACGGGGCCACCCCCACAGTACAGTCCCCACCACGACAAACAGCGCGAGCGCGACAGAACCAAGAACCTGACGACGTCTCGATGGCCTCCTCCGACCATCGAGCACGTCTAGGCCAACAGCGAGCCCTAGAGGGCAGGCGAAGGGGAGATGCGCACGTGATCATCGAGTAACGCCGCGACGACCACTGTCAGGCCAATGGCTGTGACGGTCCCGATGTTGATGAGCCTGCCCCCGAGATTGGCGGGTGCCTGCCTTTTGAGGTTGGGTACCCTGCCTTTACTCGTCAGCTGCGGCAAGTCCGTTGGCCGTCCGTTCGTACGTTCAAGCCAGAGATACCCGAGAAGTATGATGGAAGATTAAACCTGACAGAGTTTCTGAGCATCTACACCATCGGTGTTCAAGCTGCCGGGGGAAGAGATGAGAAGGTGTTCGCCAACTACTTCCCTTTGGCACTCAAGTCCAACATGAGGTCTTGGCTGATGCACCTGCCGGAGAACTCTATTTCGTCATGGGCTGACCTGTGCCACAAGTTCATTAGCGCCTTCACTGGCGTCCATCAAGAACTAGGGCAGCCCAGCGATTTGCAGCTTCTCTAGAAAAAAGGAGAGACTCTCCGGAAGTACTTGCAGAGATTCAGCAGAGTCCACAGGAACATCCCAAATATCCATCCAGCAGCTGTGATAGGTGCCTTCCAATCCAATGTGCATAATAGCGGGATCTGTTCCAAGATGAACGTGCGGTTACCCAAGACTGTAAAGGAGCTTTACACTTTGGTGGACAAGTGTGCTCGGATGGAGGAAGGAAACTCCCAGGAGAAGAGGACTGCATCAACGTCGACTCAGAGGATGACGACCAATCCACCAGTCAGAAGAAGAGCAAGAAGCGCAGCAAGAGGCGCAAGGATAAGGCAGTGATGACTGTCAAAGGATCGGGCACGCCTAATACTGGCAAGAAGGCTAAATCCAAAGCTCCCGGCAAGGAGGCTGTCGTGTGTGCTGACTGCCGGGAAGCTGCGCTGCCGAGAAGGCTGGGAAAAGCGACGAGCCGTACTGCAAGATTCATCAGACCAAGGGCCATGACCTTCAAGAGTGTTATCAGGTTGAGCAGCTCGTCAAGAGGTAGAGAGCAGAATATGAGAATCATGATAAGGAAAAAGGTCAGAATGCTGCTGGCGGGAAGAGCCGAGGCGGTGAAGTAAATCGCCCCGGAAAACCCTTCCGGAACCAAGGAAAACCTGCCAGGGGTCAAGAGAAGGAAGTTTGTAATGGTGAGAGTGATGGAGGGGATGAAGAGGAAACCAGTGAGCAGGAGTCCCAGAAGGCCACTGACGCCCTGTGCATTGACAGGGGTGCATCTCTGCACTCCTCTCACCACTAGCTCAAGCGGTGGGCACGTGAGGTCAATGCCGTGGAGCCAGCGCCAGAGTCTCGGAAACCACTCAAATGGTCATGCACACCCATCATCTTTGACGAAGAGGACCATCCCGACCGTACCACTGCGGTAGGATGCTTGCCATTGTTGGTCTCTCCAACAATTCGCAACCTCAAGGTCACAAAGATGTTGGTTGACGACGGGGCTGGGTTGAATCTGATTTCCCCAAAGGTCATCAGCAACCTTCAGATAGCAGAAGAAGAGCTAAAGGTCACGGGCACGTTTCAAGGAGTTAATCCTGGCAGAAGTCATCCTAAGGGAAAGATCACGTTGCCGGTGACATTTGGGGGGGACTGAACTATCGGACGGAGAAGGTTGTGGTCGATGTGGTCGACCTCCCCCTGCCGTACAATTCCTTGGATGCCCAGCCCTGGCTAAATTCATGGCGGCATCCCACTATGCCTAAAACACCTTGAAGATGCCCGGGCCGGTAGGAGTCATTTCCATCTTGTCAGATGAGAAGGACACAATCATTTGCGTAGACGAGATGTACCGGGACACAGTCGTGGTAGAAGCAGCGGCAGCAACAGTTCCCCCCAAGGAGAATAGAGGAAAGAAGAAGGATAGCAGGGACGCTGGCAAGGAATCCAGGAAGCATCCCTCTTTGGAGTGCGCTGCACCTGTTGATGACTTGCCGGAGAGTCCCAACAGCAAGAGGTCCAAGGTTGCTGCACCACAAGTGAAGAAGGTCCCGCCACGGCTGGCTGGCATTGATGGTACCTTCACTATCAGCGCCACCCTTGATGACAAATAGGAAAGCGCACTCGTTGCCTTCCTGTTGGCGAATATCGATGTGTTTTCCTGGCAACCATCTGATATCCCTGGTGTTCTGAGGGAGGTAATCGAGCACCACCTTGCTGTCTGCCCACACGCCCGACCTGTCAAGCAGAAAGTTCGGAAGCAGGGCTCGGAGAGGCAGCAGTTCATTGCAGAGGAGATCAAGAAGCTTGAGGCAGCTGGTCTGTTAGAGGAGTGCTACATCCAACATGGTTAACAAATCCCGTGGTTGTTCGAAAGGCTAACGGGAAATGGAGGCTGTGCATAGATTTCACAAATCTCAACAAGGCTTGCCCGAAGGACCCATTTCCCTTGCCGCGCGTCGATCAGATTGTGGACTCCACTTCAGGCTATGATTTGCTCTCCTTTTTGGATGCATATTCTGGATATCACCAAATCTTCGTGTCCAAAGAAGATGAAGAGAAGACCTCGTTCATCACCCCATGTGGTACGTACTGTTTTATCCGCATGCCTCTAGGATTAAAGACTGTCGGGTCTACTTTTGCAAGAGCAGTCCAGATTGGTTTTGAGTCACAGCTGCACAGAAACATTGAGGCTTATATGGATGATATTGTGGTCAAAACCAAGGACAGAGCAACCCTTATCCAGGATTTGAAGGAGACATTTGCTAATCCGCGCAAGATCAACTTGAAGCTCAACCCGGAGAAGTGTGTGTTTGGCGTTCCCTCTGGCAAGCTACTTGGGTTCTTTGTATCCCATCGGGGGATCGAAGCCAGCCCCGACAAGATCAAAGCTATCAAGCATATTCAAGCACCCAGGACTGTCAAGGATGTGAGGTGTTTGACAGGATGCATTACCGCGCTAAGCAGATTCATTTCCAAGTCCGCCGAGCGTGTCCTGCCGTTCTTAAAAATCCTGAAGAAGGCAGGGCCTATGAAGTGGACCCCAGAAGCAGATGCAACTTTGCAAGAGTTGAAGGCCTACTTATCCTCTGTGCCCACCTTGGTCGCTCCCAAACCACAAGAGTCGTTGCTGCTATACATGGCGGCAACCAATCAAGTGGTTAGTGCGGCCTTGGTGGCACAACGGGAAATAGAAGAAGTGGAAGGAGAGCAAGGGCCGGCAGAACTAGATAAGGATCAGGGCAGAAATGGACACGACAGCGAGGGCAACCCCAAGGACACGGCAAAGAAGAAAGTGGTGCAACGCCCAGTGTGCTTCATCAGTTCCCTGCTACAGGGAGCTAGATCGAGGTACTCTGGCGTGCAAAAATTGATCTTTGGCCTCATCATGGCCTCAAGGAAACTGCGCCACCACTTCCAAGCCCATGAGATCACGGTTGTCACCCGCTTCCCATTGCAAAGGATACTCCGAAACCCTGAGGCTACCGGCAGAATAGTGGAGTGGGCTTTGGAGTTATCCCTGAAGTTTGAGAGTACATCAACAATCCAGAGCAGGGCATTGGCAGAGTTTATTGCAGAATGGACGCCAACCCCTGATGAGGAAGTGCTAGAAACAGTTATCCCCGACAAGGAAGCGCCCCAAGAATGGATCATGTATTTCGATGGTGCCTTTTCCCTACAAGGAGCGGGGGCTGGCATGCTTCTCGTTGCCCCCTCCGGGGAACACTTAAAGTACGTCATCCAAATGCACTTTGCCCCTGAAGAGGTGACCAACAATATAGCGGACTATGAAGGGCTCCTTGCCGGTCTCAGGATTGCTGCAGAATTGGGAATCAAGAAGCTGATCATTCGAGGAGATTCACAGCTTGTGGAGAGACAAGTCCACAAGGAGTACCAAAGTCCATTGATGGAAGCATACGTTGAGGAAGTGAGAAGATTGGAGGAGCGCTTTGACGGATTGCAAATAGAGCACGTACCCCGTGCAGAAAACAACATAGCTGATCATTTGTCAAAGTGTGCTGCGCAGAAGCTTCCTGTGGAACCAGGAACTATTGTTCTCCCTCTTACTCATCCCTCCGTAACCCCAGCAACAATGGCCCGGAAAAGGAGAAAGATGGACTCCGATAAGCCTCTCCAGGTAAAGCCTCCCGGGGCTCCTGGCAGGGACCCTGCTGAAAACAACTCCTCATCACTTGCCGGACCACACCCACCAGCCGGGCCTATGGTCCCTGCGAACAAGAAATGTGCCCCCGCAGTTGAGGAGGTGCCGGCTGCCGCTAGTCCTTGTTGCCGAGCCCCAGGCTCCAACTTGGGAAAGGCACATAGTCCATTTCCTCCAAACCGGAGTACTTCCCGATGACGAAGATGAGGCTGAAAGAGTAGCCCAGAGGGCCAGTATGTATCATTTTGTCGATGACACTCTATACAGAAGGAGGCCCACCAGTGTGAAATTGAAGTGCATCTGCCGGGAAGATGGAAAGGAACTGCTGGCTGAGATACACAAAGGCATGTGCGGCTCCCACATTGGATCAAGGGAATTAGTTGGGAAAGCATTCCGACAAGGATTCTATTGGCCCACAGCCCTCCAAGATGCGGTCGAGCTTGTCACCAAATGTGAAGCCTGCCAGTTCCATTCCAAGAATATCCACCTGTCTGCTCAAGCTCTTCAGACAATCCCTTTATCATGGCCATTTTCGGTCTGGGGGCTCGATATCCTCGACCCTTTCCCCCGAGCTGTCGGGGGCTTTGAATTCTTGTTCGTTGCTATCGACAAGTTTACAAAGTGGCCGGAAATAGCTGCCATGAGAAATGTGACTCCTCAGTCAGCTATCAAGTTCTTGAAATAATTGGTGTGTCATTTTGGAGTCCCGACAAGGATCATTACCGACAACGGACCCAATTCACGAGTCACGCCTTCATTTAATATGTTCATGTCCTCGGAAGCAAGATCTCATTTGCCTCTATCGCACATCCCAGGAGCAATGGGCAAGCTGAGAGGGCGAACGCTGAAGTGCTGCGGGGACTCAAGACAAGAACCTTTGATACGCTGCAGAAGCACGACAGGCGGTGCATTGATGAGCTGTCAGTAGTTCTCTGGTCCCTCAGAACGACACCAAATCGAGCTACCGGGCAGACTCCCTTCTCCCTAGTCTATGGCGCAAAAGCAGTTATCCCCACAAAACTCATTTACGGGTCACCTCGAGTCACTACAAAACAAAGACACATCCGTCACAATTTGGGCCGAACGAATTTTTTTCTGTTATGCTTATGACACTTCTATGACGATAATTGTGACAAAACCCGGTATCATCATAGATGTGGTGGGCTCCTACTTCTATGACAAAAAATCATGACAGAAAATGGGCTTTTCGTCCTGGGCGGGCCGGAGACGCAGCTACATGACATTCTTTAGGCCATCCATGACGGAAAAAACCGTGGTAGAAGCGAGGGCGAGGAAAATATCGGGGAGTTCCCGGTTACAGTGGGTGGTTGGGGGCCGAGCGATGCGCATTTCTCTCGTACACGTACGTGCGTGGGTGTGAGGCATTGGGCTCTAACTGAACCCGAGCGAGGCGTTCGCCTACTGAACTCGAGTGATTGCACTGCAGGCTACGCGTTACTGAACCCAAGTGATCGATCGATGGCTGTTAACTGAACCCGATCGAGCGATTCCTTCGCTACTGTTGCTAACTAAAGCCGATCAAACCTGCTGCCTCTTGACGAACAGTGAGCGTTGTTGGGGGGTTGGATGAACAGTTCCCGGTGGGGGGTTGGATGAACAGGAACCCGTCGTGTTGCCGCTGGATGAACATGACCCCGATTGATCGAGCCGGTGGAGGGCTGGATGAACAGGACCCCGTGGAGGGCTGGTTGAACAGTAGCCAGTGGAGGGCTGGATGAACAGTAGCCCATGGAGGGGTGGTTGAACAGGACCCCGTGGAGAGGGCTGGTTGAATAGTAGCCGGTGGAGGAGCACGCGGTGGAGGCTGGATGAACAGGAGCTAGTGGATGAACAGTCGCAGGTGGAGGCTGGAGGAGGTCGACGGTGGATGAACAGTAGCCCGTGGAGGCTGGAGAAGGTCGGCGGTGGAGATGAACAGTATCCTGTGGAGTCCCATTTTGCGGTACGCCACACCCCTCCCGATGAACAGGACCCCTGTTCAACCGTAGTGCTCCAACACAAGTTCGTTTCCTCCGTTTTGCGGTACGCCACACCCCTCCCGGTCAACAGGACCCCGTTTCGACCGTAGGAGGTCCAAGAGAAGTCCGTTTCCTCCGTTTTGCGGTATGCCAGACCCCTCCCGATGAACAGGATCCCATTTCGACCGTGGCTGGTCGAACACAAGGCCGTTTCCTCCGTTCTGTAGTACGCAGACCTCATTTCCATCGGCTGTTCCGTCCAAGCCGGTTGACTCCCGATGAACAGCACGCGTTCCGTTGCCTCCCCATGACCACGACGCATTCTGTTGCCTCCCCATGAACACCACGATGACGCAGTTTCTCCGTTCTGACCCAGCCATGTACACGAGCCCTGGCCGTACGTATGCGCGAGTAGGCGTTCGAGACCCCGCCCGTATACGTACGTGGTCATATTTACTTTCTTGCACCCTGGCCGCTGTACGTACGTGTACATGCTGCGTGCGCACCTCTACTACGACACGTGCCCTTCCTTACTCGGCCACGGTTCATCGCTGCAGCTTGCAGACAGATCGATCATATGTACGTACACGTTCGCGACCAGAATGACAACGCTACGTACGCTTCGACCAGGTGGGTCCCGACTGTTAGGCACTTCCTTGCATGCGAAGATGTAGCTAGTGGGTCCCAGCAGTCAGGGGAGCGAATCATTTTTTCCCCATAATATGGACGCACTTCCTTGCATGCAAAGATGTAGCTGGTGGGTCCCAGTAGTCAGGGGGCGAATCATTTTTTTGCCCATAATATGAACGCACTTCCTTGCATGCGAAGATGTAGCCGGTGGGTCCCAGCAGTCAGGGGGGAAATGTTTTTTTTGGGAAATACGATGGCCCGTCCAGTGGGTCCCTGCTGTTAGGTGGAGGAATCATTATTTTGCGCGTAATAAGGAGGCATTTCCTTGTGTGCGACCATGGACCCAGCTGTCAGTCTCTCCACGTATAGTCCACGTCCGATGGATGTTGTTCGTTGACCACGTTGACCACGGCGCACCGAGAGCACCAGGGCGGTGGACGACGGCGAAGCCTAGGAAGGGAACGACACGGAGCCGGGGAAGACTCGGCAATGGTTGCCCACGCGGTTGGGAGTACGAGGGTTTACTGGTCCGGCTGCCGTCGCCAGAAAATAACAAGAGGTGCGGGTGAGTAGAGGAATGGCCTGGCCATCAATGGAGTAGGGTGGGCCGGGCCGGCCTGTGCGGCAACAGAGCCGGCCAAGGGAGGCGGGAGCAGGCAGTCCCACCAGCGCTGGTTTGGGTGGCTGGAGCAAGAAGACCAGAGGTTGAAGAAGCACTACGGCCGTTGGATGGACATCGTATGGTCTCTGCAGCTAGAATCGTTTATATTGACTAAGTTGACAAAGCCCTTGGTACGCGTCAACTTAGTAGGCCCACAGGTCAGCCTCCGAAACAGTGCGCCCCATATGTCAGGGGGAGGAATCATTTTTTGGGCGGCTAAAGCTAGAATATCCGAGATTGAAGAAGAAGCACGACATCCATTGGATGGACATCCAACGGCCACTGCTGCTAGAACCATGTGTTGACTATAAGTTGACAAAGCCTTGCATACGCGTCAACTTACTTTTTTTAGGGGACACATCAACTTAGTAGGCCCACAAGTGTGTGCCAGAGAACTTATAGCGCATTTGCGATTTGTAAGAATGTACAACCCATTTTTGAATTCTAATGGAGTTTACTACAACCCATTTACAGTTTGTTAAAATTACAACCCATTTTCTAGCTAGGACAACGATTAATAATTTCAACCAACCGTTCAAAACAAAATTCAATAAAAATTTCCCACATTTTGATGGGATCCGAAATATTTTTATCCCGAAATTTCTAGTCAGATTAAATACAATTTCAATATAAATTTGTATTACGTAAAAATCCAACGAAACATTGCGCGCACAAAAATTAATGAAATTAAAATTTTCAAAATCCAAAAATAATATTTTGTAAACTAATTACGTGTTTGGTGCATTTTTTTATAGTTACTGCCTAGTTTTTATAATTACATCCCATTTATTATTTCTTAAAGCCCATTTTCTTGTTAAGCCTAATGCATCCCTCCTTGGAAAGATTTGCAGCCCAGCGCGGCGGAGAATAACAAGTTGACCTTGCCTGGGTATTCCTCAAAAAAAAGTATAGCTGGGCTAGCCTTTTCAGCTTGAAAAAAATTAATATCTGGGGTGGATATCTGGCCTGGGCTAGACGGGCCACAACCCGCCCAGTTAATACCCTGCTCTCCTCTGAACAACAACAAAAACATCGCTCAAGAAAAACTCTGCAGTGCTCACACCTCAAAAACAATAATACTGCGCGAGCTGCTTGGTCCCAGCTGTCGGCCGCTCCTTGTGCAATTCTCTCGTTTATTGACTACATAGGTTGACAATGTTGTGGGACCGTGATGTCAGGAAACCAGGAGGAAGCAAAAAAAATTATAGTTGTATATAATAAGGAGGCATTTGCGTACGTACAGCTATGGCCCTGGTGGGTCCCCACTGTCATCCTCTCCAAGTAAAGTCATCTCCTCATTCTTCATGTCCGTTGACCATGTTGAAAATGTGAGACGGTGGCGCCACGGCGAGCGCAATAACTCGAAGGACGACGGAAAGGGCCTCCGGCTCTACGGATGATCTGATACAGCGCCTGCTGCTCATTCGGGAAGCCAGGATCATAGGGCCACATGTCCGCGATGACATTGTCGTTCGCTTGTTCACCGGTGCTCATTGAGGAGACGGAGGTTGCCGCATAGGTCCTCCTCTGCTGGTAGCTCTTCCGCCATTAATTAGGGCGTCGAAGTGCGGCCGCACCTGCTCTATGGTGAACACGGCATGAACCGGCTTGGACAGTGGCGCCGGCTCCTGGTCGGAAGCTACATCCATCGTCTGCTTGTCGATGCTCAGCTCGGCGAGCTCGTTGGCAAGCTAGCATGCCCGTCTGCTGGACCGACCCGCTACCAAGCACGAGTCTGATTGCCCTGGCCCACCCAGACCTCCTCCCTCGCCCGCGCGCGCTTTTCGCCCGAAACGGTCAGCGCCGCCCGCCCCGCTTCCCGGTGCGGGCGATTGCTCCGCCTTCAAATGACACAAGTGTCGTCCGTCCGTCCTTCTATCGCCCACATTAATGATAAGGGTTGACGAGGCGGCTACTCCGGCGCCACACGTCCGTCCCTCCACCGCCCACCATTGCTATATAAAACTGTTGCGCCAGCCATAGCCACAGTCATCGGCCTCCGTTCCCTTTCTCCTGTCCATACCACTACTGCCCACCATGGCTTCCTCGCTCTCCAGCGCTCTTCGGGACGGGCGAACGACGGACCACAAGGGGATGGCAGCCATTGCTGCCGACTGGATGGCCGGCAAGCAGCTGGAGGACGACAACGTCCCAATGTATAACATGGTAGTCGATGATCCGGTGCCAACCCCCTCCTCTGCGCCATCCTCGCCGGTGCATTGCACCATGACCATCGGCGAGGCCCGTGCCCAATACATGGACACGGTGAGGCAGAAGCGTCAGGAGCAGTTCCAGGAGGAGCAGGCCGATGCCGCCTACAACCACCATCTCCTCCAGGCGCACCTGCAGGCGGAGGAGCAGATCGCCGTGGAGCGGGCGGAGCAGGAGGCGCTGCTCGGCTCGTACCGCTCCGTCCGCGAGGGCCGCCTCGAGCGCTAGCGGTACAGGCATGCGAGTGGCGGAGGCTGCGCCCGCCTACAAAGAGGGCGATGAACCGGGCGAGGCGCTATTTGGCGAGACCGAGAATGAGGCAGAGGACAATGTCGGCTCCGACGAGTCCCAGCTCCGCTGGCGTCGACGAGGCCCTGCTCCGCCGAGGCCCCGCGGCGCCAACAACGAGGCAGAGGACACCGCCGGCTCTGTCGAGGCCCCGCCTCACAGGCACCAAGGCGGAGGACCTTGCCGGCTTCGGCGAGCCCCTACTCCGCCGAGGCCCCGCCCCGCCAACAACGAGGCAGAGGACATCCCCGGCTCAGCCGAGGCCCCACCCTGCCGGCAATGAGGGGGAGGATTTCCCCCGCTCCGCCGAGGCACCGCCCCGCCGGCTAGGAGATAGAGGACATCATCGGCTCCGTCGAGGCCCCGCCCCGCTGCCAATGAGGCCGTGCCACACAAAAAACAAGGAAGAGTAGAACACGTTAGGTCGCCGCCGCTCGGGTCCAAGTAAGGCCACCACTGCTACCCTTCGGTTGAATCCAAGCTAGGCGAGTTGACCATTGACGGCCGATTAGCTTCTTGGCGGCGACGTGGAGTCCAAAGAGCTATGTTGGAGAAGGACGCTGCTTCAGTTACTTAACTACTGGTGCAGTTGGGTCACTGACACATGGGCCCAACAGGCATCTCGGCCACATGTCAGTTATGCAACTGCACATGCAGTTAAGTCACTGAAGCTTAGTCCGCTGGAGAATAAGCTTCTGTTCGGCCCAGCCAGACACAGGTGGGTAGATACGGTTAATTAATTATACCGCCAGCGCACCCCTTTTAGTTTGAAGAATGTATGAAATGTAATGAAATCCGGCATGTTTATATCAAATCCGACCGTGTATGAATGAATTTAGTTCGATTAGTTCGAATTCTTGTATCACTGGCATTGGATGAACATGCAAAACAATACGTACTAGGATTATTCCCAGGGTGATCACCTCGTTTGCAGTAGTTTCACATGTACTCCATCCTGTCCTTTTTAGTCTGCATATGTATGCACTCAAAGTATCTCTAGTTTGACCAATCTTTTAGAAAAATGTATGGACATTCACAATGTAAAATCAACTGACTTGAAAGAAATCTAATATGCGAAGTAAAAAGGAACAGAGGGAGTACAAAGGGTTTGAGCTGCTTTTTAGCGTTCCTGTACATTGCAATCAAACACGCAGGCCTGGGAATTCATAGAGAACATTCAAAACAATCGATGATTATGCATCTCAGTGATTCACATGTCAGAGCCAATATTTACTTCACAACTAAACAATAAAGGAAAATCGATCGATACTGCTGACAGCAAAGGGCGTCCCATTCGAAAATATCAAATGCATGTCTTCTTGCTAACATCAATGAGAAAAATTTGACAAGGTTGTCCCATTCCAAAATGTCAAATGCGTGTTGTTTTTCATACATCAATGAGCAAACTTTGACATGGTTTTCCCATTCCAAAATATCAAATGCCTACGATTGTGAAATGGGCAGGGTTTGCCATTAGTTCTGACATTGACATGGCACCTCGTGCTAAATAAACCAGCTGTTCTTTTTGTGCAGTCCCACCAAAATCAACAAAATTCGCGCGTAGCTTGTATGATTTCGCCTTTATATGTTGCAACGCCTTGAACATATCGGCACCTCCTTTCTTGTGGTGGAAATGAATGATGCGATGTATTCATGAACATTTTGTGCAGTTCCCATTGAAATCAAGCTAAGCACCCATGTTTGCACAAATACAAAAAAGTGATTAGTATAAAGCAAATTGTACTATGAATTGACAGTTTAAACAGGCACCTACATGGTCCATGTAGAGCACACTTTAAAAAAATGGAACTCACCGGAAAGAATCCTAGAACAACATTGTACTTGCGCATCACAGCGAAAAAGATGGAGATCTGTCAGTTCTTCTGAGCTGAAGTTAGTTTGGTCTTGTGGGGAGTAATGTAACCATCCTTCAACTGCTCCTTCTAATGAGAAGATGGACAGGGCTTGTTCATCCTGGCATAATCAGAACTAGTCACTTCACGTACTCCATATTCTTCTTCAGAGGAGGATGATCCTGTTGTGCAGAGACAAGAGGACAACTAAATGCTAGCATCCTTGTTTGCTCGAAAAAAGGAAAGGAAATATTTAAAATAGCACAGATGAAGCACTTCTCAAGGACAATACCACTTTCTCATGACAGTATCTAATCAGTAGCACAACACCAATAGAGATGACAAAGCTCAATCATATGGATGAAATCCGTGGGCGAGTACCAACCTTTGTCAGGAGGCTTATTGTGTAGAATACAGATCAAGCACTTCTCCGGAACCATCTGTTGTTATCTACTGTGGTTGCCATGCTTACTATATACTCCTCGATTAGTTTAATGTTTCCAACATCTTCTTGTGCAGTTCCACTAAAATATATGGTATCTTCAAAGAAGATCCCTGTTTGCATAAGTAGAGATAATTACATATTACATTAAGAGTGGCATCAAATCAGTGGCAAAACAATTGCTCGTTCCAGCCATAGCAATAAATTAAGATGCAAAACTATATCATTACTTGTGTCATCACAGTTCCAATGCTTCATTAGAGCACCGGGAGTTGATTTTTGTTTTTCTTCCGCTTGTTCTTCCCTTCATCACTTGATTCAATAACAGATAAGCTTCGCCTTCAATGTAAGATTTGGCATGTCAATTACGGAGCACAAGTATAGCACTAAACAACGACATTAATTTTCTGATGAAAGTGGCAAAATACAGGCCAAAAGTTGTGAAATATCCTTATCTTACCTCAATGGGATATTACGGTGCACATACAGATTGGAAGTCTTGTCTCCATTTGTGCAGTTCACTAAAATCAAGCAACATTACCGTACAAGTAGCACAACATATGAAAGAAAACCGCACAATCATGTGAAAGAAGGACCTCTCATGACGCGGAATTCAAATAACTCACAAGAAGAAGATCTAAACCAAATTTGCCAACACGGATAGGAAGTAAGATCTCTCCACTAAGATCAAGCACTCAAGCAACGTTGTCGGTGTGCCATTTTGGTTGAACTGTCCAAAAAACTCTTAAAACAAAAGTGTTTTGTGCAGTGCAACAAAAGGTCACAATAGCAACGAGGTGAGGTAGATAACCCTGTTTAAACAGAGGTGCAAAGGAAACAACAAGTGGTCAATAACGGTGGATGACACAGAAGACAACAAAAAGAAGCATCTAACTTATCTAAATGGGAAAGAAAGCAAGACAGTAGCATTTCTCAAACGGTGGCATTGATTCATATTAATAGAGAGATTATATTAACAATAAATTCGTTAAACATGTAATTTGCTTTTAACTGTGGCATTGCATCAATTTTCCAGCGACATTATTAGAGGGTGTTTGTTTACAGGGACTTTTTGGTGTAGGGACTAAAAAAAGTCCCTTTCAGTCCCATCTAAACCAAACAGGAGGGACTTTTAGGGACTAAAAGTGGGAATTTGGGACCAAAGAAAGAATACCCCGAGGGAGAGTCTTTTTGGGACTTTTTCCAACAGCTGCCCCTGCCCCGCATCGCACCTTATCTCTATTAGTTCATTACTAGGGGTAACATGGTCTTTTAGCATGTCATTTAATAAACTCTAGTCCATGTTTAGTCCCTGGAATCAAGCAGGTAGGGACTAGGGACTTTTTAGTTGGGACTAAAAAAAGCCCTAGGACTTTTTAACCAAACAGGGCCTTAGATTAACAACAGCTAAAGAGTTACATGGGACAATGGACGCACCAGCACCATGTGCATCTGCCGATGTATGAAGGGGTGATGCACAGTTTGTTGCAACAAAGAACAAACAACCAAGGAGCATATTTGTGTTGGTCCCGGTTTTGTTATCTTTAGACACCTTTCCCTATGTGAGCACAGCAAATCTAGTCCTGCTGAAACTCTATAGCCTTGTCCCCCAAAACAAAAAGATCAGTTCGCTACAGATGTGCGTATTGCATTTGTCATTGTTTTCCCTTTTCGACCAACGTAGGTGCTGGATAGCCAGTCTGTACTAGTACTTTCCCCCTTCCTTTCCTCTTTGAACCACGTCCTAGATTCATGCTATACAACTTTTCCCACTACTTTCCCCTTCCTTTTCTCTTTGAACCACGTCCTAGATTCATGCTATACAACTTTCCCCACTACTTTCCCCCTTCCTTTCCTTATTGAACCAAGTCCTAGAATCATGCTATACAACTTCCCCCACTACTCCCCCCCATTCCTTTCCTCTTTGAACCACGTCCTAGATTCATGCTATACAACTTTCCCCACTACTTTCCTGTTTGATCCAACACCTAGATTCGAGTGCAGAAGCAGAAAAAGCCCACGTGTAGCTAGAGCAATGCATGTGGAATAAGTAAATTATACCTTAAGGTTCTTGGGGTGTGGTTCGGTGGGCGACCGGAGGCCGTTCTGCCCACACTATGTACGGTGGCGAGGAAGAAGGGGTCGGATGCCCTCCCTCGCCGCCGCTGGGTGAAAGAGAACAGCTGCACCAGTAGTGGAATCCCTCCCTCGCCGACGGTGACATCGTTAAGCCTCCTTCCCTTCCTGGCAGACGGATCCTACCGGCTCTTTGACCAGCAGTGAGGGGAAAGAGAGCGGCAAATGAAGTCTTGTTTAGATCTGGAGAGGGTGAGAGAGTGTGAAGAGAGCAACTACAAGCGCTGAGGCTCCAGTGTGTATATATATAGTGGAGAGAGAGTGTGAAGAGTGCAAACCCTAGAAAACAAGCGCCGAGGCCGAGATCGTATAGCTCCGTATCCATCCATTTGGACCAGTCAAAGAATCCTCCTGGCACCGCCCCAGATCAGTTTCTCTCTCTGTCATGTAGGGCCTACCTATCATTGGGTGGAAGAAAGAAGTCGAACAAAAACAAACTTATGCTCAAGTGTGGTTATCAAACCCGAGACCTCAAGTTTGATGAGCGAACAGGCTAACCAGCTACACCACCCTCACGTTATGTTTACCGAGAGGAAAATAACCTTTTATACATTCCTGCATTCGTGTGACAAGCATGCCATGTGTTTTTGCGTGGGAGTCATTGGGATTTAAATCATAATCGTCTCATGTGGCTTTGGTGGTAAGGTCTTTTGGGATTTAAAGTAGTGTTGGTAGTACAGAAATAATGCAGCCTTAGTCACCTTAACTCTCTCCACGTAGTACGTTGGGCCCCACCAGTCAGAGGGTGAAACAAACAAATTAATAAGAAAAATTAAAAGCACAGCAATGTATCTTACCTCACACATCTCGCTACTGCTTGTGAACACTATCCAGTTGATCCCTCTGTTTGCTCACGTACTATTTTAAGTGAATCCTTATTATAACATGCACACAATTTTGGGCACTTGTATCCGACCTAAGTCAGTGTGCCACCGTATCTCGTACTACTCCCTCCGTCTAGGTGTAATAAGTCACGTTAGAAGGTGCAGCGGGACCAAGGTGCAAGCAGATTGGAGGAGAAGGAGAAACTTGACCGGTCCTTCCTCCAATCAAAGCCCTGATTTCTGTCTCTAAACGCAACAATTAATCACAACAACTAAGAGATGTTGTTTTAGCTACCATGTAGGGCCACGTTTTAACTCGCATGCAAGCCGACTTTGATTTCTTGACTGGTCAACGCATAGTTGCGCTCCATGCATTGTGTTTTCGGGGGAGATAACAAGGCAGAGTAAGGAGAGTTTGGTTACATTGCTAGGATGGTCATAGTGGTGAGTAACTTGGACTAGTAACATGCATATGTTACTAGTCTATGTTACTACCTTCATAGTGGGTAGTAACATATGGATGGTAACATGCAAGTCTTCATTAATTGAGATATAGACTCATTTTACCTCGGCGTGTGTGTGTGTGTTTAACAACATGTGTGTGTAGGAGATATGCCCTAGAGGCAATAATAAATGATATTATTTATCTCCGAGTTCATAATTATGTTTATGTTCCATGCTATAACTGCTATGGTTCTCGAGTCTGCAATAACCACGAGGCTCGGAGGAAGACTCATATGCACGTGTGGAATAATAAACGGTAAAACGTATTCCTAGTCTGGCCTCTAAGACTAGCTCAAGTGTTGCATGATGGTTATGTTTTCCTGATCATGGGCATGTCTATGTCAGCAACCTTGAGGGCATAATGTTAAGAGAACATTTGTGTTGAATCGACCCGGCATGATGTTATGCTATGAGATTCATTCGTCACAAGTTTATTGGTACATAACACAGAGATGGTTAACGTTTGCATGATTCCTTAGACCATGAGAGTATCGAGTTTCTTCATGCTTGCTTCATGAACTTTGGGGTTTGTTAAACGTCATCCGTAAATGGGTGGCTATTACGGCGGCTTACAGGTTCATGGAAAAGTGTGTCAAGTAACTTGATAGCTCAAGATTGGGATTTGCTCCTCCGACGATGGAGAGATATCTCTGGGCCCTCTCGGTGTTACAGTATCCATCATCGTCTGGCCAGACACTTTGTGATTTGATCACGGGGATGCCGGAACACGATAACGAGAAAAGAGAACAATACCGGTAACGAGGTAACTAGCATAGTGGACAAGTTGTTGATCCACGGGAATGCCAACATGTCTCACCTCGGGTATTTGTAACATATCGCGAAGCAACAGGAATAGCACACGACAACTGGAGGTTCACTCGAATATTTATTCGTGTGGGTATAGGGGTCAATATGGGTGTCCACGGCTCCGATGTTGATCATTGATCGGAAGGGGTTCCGGGTCATGTCTATACTTCACCGAACCTATAGGGTCACACACTTAAGGGTCATCTATCTGCTGAATACTAGACAGGGAGTCTGAGAGAAAATCACCGAAAAAGTTTCGGACACCGAAAAGTTTCGGACAGCGGAATCGTACCGCAGAGAGAGGTCATCGGATAAGTTTGGATGATACCGAAAAGTTGTTTCGGGATACACCATTAAGTCAAATTGGTTTCGGCACATGCCTGATAATTCTTGGAGGATGCCAGAATCATTCTGGAAGCTTTTTGGAATTTTCTGAGATAAAAACCGGAAATGTTCCGGAGCTGCCGGAGCCACTTCAGATGCGTTTCGCAGATGAAAATCACTAACACCGGAATTGTTTCGGAACGCGTTGAAAATAATTTTAGTGGGTACTGGAAATGTTCTTAGCCCACATAAATATTTTCAGTTCGATCAGACGCTGAAAAATGTCGTCGTGAATAGTGAAAATCAGCTTTATGGTTACTTTATGGAAAGCCACCTTTTGGGGCTTTGCTCCAAAAGATCTTGGGGATGACATGGATGGATAGGAGCCATTTTTTGGGCCCCTCATGGGGGTGTGGCCGGCCACATGGGGTATCCCCCCTTGGGGACCCTCTTGTTCCTTGGTTTCACTCCTAGGTCCTTGTGGAAGGACTTCATTCATGTGCATTTTGGGGTTTTTTGTGAAACTACCCTAGCCCCTTGGGATTTCCTATAAATAGAGGTGGAGGGGCAGCCCTCCACACTCATCCCTTGCTCTCATACACATGCCATGCATTATCTGGCTTCTTCTCTCCCTCCCACGAAAAGAGTTTCGTAGAGCCGTAAGGCTGTCTGGGTTCCGGCAGGAACTAGTTCTGGATGGCGAAGCCCTGCCGGATAGATGACACCGTATGTGTGCAACTCTGTAGAGAGATCGTAGTTTCGGTCTTAGTTCGTGAGTGCCTCCCGAAGGGCTGTCCGTGTGACCGTCCGAGTTTCGAAGGTCCTCCCGAAGGGCTGTCCGAGTGACCGTTCGAGTTTCGAAGGTCCTCCCGAAGGGCTGTCCGCGACACCGTCCGGGGGGCTGTTCGACCGCCTCCTGGAGGGCTGTCTGAGGAGCAGATGAGGGTATACATCCTCGCGGTTGGGAGGTTGTAAATCCTAGCTGCGGGGATCTGCACCGCCAATCGTCATCGACTCTACTTCCCGCTGTGCTACGAGTCGGTAACGAAAAAGATCAAACCATGTATGCAGTCTCCATAGTGGTCCTGGGCTGGTGCGTAGGTCGGAAATTTTTTTGTTTTCTGCTGCGTTCCCCTACAGTGGCATCAAGAGCCGTGCTATGCGTAGATGCAGGTTTCGATCTACAATACATGGAGATGTATGGGTATTGCATAATATAATTAGGTAGTAGATGAGATCTATTGCTGAAAATTATTTATGCGGGTGACAGATGAAATCTGTTACCCGAGGTTCTTGTTGCTTCCCTAGAATTTGCGTTTGCTCAATCTCGAGACAGCATGGTGGAATTTGACAAAGTTCTGGCAATCCGTGATCCTGATTGATCATGGAAGTGCTATCAGTTCTTTGGGTTCTGCCGTAGTCAAAAGAAAGATGAAATTCGCAGATGAAAGGGCATTGCAGATATGATCTGCACGGGGGTCATGCGTATGACGAAGTTTAGTATGGGGCTCGAGATTTAATTATCCCGTGTTTCATACACCCCGAGATGTTAATCCAGCAACCTGAATAATCATACTTGATGATAAAACGTTGGTAGCCGCGGTTTAAGTCAAAACCTTAGAAGCCACGTAAAATAAATTTTGCATAAACCGATTAGAGGCGTCTAACTTGGTTTTGCAGGATGTGCATGTGATGTGGTATAGCAGTGCTCATACTAATTCGATTATGTATGAGATGACTATATGATGTAATTTGATTAACATGACCTGCGTGTCATGATTCGGCATGATGGCTGGAGCCATATGATTGCATTTTAATGACCTGCGTGTCAACCTTGTTGTAATGCATTATTTTGTTAGCTATAGAGATAGCAATATTATCTGGTGCATCGACAAGGTGGTGGCAATCTTCGTGAAGGTGACCACCGACGCGAATGCCGAAGACGAAGAAATGAAATACTTCTCCGTCAGAAAGGGCTATACCATATCATGCTATTATGAATTGCCTGAGATGTTTATCCCTTATGATGCACCCTTCTTGATTGCGCGGTAGTCGCTTTTATTAGGGTGATCTCTCACTTAAAATATCAAGTAGTTAGTGTTCTCCCAAGTGTAGCACCGTCACGGCACCTATCTTTTCAGGGTGCGCCATGGATGCATGGGTACGAACGATTAGAGAAGTGTGAGGCGGGTGAGGTCAGACCTCGCAGCAAGATCACTTGGTTGTCTTGACGTTCATGGCAGGATCGTCCTGAGCTCGGAACACACGCATCGAAAGATGAGCAAGAGTCACATAGAGATGTGATCGGCAAGTTGGCCTACCGATTAAAATTCCCGTTATGAGATGATGATTCTATGGCGATGAATTGAAGTCTGGATCTTGTATCACTCAAAATTAATTGTGAGAGATATTGATTTGAGTGGGAGCGCACTGTTGAATTAACATGTTTAATTCTCAGTGCAATTAATTATGAACACTGTCTAAGTGTTTCTTGCAAAATAGTTGTAGAATAATGGCTCGCGTTTCCACCTTCCCTATTAAAATTGAATAACTGTTAAATATCTGGTTTAAACTTTATGATTGGTAACGTAATATGAGGATTGTCCTCAAAAGTGCCGAGAAGGACTTTGTCCTATCGCATGCTTTCCGTATCCTCCCGCTAAAGCTAAGGATCATGTGACTCTCGTCCTTCGATCCAAAAGCTATAATTCCGTTTCAGTCAAGTGCAATATGTTTGCTTCCATGAAACCCAAACTTCGAAAGTTGGGATAGTTATATGATATTCATGGAACTGATAATTATTTTCAGATACAAACAAAGCAATGTTTGTTTGCAAGTATTAGTAAAAGTGTTTACTATGCATTTGACTATTGGGAAAGGGATCCAGAAGAACGCCTGTCATATAATGAAAGGTGAATAAAACAACAACTTAAAGAGAAAGGAAGTGTCCAAAGGGTGTTAGTATGACTTACACGCCTACGAAGTCCGGGGCTAACGCCACTCTTAAGTTGGGTGCTTCTTTTGCGAGTAGGAGAAATACTAAAAGTTAAACTATTAGAAGTAAAAAGGCAGAAAGAAAGATGACTGGAATATCCAGCTCATGTATGAATGTCATACAAGTTTTTGTTGTATAGTAGGCTGGTCAAAGATATAGTTCTTGGGAATTATGGTTAAACATGTTAATCACTAATTCTTGGGTATTGTGAGTTAATCACAAAGATACCCGCTCGATTGCATTCAATTGCGAATCACTGTAAGAGCTACTGTGGCCTAAAAAGACTAGCCAGAAATGAGGTTAAGGTATACACAGGGAACATAGTAAATGTTACTATACCTTCCATCGGTGTATTGCCGTCTGTATTTATTTTCATAATTCATTTAGAGTTTTACAAACTCTAGCCCATTGCATAAGGTATCTTGCAAGAAGGTAGTTCATAAGAGAACCTTTTATGTTCGATGTTATGAATAACACAAGGGCCATACTTTCATTATGAATGAGATGTATGTTATGAATATTGATAATAATACAATACCTCTGGGTTTACTTTCATAATTCATTTTAGAGTTTCATACACTCTAGCCCATTGCACAATGTTTGTTGCAAAAGAGTTGTTCATAAAAACAACAATTGTTGTTAAGTATTATGAATAACATGAAGGGCCATGCTTCCATCCAAGATGGCATGTATGTTATGAATATTGATGGTAATATGATACATCCATAACACTGATGCTAAATGTCGCAAGACTAAAAGAATACCACACAAGTGTGGCACTACATTTGGTCACATTGGAGAAACCGCATGGAAAATTCCATTATGATGGATTTTGAAGTCTTCTTGATTTTGAATCATCTGACACTTGCAACTTTCCTCCGAAAAGTGAAGTGACTAAAATACCGTTCACAGGCCATAAGGAACGAACAACAAACTTATTAGTGATCATACATTTGATGTGTGTAGTCCGATAAGTGTTGTTAGTGGTGGATTTATTTATCTTCAGAAATGACTCAAGTAGATATATGGATATTTACTTGATGAGACGTAAGTCTGGATCTTTTGAAATCATTCAAAAGGTTCTCAAAAATGAAGTAGAAGTTATTGTAACAAGAAAATTATGTTTCTGCAATTTGATTGCACAAAGGAATATTTGAGTTACATATTTAGCGAATGTCTGATGAGTTGTGAAAGGGGTTTCATAAGTTGCACCTCCCGGAACACCACTGCAAGTGAAAAGTCCGTGGAGATGTAATCTAACCATTTATGACATGGTAAGGTCAAAGATGAGATAAATAAATTTGCCATTATCCTTTTTAAAGTGATGCTTTAGAGACTGCGGCTTTTACACTGAAAAGAGCTACATCGGGTCTGTTGAAATGAAGCCATGGTATGGTACGCCCAACCATGTTATATATTTTCTTAACATTTGGAATATGGGGCTTGTGTAAAAGGTTACAAACCTATTCCAAATCAGACAAGTGCTACTTTGTAGGTTATACCAAAATGTTGGGTATTCCTCCCTCACTATACCGAGGCAAATAGTTTTGCCGCGAAACGGTGTGCTTTTAAAGAGAATGGTTCTTTCAAAAAGGTGAGTGGGAGAATAGTGCAACTCGACGAGATAAACAGTATCTACGTCATCAGATCAAAGGAAAGAGACCTTGGAAGTAATTCCAGAGTTTCCTACCGCGACTGATACGGAAGTCTCTACAATAAAATGTATGAACTTCGGTCGAACTTGCAGCTGAACCACGTAGGCAAGGCTCGTGCAAACCTCTCAGGTGCGCAAACGAGATATTGTTGTTAGACAACATTATACCTATGATACACAAGGAAGCGTTGATGGGCCCTGACTCCGGAATTGGCTAAATGCCAATACAACCCGAGTTAGTTTCCATATAAGTGATTCAAGATTAAAACCTTGATACACCTTTCGGAAGACTTAGAGTCTATAGAATATTTATGGAACTTAAAACTGATACGGATAAAATGTTTTATCCATAAAGCTCGACTTGTTTAAATAACAAGTTCAAGAGTTGACTACGATGAGGTTGTTTTCATTGTAGCGATGCTTAAAGTCGGTTCGGGTTGAACTAGCAATTAATACATATTTCAATCATGAGATATGAAACATGGATGATAAAAGGATTTCCATCTGATGGAAATGAAAGCTAGGACTTGTATATGATACAGTCCAAAGTAATTTCTCGATCCAGAGGATGCTAGTAGGTATGCAAACTTCAGAGTTCCAGCAATGGACAGAAGAGAGCAAAATGGAGTTGGAATCTTCGTGTTTTGATGAAATGGTCAAAGGGGTTTTGACTTCATCAATGGGTAACGAAGATGCTTGTAATTCAAGAAAGTAAGTGGGAGCGTAATAATATTTCTAAAAACCTTATGTGCTTGGCACATTGGTAATTGGAAATAAATTTCTTGACACGAATTAGGACTTCATTTGAAAATAGTTTTTCGATGAAGTGCTTAGGCTAAATAGCCTCAATATTAGGCATGATGATCAATGGAGATAGATTTACCTAATGGGGCTAAGCAATGAATACATATTGACAAGATGCTAAAACCTTTTAGCATTTAAAACGCCAAGGAGTGATTCTTGCCAAAGTCACATGGAAGGAGTTTTTGCAAGACTCGGTGTCCCAAAACACTGATGAGTAAAATACATGATGCAGATTCCACACACTTTTGTGTTTGGATTAATCATGTATTCCATGGTATGTAAAACAACCAGATATGTCCGATACTCCCAAGGTGTTGCGAGTATGGATACTAAAGTGATCAAAGTACTGATCGTGGGACAACAGTGAAAGATGTCATTGAGTACTAGAGTAAGTACTGATGATATGTTTTCTTGCAAGCGGAGATCATGAAGAGTTCGTTGTAAAATGTTACATCGATAGTCTTCATCTTTTCACCGTGCGATTTTCGATTTAAGTTAAGGGTTTTGTGTAACACACAATGTGGTGGCACAGTTAGTTGGAATTTGTTCAAACTAGTTACTGTGGCGAATTCTATAACAAGGGCTAAGTATGTTGACGCTTTAGAAGCGACAAAGAAGATGTTGAATCATATAGTTCATTCATGAACTTAGTATAGTTCCAAGATGGCTTTTGACAATGGGACACTACTGCAGGTAGTTGCTCCATAACTCAGTCTGAGGAATCCAGGTTCGACCTGTGATTCACATACATACAAAGCCAAGTCCACACAAAATATGAATTTTGTGAAAACGTGAAAACGCGAGGACATGCAAAGATACACACGGAACTGAAGTCGTCAGATCCGTTGGACATCAGGCTATACCACAAGCGAAGCATATTTACACCGGTGTGCCATAGGTGTAAAGTGCATTAGCATTAACTAGATTATTGACTCTAGTGCAAGTGGGAGTCTGTAGGAGATATGCCCTAGAGGCAATAATAAATGATATTATTTATCTCCGAGTTCATAATTATGTTTATGTTCCATGCTATAACTGCTATGGTTCTCGAGTCTGCAATAACCACGAGGCTCGGAGGAAGACTCATATGCACGTGTGGAATAATAAACGGTAAAACGTATTCCTAGTCTGGCCTCTAAGACTAGCTCAAGTGTTGCATGATGGTTATGTTTTCCTGATCATGGGCATGTCTATGTCAGCAACCTTGAGGGCATAATGTTAAGAGAACATTTGTGTTGAATCGACCCGGCATGATGTTATGCTATGAGATTCATTCGTCACAAGTTTATTGGTACATAACACAAAGATGGTTAACGTTTGCATGATTCCTTAGACCATGAGAGTATCGAGTTTCTTCATGCTTGCTTCATGAACTTTGGGGTTTGTTAAACGTCATCCGTAAATGGGTGGCTATTACGGCGGCTTACAGGTTCATGGAAAAGTGTGTCAAGTAACTTGATAGCTCAAGATTGGGATTTGCTCCTCCGACGATGGAGAGATATCTCTGGGCCCTCTCGGTGTTACAGTATCCATCATCGTCTGGCCAGACACTTTGTGATTTGATCACGGGGATGCCGGAACACGATAACGAGAAAAGAGAACAATACCGGTAACGAGGTAACTAGCATAGTGGACAAGTTGTTGATCCACGGGAATGCCAACATGTCTCACCTCGGGTATTTGTAACATATCGCGAAGCAACAGGAATAGCACACGACAACTGGAGGTTCACTCGAATATTTATTCGTGTGGGTATAGGGGTCAATATGGGTGTCCACGGCTCCGATGTTGATCATTGATCGGAAGGGGTTCCGGGTCATGTCTATACTTCACCGAACCTATAGGGTCACACACTTAAGGGTCATCTATCTGCTGAATACTAGACAGGGAGTCTGAGAGAAAATCACCGAAAAAGTTTCGGACACCGAAAAGTTTCGGACAGCGGAATCGTACCGCAGAGAGAGGTCATCGGATAAGTTTGGATGATACCGAAAAGTTGTTTCGGGATACACCATTAAGTCAAATTGGTTTCGGCACATGCCTGATAATTCTTGGAGGATGCCAGAATCATTCTGGAAGCTTTTTGGAATTTTCTGAGATAAAAACCGGAAATGTTCCGGAGCTGCCGGAGCCACTTCAGATGCGTTTCGCAGATGAAAATCACTAACACCGGAATTGTTTCGGAACGCGTTGAAAATAATTTTAGTGGGTACTGGAAATGTTCTTAGCCCACATAAATATTTTCAGTTCGATCAGACGCTGAAAAATGTCGTCGTGAATAGTGAAAATCAGCTTTATGGTTACTTTATGGAAAGCCACCTTTTGGGGCTTTGCTCCAAAAGATCTTGGGGATGACATGGATGGATAGGAGCCATTTTTTGGGCCCCTCATGGGGGTGTGGCCGGCCACATGGGGTATCCCCCCTTGGGGACCCTCTTGTTCCTTGGTTTCACTCCTAGGTCCTTGTGGAAGGACTTCATTCATGTGCATTTTGGGGTTTTTTGTGAAACTACCCTAGCCCCTTGGGATTTCCTATAAATAGAGGTGGAGGGGCAGCCCTCCACACTCATCCCTTGCTCTCATACACATGCCATGCATTATCTGGCTTCTTCTCTCCCTCCCACGAAAAGAGTTTCGTAGAGCCGTAAGGCTGTCTGGGTTCCGGCAGGAACTAGTTCTGGATGGCGAAGCCCTGCCGGATAGATGACACCGTATGTGTGCAACTCTGTAGAGAGATCGTAGTTTCGGTCTTAGTTCGTGAGTGCCTCCCGAAGGGCTGTCCGTGTGACCGTCCGAGTTTCGAAGGTCCTCCCGAAGGGCTGTCCGAGTGACCGTTCGAGTTTCGAAGGTCCTCCCGAAGGGCTGTCCGCGACACCGTCCGGGGGGCTGTTCGACCGCCTCCTGGAGGGCTGTCTGAGGAGCAGATGAGGGTATACATCCTCGCGGTTGGGAGGTTGTAAATCCTAGCTGCGGGGATCTGCACCGCCAATCGTCATCGACTCTACTTCCCGCTGTGCTACGAGTCGGTAACGAAAAAGATCAAACCATGTATGCAGTCTCCATAGTGGTCCTGGGCTGGTGCGTAGGTCGGAATTTTTTTTTGTTTTCTGCTGCGTTCCCCTACAGTGTGTGTTAGAGAGAGCGACACATCGACCTACTCCTACAAAGAGATGGTGTGTAGTGTACAATTTAGCCGCGAGAATCGGTGCATCCTCTCGTTTCCGGGCGTATGGTCGGGACAGGCAGACAGCTGCCACGCCCGCTCCTGACCAGCCTGGCCCACCCAAAGCCCCTCCATCGCCCGCGCGTGCTTCCTGCCCGAAACGGTCAGCGCTGCTCCAAAGAATTGGTGCCGCATTCATTCCCGGGCAGAGCGGACGCGACCTCTCACTGGCGTCTGCATTGAAGGGAGAAGCGGATTCAAGAGTGATGGTTGCTTCGTCCGTCCAACTTACTGTTGGGTCTATGTGATTTGACGACTCATTGGTCGTTATTACTGAGGTGGTACGACTGTTGGATGTCCCACGCTTTCGGCGAAAGGAGGTACTACTAGATTACTCCCTCCGTTCCTAAATATAAGTCTTTTTAGAGATTTCAAATGGACTACAACATACGGATGTATGTAGACATATTTTAGAGTATAGATTCACTTATTTTGCTCCGTATGTAGTCACTTGTTGAAATCTCTAAAAAGACTTATATTTTGGAACGGAGGGGGTACAATTTTCTCCATTCTTACAGCGAAGAAGTTCGAAAGCAGTGAAAACACGCAGGCTCAGTGATTACATGGCCCATCTCACACTATCACCATATTTTCTGGACACCGTGCGACACCTAACTCTTTACATCGTACTGTACTAGTATAGTACGTACTATAATTTCTCAGCGAGATAAATTTGTACAATGCTATGAAGCTTCCAGCTTCTGTTTCATGTATCTTGCGTCCAAGGTTGCTCGTTGCAACATTTCATCAAATACAAAGGAGACTAACATGCATGCTATTGCATCTCAATGATTGACAGATCATAGCCAATATGTACTCCCTCCGTTCCAAAATAAGTGTCTCAACTCTATGCAAACTTTACTACAAAGTTGTACTACTACTAAAGTTGACACTTATTTTGGAACAAAGACAGCTAAAGAAAAAACGATCCATGCAGTCCCTAGCCCTTGAACCGTAAACCCTAACCAGGCTTTAATTTGCTGGCAACATTGGAGCTTCCTAAGAAATGAAGTTGCAACCCTTTGACCATCAGATCATTTTGTGCAGTTTCACCAAAATTGAGATGAGCATCCCTGTGGCAAAGAAATTGAAGAAGCGTGATTAGAATAAGATGACTGGGACTAGTTGATGAGACATAAACTCATCACAAATACAGTACGTAGAAGCCAGTAGAGGTATGTGCGGGGCAAAGAAGTAGATAAATATCCACATGGAGTGATGTGGGTAGCTGGAGCAGTGGTGCAAGTTGGCTGTAAAGGAAGTTGTACCCGAGGGATGTCGGGACGTAGCTCAACCTAGAGGAGGGCTACGGGAGGCGACAACTGCCCACGTCGCGGCAGTGAGCAAGGGACGAAGGCAACGTCACCGGCTTTGTGAGAGAGAACGGCGGGGACCCCTGACCGGTACGTGCTAACAGTGGGTTTTCCCCGTCGGCGACGACGACCGCATCTACACTAAGCATCCACCCCTTCCCCTGGCGGACGTGATCCACCGGGATGTTAGAGATGTGGCCACAGTCATTTTGTGCGAGAGACCGGGAAGAGAGCAACCCCAGCAAGCAACCGTGTAGGCTCGTCCTGGCTATGTATATAGTGGAGCGGTTTCCTTTTCTCTCCATATGTACCTATTTATATTGCATACGTGCCACTGAAGAAAAAAACTTTATTTATAAATGACGCGGCACCGTTCATGCGTGGTTCCCGACCCTCCATTATTTATAAGTGAGTAACTACTACTAGACGCGTCAAATTATCACATGGGCTGCATCATCTTACAGAAATGAGCTCCACCATGTCACGTGTGTGGTTGGGGAAGACGCAAAAGATGCAAAGAGTGCTACTAGTACACTACGTGCGTGGGTGCGTGCACCTCTTCTCTTCGAGCATGGTTATTAAAAGTATAGCCCACTACTGTACTACCACGCGGTTATTATATATGGGCAAAGAATATAGGCAGTAATAATGACTAATAAGCCGTGAAATCACGAGGCCCACCTTTCTCTATGTTTGACCGAGGAAGGAGCCATCATTTCACTCCTCGTTGAATATCCATCCGCTGCTACCTCCGCGAATAAATAAAAATCCGTTTGTACCTCCATAGCCTGGTTAATAATATAGCCATGTCAATCACGACATAGAAATATCATTCACTGATACAATAGGGATGGATCTAAGGCTGATGATTTTTTTTTACTTTGCCTCTTTCTCTTTTTGTCTCATTTACTCATTTTACATAGGAGCACGTGTAGAGGATGGCTATTCCTTTCGATGGGACTTCTTCATGGGGTTTAAGACTAAGCAGCTCCAAATTATGCCTGCTGCCCACCACTCTGAATCGTGCCATCTATGATAGGGAGTAGTCCCATTGCAACAATGAGGTCCACTAGGTCTACCACGTCCTGTAAGAAGAGACTGTCACGCAAAACGTACATCTTGTTGCCTTCTTCCTCATACAGTATGTACCACTGGTACGTACTACTAGTACTAGTACTACTCGTTCTCCTATAAACCTTGCACTTGGCATCTCCAAAATATTAACCTTGCGATTGGCTCTTCGCCTCTTCGGGAAGTCGAGCAATAATGGTACTGCAGTATATATCGTTCTGGCTATATGAGACCGAATGAATTGTTGCATGTCCACCACGTGGGCGAGGGTCGAGGGACGAAGGAGAGTGTGTACTATTACGTCTGTTTCAATATTGACTACATACGGAGCAAAATGAGTGAATCGATACTCTAAAATACGTCTATATACATCAGTGTTTGAAGTATGTACTAGTAGTTCATATTGAATCTACTAAAGGACATATATTCCAAACAATATGATAATCTCTCTAACCAAGGTAGGGACGAGGAGTAAACGGAGGGAGTAGTAAAATTTTCTCCTCGTCCTGCAAGCCATTGCGTGCGTGGGCGAGGGAGCAGGCGTAAGGCATAGTAAGCAAGCTTCACCTCGTCCTGCGAGCCACCACGCCCGTGGGCGGGGGAGACGGCGTATAAGCAAGCTTCTCCTCGTTCTGCGAGTGGACGGGACACATCAAAAGTAATACGCACAGAGCATCTCGAGTGTATAGAGCATTGCCTCTAAGGTAGGCCCCACATGGTTTGCCTCTTTTTTAACATAACGCGTCAAGTCACAATTTGTTTGTTCACCCATGGTAGACGATCCTCCATCAAGTGGACAACTAGTACACGTGTCAAATTACCACGTGGGCTACCTTTTCGTACAGAAATGAGCTCCACCGTGTACCCGCGCGGGTGTGGTTGGGAAAGAGATGGGAGTACGTGCACCGTGCGTGCACCTCTTCTCTTCGTGCACGTCCCCCACCTACGTGGGTGTGTGTGAGAGAGATACAAACCTAGACAGATGGCGTGTGCGTTCGTGAGTGTTTTTTGTTTGGGGGGGGGTGATTTCGTGAATGTATTTGTGGGAATATGTGTCGATGACATCTCAAACAAAAATTTGACACATGCAATGTGTGTGAAATAGAGGCCTATCGATATCATATATAGAGGGGGCGATCCACGAGAAGAGAGGGAGGGGTCATAGATATCGATAGAGTCGAAGAGTGGATCAAGTGGGTGGGTGCGAGATCGATGAAGAGAGCCATCAAAATTGTGTGTGTGCAAGTCAAAGATATAGGGCGACTGACCTACCAGAATGTCAGAGGGCACAGGGCAAGTTTCTGTGTGCCAGGGAGACATGACTGGAGCGCTCGATGTATCGGTGTGTGGGGGGAGGAGGGGGAGGCAGAGGCCTAACTAGAGAGGTAGAATGACTCGTATATGTGTTGAGAAGGAGAGATCCAGCTATGTCTTGAGGGAGATCAGTCGACATCCATACATAACTGAAGGACGGGAAATAGGTTGGGACAGAGAGAGAGAGAGAGAGAGAGGAGAGAGAGAGAGGGAGGGAGAGGGGTAGAGTGATGGATGGGTGATGGAGTTGCTTCTCAAAGATGGTTGGAGAGGCCTACTAGACAAACTGAGGGTAGAACTGCAATATTATCAATAAGAGTGGGGATGTGTTTCTGTGTGTGCCTATGCGTGATAGATTTGTCGGGACGCATGCATGGATGATGAAGGGGAACCATGTGTTTGGTAAGCAAACCTAACTAGATCGGTAGATCAATTGTTGTTTGTCGTAGGAAGGGAGAGACATAACTAATGAGGTAGATCGATCGATGCGTGGGGAAAAACGAGTTATAAGGACCAAGCTAGCTATATGTATAGTGGGAGATCGGTCGGTGTACATCCAATTGTTAGAGGCAAATAAGGCCCAGCGAGACGGATAGACAGAGAGAATGGAGCTAGGAGGTGGTGCGAGAGGCCGAGCTACTAGCTAGATAGGGGGACGAGTGTGCAATTGTGAGATCGATGAAAAGAGGGGCGAGAGTTTACACGTGTGTGGGATCGTATGAGAGACACGAGGCATGGACACAGAAAGAAGGAGATGGAAGGTGCATGTGTATGTTGTAGGCAGACATCACTGGAGAGGTTTATCGATCGGTGTGTGTCGGAAAGGAGTTGTGGAGACTGTTGGAGAACGACCTAAAGAAAAAAAATGAATGTTCGCGATGGATAGAATGCTGAGGGAGGGGGAGGGCGAGGAGGGCGTGTGCATGCAAGAGAGAAAGTTAGTGCTAGCTGCAAAGGTTAGAGGATTGTGTGGCTGTAAGAGACTAACAAAGATGATAATTTGATATGAAAGTGGATTCATATATTTGAATAGGAGATCATAGTGTTATAAACATATGCATGCATGAATATAGCGGTGATACGCATGCTGTGGTTTTGCACATGTTATACCATAACGTGATAATGCATGGCGTTTGCAACTCACAGCTAAATGTCGAACAATCTAAACCATACTATACATCAAACAATCTCACTTTTATTTGAATTTGTGATAATGTGTGGCATTTGCAGCTTACCAATAAATATCAAACAATCTAAACAATACTATATATCGAACAATCTCACATTTTATTTGAATTTGTGTTAATGTGTGGCGTTTGCAACTCACATCTAATACTTGTAGGAGTAGGGGGCGGGGCACCATACATTATGTGATAAACACATTATACATATGAGACATGGTTTAGATTATGAAGATCTAGCTAGAGATTGAAATGTATTGTGATTTGAAATCACCATAAAGTGGATTCAAAAAATCGAGTTCGAGTTTACACAAAGTTCATATCTAACTCGATAGTAATCATGTGGTCTGCTGCGAAGATAATACACAAACGATGGTTTAACTTGACAATAATGATGATTGTAGATCTTATTAAAATAGAGAAACGAATTCAAATGGTTTGACTTCACAACAATCATTATTGTAGATCCTATTCAAATAAAGAAACGAATTCAAATTTAGTTCATATGGAAGCGGTAGTATATACGTTTGGAATGTACTAAAATGTTCATTTGAGTAGCAGATTGCATGCATTATACACGTAGTGAAATATTTTAATTGAACATAACATGAATTCAAAGTTCTGAACGGCATTTGTAGTGCGAATTGATTTGGTACAGTACACAGGACTAGACTCTCTTGTGTGGTGCGAATTGATTTCTTTTTGTTTTTTCGTCGACGGAAGTGCGAATTGATTTGGTACAGTACATGTTAGGCTTGTCCAGAAATTTCAACCCGCGCCTTGTTACCCCGAAATATTTAAGATATATCTTTGTCTTGTTGTGCTCCGAAAACTCCCTCCACCTCAACCCGCACCTTGCTATCCCAAAATTACAACGTGCGTGAAAACTCCCACCTCCTGCGAAATCCCGACACGCGAAATGCTCATGATACCCCTGTAACGAAAGAACCGCCTAGCACAAATCGGTGGGGGTACTTTCGTAAATTACCCCACATTTCGGACAAGCGCGTCCCTAAGCCATGGTTCCCCACTCCCATCCCATCAGCCCACCCATTCGTACACCGAGGCTGCGAAAACCCATGAAGCCCCACACCCTCCTCCATCCGCCACCCAGCTGGAGCCTCTTCCCCGACGACATCGTCCACAACAACACCTCGACGTACCTCATCCACCATACCAGATGAGGATCCGTCGTCGATCTCGTCGTCCCGCCGGTTCAGCCACCCTGCCCTCCACCTCCAAGGAGCTGCCTCAATGTTCCCCTCGTCTTTCGCGCCACCTCCATTCCCACACCGCCGTCTTCACCTCCATTTCCTCGGATGAAGTTGAGGCCTAATCGGCGCCACCAAAGAGGTTGTACACTAATCGCCGCATTTTCATATTGATACGATCTCACGGTGTTGCCGGCGCACGGTCCCGAGCCGACATGGGGAGGCTCCATCCACAGCGGCATCGCTGGCCACTTCCTCCACGGCGTCGCTCCCTCGGCGGCGACGTCCACATCAGTAGGAGCTGCTGCTGCTTTAGATCTCGCTCGCGCTGCTGCTCTGCTCTTGATCTCGGTCCCCTGCCTGGTCTGCTCTTGCTCACGCTGCTACTCTCGCTCTTGCTTGCGATGCTGCTCCGATTTGGCTACACTTCAAGCGACTGAACCGACTTTTGGGTCAGTCGATTTTCAGGGGGTGGGGGGCTCACCGGAGTTAAGTGTAACACCCCGGATGTAACTTCCCATATTTGCAACTCCAACTCTTGCCATTTTCGGCTATGTGTTATGATATTCCCTTCGTGGCCGGGTTTTGTTTTTCGTTTTGCATTTTTTTCATGTCATGCATCTCATATCATGTCATCATGTGCATTGCATTTGCATACGTGTTCGTCTCATGCATCCGAGCATTTTTCCCGTTGTCCGTTTTGCAATCCGGCGCTCCCACCTCCTCCGGCGCACCCCTCTAGTTTTCTTTCGTGAGTGGGTGTTGAACGTTCTCGGAATGGACCGAGGCTTGTCAAGTGGCCTTGGTATACCACCGGTAGACCACCGGTCAAGTTTCGTTCCATTTGGAGGTCGTTTGGTACTCCAACGGTTAACCGGGCAACCGCAAAGTCCGTTTGTTGGTTGCAGCAAACCCCCCTCAAAACCAGCCCAAAACCCCTCTAAGTCATCTCCATGCTCTAGGTCATTCGATCACGATCGTGTGGGCGAAAACCGCACCTTATTTGGACTCTCCTAGCTCCCTCTAGCTATATATATGCATCCCTCCCGATTTACATTCGCAGTCCAAACCCTAACCCGCTCCTCCGCGCCGCCGCACGTGTCCGCCCGGCGCCGGACGAAC